>NC_088397.1:69092537-69692537 GCF_034236695.1 Oncorhynchus nerka | reverse complement strand
TGTTGGAACATAAATCTTCATCCCAGTCTAATTTGCACTCTGAAGCAGGTTCTCATCGAGGATTTGCCTGTATTTGGCTCCATTCATTGTTTCCTCTAGCCTTACCAGTCTCCCAGTACCTGGCTCTGAAAAGCATCCCTCATAGCATGGTGGTGGCAGCATCATGCTATTGGGGATGCTTTTCAGGGATGGCGTGAGATGGGTGATGAGCTGTGCCTGGTTTCTCCAGACATAGCGCTTTGCTTTCAGGCCAAATAGTAAAATGTTTGTCTCATCAGACCACAGAACCTCATCCCCACATTGTTATTTTTTTGCTCCTTTGCACCCCAGTATCTCTACTTGCACATTCATCACTCCTGTGTTTAATTGCTAAATTGTAATTACTATTTATTGCCTTACCTCCCTAACAGGTAACATTCTCACATAGGTATTCCTCTCTTCCAGATGGGTTAGGGCAGTGTGCAGTGTGATTGCGTTGTCTGTGGACCTATTGGGGCGGTAAGCAAATTCGAGTGAGTCTAGGATGTCAGGTAGTGTGGAGGTGATATGGTCCTTGACTAGTCTCTCAAAGCACTTCATGTTGACGGAAGTGAGTGCTACGGGGCGGCGGTAGTCATGTAGCTCAGTTACCTTAGCTTTCTTGAGAACAGGAACAATGGTGGCCCTCTTGAAGCATGTGGGGACAGCAGACTGGGATAATAATTGATTGAATATGTCCGTAAACACACCAGCCAGCTGGTCTGCGCATGCTCTGAGGACGCGGCTGGGGATGCCGTCTGGGCCTGCAGCATTGCGAGGGCTGACACGTTTAAATGTTGCGGTAGCGGCCTGCAGGTTTTGGTAGCGTACCGTGTCAGTGGCACTGTATTGTCCTCAAAGCGAGCAAAGAAGTTGTTTAGTTCTGTCAGAGTGGTCATTGGGTTCTTGGTCATCTCCCTGACCAAGGTTCTTCTTGCACAGTTGTTCAGTTTGTTCGGACGGCCAGCTCTAGGCAGAGTCTGGGTAGTTCCACATTTTTTCCATTTCCCAATGATGGAGACCACTGTGCTCTTGGAAACTTTCAGTACCGTCCAAAATTTGGACACACCTACTCATTCATGGGTTTTTCTTTATTTGTAGTTTTTTTCTACATTGTAGACAAATAGTAAAGACATCAAAACTATGAAATAACACATATAGAATCATGTAGTAACCAAAGAAGATTCTTCAAAGTACCACCCTTTGCCTTGATGACAGCTTTGCACTCTTAGTATTCTCTCAACCAGCTTCACCTGGAATGCTGCTGCTAATCTCTGTTTATCATATATGCATAGTCACTTAAACTATACATTCATGTACATACTACCTCAATTGTGCCGACCAACCAGTGCTCCCGCACATTGGCTAACCGGGCTATCTGCATTATGTCCCACCCACCAATCCCTCTTTTACGCTACTGCTACTCTCTGTTCATCATATATGCATAGTCACTTTAACCATACCTACATGTACATACTACCTCAAAATCAGCCTGACTAACCGGTGTCTGTATGTAGCCTCGCTACTGAATAAAGCCTGTCTTTTTATCTACCAATTGTTAACCTAATACCTTTTCTGCACTATTGGCTATAGAGCCTGTAAGTAAGCATTTCACTGTAAGGTCTACAATACCTGTTGTACTCAGGGCATGTGACAAATAAACTTTGATTTGATTTCAATTAACAGGTGTGCCTTGTTAAATGTTAATTTGTGGAATTTCTTTCCTTCTAATGCGTTTGAAACAATCAGTTTTCTTGTGACGAGGTAGGGTTGGTATACAGAAGATAGCCCTATTTGGTAAAAGAGCAAAACTGTGTTCGAATACTCATGCTAACCGCACTAACTGTACTATTTGTGATGTTAATTGAGTATATAGTTTGCTTATTGGTCATGGTATGGATATAGTTAGTATGCCAAAATTTTCCAGATGTCATACTAAATTCGGCAAAATATGAAGTATACACACAGGACACTTTCCGTACTTTAGGGCCCATAATACAATTCTTCAGGAAATGGGTGTGGCTTCACATTGTTTTCAGATTTGAAGAAATTATGCAGCCGAAGCACAATGAGAGCAGATACAAATTCATTGTTTTAACTAATTAAGAAAATGTTGATCAATGTAATAAAGAAATTACTTTTCAAAT
Organism: Oncorhynchus nerka; assembly: GCF_034236695.1. Lineage (NCBI taxonomy): Eukaryota > Metazoa > Chordata > Actinopteri > Salmoniformes > Salmonidae > Oncorhynchus > Oncorhynchus nerka. The sequence continues at coordinate 69,690,372 of NC_088397.1, read as the reverse complement.
AAGTTACCTTACACGTTATGTTGCCTGACAATTTGTTAGCTACGCTGTCCTTACAAACCACATAGCATATTATTACAGCAGTATGTACAGGTGTTAGCTCCATAACTTAATTGGCTACTTATACGTCAGACTTGCCAGTATATTAACTATAGGCTAACTAACTACCCAACGTTTATTGACTTGATTATTTCCATCAATCTTAGCTAAATTGTATAGTCGTTGTGCGTTCTCATTCAGGTGCTTTCTTAAATTCGCTCTGGCTATCTACTCCGATTTCAGAGCAGCCTGGTCTGAGTGTACCAGAGCGCAGAATAATGAATTTTCAAGTGCTCAACACCCGTTGAATATGGCCGGTGTCAGTAAACGTCGGCAAAAAAGCATCATTCAATTGTTGGCAGCAGCACAGTTACAGTCACCAATGCTCTGGATAACATGAAAACTGCCTAACCAGCTCTGCTAGGGCAAGTACATGATCAGAGTAGTCTCATTTGTGTCTGGAAGTAGCTAGCAAGCTAGCCAACGTTAGCTTGGGTCCTTGACTGCTGTTGTAAGGTCAGAATGCTCATCCAGTGTGCACTCCGATAACGAAACACTCTGAATTTACAAAACGGACAATCTGACAACGCTCTGAATTTATAAGTGCACTCTGGCACTCCAGATTGAATTTAAGAACACACCCAAAGTCATAAAATTTGTCACGCTAACTAGCTAGCAAGAGGTTGCACAGCAACAACTTCAGGTAGACAGGTGAAGAGCTAGTACGCGCAACTGATAGGATCCCAATCATTTACAGTATACTAAAATAAACTAATAGTATATACTCATTAAATATGTAGTATAGAGTATGTTAGTATTGGTATTCGAATACAGCTCAAGTCAATATTATGGCAAGAACAGCTCAAATAAGCAAAGAGAAACGACAATCCATCAGTACTTTAAGACATGAAGGTCAGTCAATCTGAAAAGTTTCTTCAAGTGCAGTCGCAAAAACCATCAAGCGCTATGATGAAACTGGCTCTCATGAGGACCACCACAGGTCAGGAAGAACCAGAGTTACCTCTACTGCAGAGGATAAGTTCATTAGAGTTACCAGCCTCAGATTGCAGCCCAAATAAATGCTTCAGAGTTCAAGTAACATACACATCTCAACATCAACTGTTCTGGGGAGACTGTGTGAATCATGCCTTCATGGTCGAATTGCTGCAAAGAAACCACTACTAAAAGGACACCAATAAGAAGAGACTTGCTTGGGCCAAGAAACACGAGCAAAGGACATTAGACCGGTGGAAGTGGAAATCTGTCCTTTGGTCCGATTAATCCAAATTAGATTTTTGGTTCCAACCGCTGTGTCTTTGTGAGACGCAGAGTAGGTGAACGGATGATCTCCGCATGTGTGGTTCCCACCATGAAGCATGGAGGTGGTGGTGTTCTGGTGTGGGGGTGCTTTGCTGGTGACACTGTCCGTTTTTTTATTTAGAATTCAAGGCACACTTAACCAGCATGGCTACCACAGCATTCAGTAGTGATACACCATCCCATCTGGTTTGCGCTTAGTGAGACTATAATTTGTTTTTCAACAGGACAATGACCCAAAACACACCTCCAGGCTGTGTAAAGGCTATTTGACCAAGAAGGAGAGTGATGGAGTGCTGCATCAGATGACCTGGCCTCCACAACCACCCAACCTCAACCCAATTGAGATGGTTTGGGGTGAGTTGGACCGCAGAGTGAAGGAAAAGCAGCCAACAAGTGCTCAGCATGTGGGAACTCCTTCAAGACTGTTGAAAAAGCATTCCAGGTGACTACCTCATGAAACTGGTTGAGAGAATACCAAGAGTGTGCAAAGCTGTCATCAAGGCAAAGAGTGGCTACTTTGAGGAATCAAAAATATTGTACTGTTTTGGTCAGTACATGATTCCATGTGTTATTTCACAGTTGGGGACTTTAAAAATGTCTTTGGGGGGTATTTTTCTTAAAACTGCATTGGTGGTTAAGGCTAAGGGCTTGTAAGTAAGCATTTCACTGTAAGGGCTACACCTGTTGTACTCGCCGCATGTGACAAATAACATTTAATTTGAGATGGAGGATTCTGTAATCCCTACAGACAGATGTGAGTTTGGTAAGATGCATTTGGTAGATAAATGTCTACTGTTCATTCAGACAGAAGTGTCTTTAGTGGAGTTGTGTGTCACTCACTTGGAGAAGCGCTCTGCGATGGCGTTGGTCTTGCCTCGCGTGCTGACCAATGAGAGCTCCCTGGCAGTGACGCGTAAAGACTGCGACGCCCACGACCTTCGGCTGAACGAACTTCCGCCTTCCATCTTTGCCTAGAATCACACACACACACACTAGTAGTTAATGATATAATAAAAGTATAGACAATTTCAGTTCTACATTTAATATATGTAAAAAATAAAAAAATGTAAATAAATCCTCCAATACCCATCGTATAGGAATTCACTAATACAGTGTAGTATCATACAGACAGCCAGGAGAGCCTGGGTTCAACAACCCACACTGATGCTGTTGGATGACACCATTCTGCGGTGAGCAAACATTTTACTGTGACATCACCCAGCCGTTTGTCCATGGTGTGCACCATTACCTCACTGCTTATTAATTAACATAAACACAGGCAGACACTTTAATTGAAGGGTATTGGAAAAAAAAACACATGTTAAGAACTTTCATATCAACTTGTGTATGGTTAACAAACTTGCATAAAGTTCTATATTTTTGTGTTGGGTGTCATGTATAGGGGCCAGGAGTTTTTCCCTGAGGACATGACCATACCAGGTAGCCTATAAGTAGGGCCCAAAGTTTTTCATGCAATTTATATGTAGTAGGCTAGAATTGCAGGAAATTGGCTTAGAAATGCAAAAATTGCTCTACACCGCCATGACGGGGGCCGCTAAAATTCAGCCATGCCAACCGCACCCCTTGCCACACCCCCTACTGCGCCCACCACCTAAGCTCCTTTTTGATCCCCAAAAAAATCCACACACAGGATTGTTGCATGATTACAGGAGCAAGAAGAAACAAACTCTGCCATCATGATCAAGCGAGCAAGTTCAGACACTGCATGAGCTACTTGACTGCGGGACTGGTACACAATAGACATCAGCAACAATGCTGTCATTGTGTGAATCAGAGCATATCATCATCATCTGGCTGAGACAGACAGGAGGTTCTGAGAAGATAAATCAGCACCCCGACTGCCACTTATCTCTGCCTGATCTTTATAAGCAACAATTATAGAAGGCTAGAGTATAACATATAGGACACACACACACACACACACACACACACACACACACAGGCAATAGTTAGTTACTATAGTTGCTGTGCTCCCGACAGACACGTACACATTAAAAAGCAGTCTGGTAACGCAGATGGTAAGCCAGTAAAATAGTAATTTGTCTGAAAGGTAGAAACATCAAAAGCACGTGACACACGTTATAAATGGAACCACCTTTGGTACACTGCATGATGTGTATTTGTACAGTTGTTTTCAGATCAATTAAATGGCAATAGGCCAACTCTAATGCAGCCATAAGAGTGTATGGACAATGCCCTTTCTTCTGCCCCTTTCATTAAGGTGTGCTTTGCAGGTATTACATTATTGTTACCCGACAAAGACACAGAGGACTTTGAACTGAACGTTACCAGAGCAGCTGGTTTTGTATTGACACAGCACACACAAACATACACATGCAAACAACCAGCACTACTAGACAGTGACCATGACGAATGACCAAATCCAAAAGAATCTCCAACACTTCCTGTCCACAAACCATGGGATCCAGGAAAGGAATCATCTAAGCCACTGAGATGGCAGCCAAGTTCACAAAGAGAGAGACATCACATTAACTTCTCATAAAGACAGTATTTAACATGGCCACAGGGATAGTTTTAAACTTGGCCTTGCATATCTGTCATATTTCATGAGAAAACGCTAAGAAAAATCAGCCAACGCTTAAACCTTAGCTTAAGTGGATATTGGTTGAAACCCTGAGGTACTGTGTGTCTCAGAGGCAACGCAACATATTAATGTGCATCAGGACAGCTCAGGAAGCCAGACAGGCAGGGGACATTCCAATGGAATTCCTCCGAAAACGTCCTCAGCCTTTCCTCCAAGCTAAGCGGAGTAAAAAACTAACTCACAGTAGAAACCAAGATGCAAGGATTGAAGAACTAGAGTAGCAGGAAATATTCAGCCACTCCTGGAGGAGAACGGAAGCCTTTAGGGGGATGCTTTTCTATTACATTTCCATTGTACTTATATCAATTATATGTGCAAGCTAAGCCATCTCCTGCCGTTGTGACCTTGAGCAAGTCGCTTAACCCCCCTATAACTGCTCCAGGAGCACTGCATTGTTGCTGCCCTCAGCCCAAACCAGTGCATATTGTATGTCCTGAGGGGTTGGGACAAAGCAGAAGACAAATTGCCGTTGGACATTCATCTAGGCTACATCTTCTTGTAAGCTAACAGAAGCAGTGACAGTGTAGCTAGCAGCATAGCTGTAGCAGCAGCAGTAGGTGTTATGGTGATTGTGATACATAGAGGAACAGGTATCCTAACAGAGATAAGGCTTCCTTCTCACATGGCATTTCTGTTCTTTCAACAAGCTGCGACAGCAGTTTGGTCAATCTGTCCCTACAACACCAGATCTACCCTCTCACCATATCTGAACAAAATGTCTGCATGCATGGTGAGCTAGTCTATTGATATCTGGTAGTAAAATTAAATCTATAGGCTACACTTTACTTCAACATAGTTGATTTTGACTGCAAACTGGATGTCCGAAATAACTTTTGAACCCTTAAGTGACATTGACAGATCCTGTGGATGCGCCTTTTCCTGAGCAATCGTTATCGTATTTCAGTCAACTAGGCCTCTATGTCAAGCTTCTGTACCCCCCACCCCCAAAAATACAAATATGCACTTTCCAACTAGCACTGATCTTGCTGTTAACTACTTTGTTGAGGGAAAATGTACTTGCTACGATTGTAATATGTTGTCTCACCTAGCTATCATAAGACGAATGCACTAACTCATGTAAGCCGCGTCTGCTTAATGACTAAAATGTCAATTCAAAGCATCGCGTTTTCCCTAGAAATGCTGCATCCACAACAAACCCAGATATGGAACACAACACAGGATCAGTCTATTGCGCAATATAGCCATTTCATCATCAGCGCCTTGAGTGACATGAAGGTACAATCAGTCCTGAACAGCTCAATGCAGAGACGGTGGTTTATAAGTTGCTATTCTCCACCTTCCCTGAATACATTTAGGGAATATGTTTTTAAAAAACGAAGATTTAAAAAACTTTACATGTAAAATATTGATTTATTTATTTTTACTTTGCAGCCAAGTAAATTCCAGGGACATTAATAACAGCCATGTTAAAATGTCAGGATACCATTGAATGCACCAACTGACAGATCTAGGGCAGAGGATATAGCCTAATTTAAAGTGCTCTTTTACATCATACCAAACATACTAGACAGGTAACACCTGAGACAAACCAGTCTGTTACTCTATGCAAACTGATTTGCAGATAATGTCACTGTATGTAATTAAACAAAGTACCATGAGGTGTAAAAACTAGTTAAAGTCTGGCTGCAAAACAAACTGAACAGAGTCATTAAACACAAAATCATTGTAGATAAACTAGCAGGTGAGTCAGAGACCAGGGTTTTTTCCTGGATCAAAAAGGGGCTTATGTGGTGGGCGTGGCAGAATGAGAGATGAACTTGACATTTTAAAGCTAATTTCCTGCAATTCTACATATTTTGCCATGCAGCGGAGAAAAAAAAATGTAGCAGTTTCAAAGGAATTCACAGTAAATTATTCCGCTACTCTGTCATTTGCTTTATACTTTAGTCAGACTGACATCATTGAAGTTGTTTGTGGTGACAAGGGCCGTTGTATAAAGTCGTAGGCGATTGGATCATAGAGTATCAAAGCCATGACAAATTTTCCAACCTCCGCTGTAACCATGTGTGTTCTGGCTACTCAGATCCAGACTCATTGTAGAGAAAAAAACGAATGCCCATGGGCGTGGCGTAGCGCTTGGCCGGAGCAAGGAGTCAGGAGAAAATGTTGCAGTTTTAAAGAACATTTCCTGCAATTCTATGCATTTTCTTTTGCTCAAATAAACTCAACAAAAAAAGAAACGTCCCTTTTTCAGGACCCTGTCTTTCAAAAATAATTCATAAACCATTTGTAAACACTGTTTCCCATGCTTGTTCAATGAACCATAAACAATAATCCATAAACAATTAATGAACATGCACCTGAGGAATGGTCGTTAAGACACTAACAATTTGCAATTGCAACAAATAATCTGCTCAGACCCCAACCAAGGAACATCAAAAGTCGTGCTATAAATTCACAGACAACACAAAGATTCCTTGATGCCCTTCCAGACTCCCTCTGCCTACCCAAGGACGCCAGAGGACAAAAATCAGTTAACCACCTAAATGAGGATCTCAATTTAACCTTGCGCAATACCCTAGATGCAGTTGCACCCCTAAAAACTAAAAAAAATTCTCATAAGAAACTAGCTCCCTGGTACACAGAAAATACCCGAGCTCTGAAGCAAGCTTCCAGAAAATTGGAACGGAAATGGCACCACACCAAACTGGAAGTCTTCCGACTAGCTTGGAAGGACGGTACCGTGCAGTACCGAAGAGCCCTTACTGCTGCTCGATCATCCTATTTTTCTAACTTAATTGAGGAAAATAAGAACAATCCGAAATTCCTTTTTGATACTGTCGCAAAGCTAACTAAAAAGCAGCATTCCCCAAGAGAGGATGACTTTCACTTTTGCAGTGATAAATTCATGAACTTCTTTGAGGAAAAGATTATGATTATTAGAAAGCAAATTACGGACTCCTCTTTAAACCTGCGTATTCCTCCAAACCTCAGTTGTCCTGAGTCTGCACAACTCTGCCAGGACCTAGGATCAAGAGAGACGCTCAAGTGTTTTAGTACTATATCTCTTGACACAATGATGAAAATAATCATGGCCTCTAAACCTTCAAGCTGCATACTGGACCCTATTCCAACTAAACTACTGAAAGAGCTGCTTCCTGTGCTTGGCCCTCCTATGTTGAACATAATAAACGGCTCTCTATCCACTGGATGTGTACCAAACTCACTAAAAGTGGCAGTAATAAAGCCTCTCTTGAAAAAGCCAAACCTTGACCCAGAAAATATAAAAAACTATCAGCCTATATCGAATCTTCCATTCCTCTCAAAAATTTTAGAAGGCTGTTGCAGCAACTCACTGCCTTCCTGAAGACAAACAATGTATACGAAATGCTTCAGTCTGGTTTTAGACCCCATCATAGCACTGAGACGGCACTTGTGAAGGTGGTAAATGACATTTTAATGGCATCGGACCGAGAGCTCTGCATCTGTCCTCGTGCTCCTAGACCTTAGTGCTGCTTTTGATACCATCGATCACCACATTCTTTTGGAGAGATTGGAAACCCAAATTGGTCTACACGGACATGTTCTGGCCTGGTTTAGATCTTATCTGTCGGAAAGATATCAGTTTGTCTCTGTGAATGGTTTGTCCTCTGACAAATCAACTGTAAATTTCGGTGTTCCTCAAGGTTCCGTTTTAGGACCACTATTGTTTTCACTGTATATTTTACCTCTTGGGGATGTTATTCGAAAACATAATGTAAACTTTCACTGCTATGCGGATGACACACAGCTGTACATTTCAATTAAACATGGTGAAGCCCCAAAATTGCCCTCGCTAGAAGCATGTGTTTCAGACATAAGGAAGTGGATGGCTGCAAACTTTCTACTATTAAACTCGGACAAAACAGAGATGCTTGTTCTAGGTCCCAAGAAACAAAGAGATCTTCTGTTGAATCTGACAATTAATCTTAATGGTTGTACAGTCGTCTCAAAACTGTGAAGGACCTCGTCGTTACTCTGGACCCTGATCTCTCTTTTGAAGAACATATCAAGACCATTTCGAGGACAGCTTTTTTCCATCTACGTAACATTGCAAAAATCTGAAACTTTCTGTCCAAAAATGAATCCATGCTTTTGTCACTTCTAGGTTAGACTACTGCAATGCTCTATTTTCCGGCTACCCGGATAAAGCACTAAATAAACTTCAGTTAGTGCTAAATACGGCTGCTAGAATCCTGACTAGAACCAAAATATTACTCCAGTGCTAGCCTCTCTACACTGGCTTCCTGTCAAAGCAAGGGCTGATTTCAAGGTTTTACTGCTAACCTACAAAGCATTACATGGGCTTGCTCCTACCTATCTCTCTGATTTGGTCCTGCCGTACATACCTACACGTACGCTATGGTCACAAGACGCAGGCCTCCTAATTGTCCCTAGAATTTCTAAGCAAACAGCTGGAGGCAGGGCTTTCTCCTATAGAGCTCCATTTTTATGGAACGGTCTGCCTACCCATGTCAGAGACGCAAACTCGGTCTCAACCTTTAAGTCTTTACTGAAGACTCATCTCTTCAGTGGGTCATATGATTGAGTATAGTCTGGCCCAGGAGTGGGAAGGTGAACGGAAAGGCTCTGGAGCAACGAACCGCCCTTGCTGTCTCTGCCTGGCCGGTTCCCCTCTTTCCACTGGGATTCTCTGCCTCTAACCCTATTACAGGGGCTGAGTCACTGGCTTACTGGGGCTCTCTCATGCCGTCCCTGGAGGGGGTGCGTCACCTGAGTGGGTTGATTCACTGTTGTGGTCATCCTGTCTGGGTTGGCGCCCCCCCCTTCGGTTGTGCCGTGGCGGAGATCTTTGTGGGCTATCCTCAGCCTTGTCTCAGGATGGTAAGTTGGTGGTTGAAGATATCCCTCTAGTGGTGTGGGGGCTGTGCTTTGGCAAAGTGGGTGGGGTTATATCCTTCCTGTTTGGCCCTGTCCGGGAGTGTCCTCGTCAGGAGACACTGTGGCCCCATCCCCCTCCTGTCTCAGCCTCCAATATTTATGCTGCAGTAGTTTATGTGTCGGGGGGCTGGGGTCAGTTTGTTATATCTGGAGTACTTCTCCTGTCCTATTCGGTGTCCTGTGTGAATCTAAGTGTGCGTTCTCTAATTCTCTCCTTCTCTCTTTCTTTCTCTCTCTCGGAGGACCTGAGCCCTAGGACCATCTGACATGATGACTCCTTGCTGTCCCCAGTCCACCTGGCCATGCTACTGCTCCAGTTTCAACTGACCTGAGCCCTAGGACCATGCCCCAGGACTACCTGACATGATGACTCCTTGCTGTCCCCAGTCCACCTGGCCATGCTGCTGCTCCAGTTTCAACTTCCACCTGACTGTGCTGCTGCTCCAGTTTCAACTGTTCTGCCTTATTATTATTCGACCATGCTGGTCTTTTATGAACATTTGAACATCTTGGCCATGTTCTGTTATAATCTCCACCCGGCACAGCCAGAAGAGGACTGGCCACCCCACATAGCCTGGTTCCTCTCTAGGTTTCTTCCTAGGTTTTGGCCTTTCTAGGGAGTTTTTCCTAGCCACCGTGCTTCTACACCTGCATTGCTTGCTGTTTGGGGTTTTAAGCTGGGTTTCTGTACAGCACTTTGAGATATCAGCTGATGTACGAAGGGCTATATAAATAAATTTGATTTGATTTAACAGCTTACAGACGGTAGGCAATTAAGGTCACAGTTATGAAAACTTAGGACACTAAAGAGGCGGTTCTACTGACTCAGAAAACCACCAAAAGAAAGATGCCCAGGATCCCTGCTCATCTGATTGAATGTGCCTTAGGCATGCTGCAAGGAGGCATGAGGACTGCAGATGTGGCCAGGGAAATAAATTGCAATGTCCATACTGTGAGACGCCTAAGACAGCGCTACAGGGAGACAGGACGGACAGCTGATCATCCTCCGTGGCAGACCATGTGTAACAACACCTGCACAGGATCGGTACATACGAACATCACACCTGCGGGACAGGTACAGGATGGCTACAACAACTGCCCGAGTTACACCAGGAACGCACAATCCCTCCATCAGTGCTCAGACTGTCCGCAATAGGCTGAGAGAAGCTGGACTGAAGGCTTGTAGGCCTGTTGTAAGGCAGGTCCTACCCGGCAACAACGTCACCTATGGGCACAAACCCACCGTCGCTGGACCAGAAAGGACTGGCAAAAAAAGTGCTCTTCACTGACGAGTTGCGCTTTTGTCTCACCAGAGGTGATGGTCGGATTTGCGTTTATCGTCGAAGGAATGAGCGTTACACCGAGGCCTGTACTCTGGAGCGGGATCGATATGGAGGTGGAGGGTCTGTCATGGTCTGGGGCGGTGTGTCACAGCATCATCGGACTAAGCTTTTTGTCATTGCAGGCAATCTCAACACTGTGCATTACAGGGAAGACACCCTTCCTACAGGCTCATCCTCACATGACCCTCCAGCATGACAATGCACCAGCCATACGGCTCGTTCTGTGTGTGATTTCCTGCAAGACAGGAATGTCTGTGTTCTGCCATGGCCAGCGAAGAGCCCGGATCTCAATCCCATTGAGCATGTCTGGGACCTGTTGGATCGAAGGGTGAGGGCTAGGGCCATTCCCCCCAGAATTGTCCAGGAACTTGCAGGAGCCTTGGTGGAAGAGTGGGGTAACATCTCACAGCAAGAACTAGCACATCTGGTGCAGTCCATGAGGAGGAGATGCACTGCAGTACTTAATGCAGCTGGTGGCCATACCAGATACTGACTGTTACTTTTGATTTTGACCCCCCCTTTGTTCAGGAACACAGTATTCCATTTATTTCAGTCACGTCTGTGGAACTTGTTCAGTTTGTCTCAGTTGTTGAATCTTATGTTCATACCAATATTTACACATGTTAAAGTTTGCTGAAAATAAAAGCATTTGACAGTGAGAGAACCTTTCTGTTTTTTCTGGGTTTAGTACCAAAACCAATACTGTTGAATGTATTGTTTTGGAATGTTTTATTCTCCTACTGTCTAGCTTTTATTTAGGTGATTGTTTGTTAAAATATGTGGGTCTATTATTTTTTATACATACTGTACATTTGGAAAGTATTCAGACCCCTTGACTTTTTCCATATTTTGTTACATTAAAGCTTTTCTAAAATAGATTAAATAAATGTTTCTCAATATACGCACAATACCCCATGATGACAAAGTTTGCAAATGTCTTAAAAATAAAACAACTGAAATACCTTATTTACCTAAGTATTCAGACCCTTTGCTATGAGACTCGAATTTGAGCTCAGGTGCATCCTGTTTCCATTGGTCATCCTTGAGATGTATCTACAACTTGATTGGAGTCCAGCTGTGCTGAATTCAATCAATTGGACATGATTTGGAAAGGCACACAACTGTCTATATCAAGGTCCTACAGTTGACAGTGCATGTCAGAGCAAAACCCAAGCCATGAGGTCGCCGGGATTGTCCATAAGAGATCCGAGACAGGATTGTGTCGAGGCACAGATCTGGGGAAGGGTACCAAAAAAATGTCTGCCGCATTGAAGGTCCCCAAGAATACAGTGGCCTCCATCATTCTTAAATGGAAGAAGTTTGGAGCCACCAAGACTCTTCATAGAGCTGGCCACCCAGCAAAACACACAATACCCCATAATGACAAGGCAAAAACAGGTTTTTAGAATGAGCTCAACTTAGTGTCTGAATACCTATGTAAATAAGGTATTTATTTTTTATATAACACATTTGGAAACATTTCTAACATCCCATTTTCACTTAGTCAATCATGGGTATTGGGTGTTTTTTTTTAATCCATTTTAGAAAAAGGCTGTAACATAACAAAATGTGGAAAAAGTCAAGGGGCCTTAATATGTTCCGAAGGCACTGTGTGTAGATCGATAGAGAGAGAAACATTGTTCAGACTTAGGCAAGCAACAACAAAAAAAAGGATTTCAATGGCAGAAAAATACCTGGACTCTGACACACAAATCTCCCCTTCATGGCTGACTTGGCACCTCTCAGCTTAAGGTACTGATCAGGTGTAGACCCTGTGTGTTTAGACAATAGCCTACATATGGTAGAAAAACATTCACATCCATGACATGGATACTGTTGGACTAGCCTTACTACACTAACAGTGGGAGTTACGGTCAATAGTACGAGAACAGAGAATTATTATTTGAGATATGCGATCGATATAAAACAGACACACAGTTACAAACAATGGCACAAAGGGAGTGGTAACTTAATTTCTCCCCAAAACATTTGAGTTAACTGTGACACACCTGCAGACATGAAACTCACCTTTTTTAATAGAGTCTAGTTTTTCCTGGTATCTTCAATGTAAAATTGTCTCATCTATTATTTTAAAGCACTTCAGTTTCGGTTCAGCATGTAATTTCAGAACGTCCGATGTGTCATACTCCATTGGTGAAACCTTGCGATACCTGACACTGTGTGTGCAATGTCTCTAATGTGTAAGAGTTTAAGGGGCGGAGTGCGGAGAAAAGTATCATGAGAGCGGAGGAAGCAGGTCATGTGATTCCCTGCACCAATGACCTTGGATTGCATTTCTCCTGCCAGGTACATTGTCTGTGTGTCTTCAGCAGAATTTCTAGGAAATAGCCTATACAACTCCCTGTTCTACAGTTAAAAGCATTTTAACAACCTGGTGAAAAACTCAAAACTGATCTAAATTATGTGATTCTATATCATAACTTGATCCCCCTTCATGAGTGTGGTAAAGAAGGGGAGGTGGTAGTTACAACAAAGGACAGAAAGAAAGCTGGAGGAATGAGTTGAAGAGAAAGGAGGAGAGAGAGAGGGAGAGGAGAAACGTACAGAACCAGAAGCTCAGGTTTCCCTGCGTTGTTTGAAAGGGGACCTGGAGACACCGAGACGTCCCCAGGGGCCTTCGTGGTGCTGTAGCAGGGAGAAAACCCTGGCTCTCAATACACTCCACACATTCTAACCACTACTAACCATTGCCTCACACCTGGAGGTGAGCACGCGCTTAGTCTGAAAAGTTAAAAAAAAAAAAAATTGTATTAAACGTCAAAAAAATAAAAACACAAAACGTTTCACTAGGGCAGTTTCTCTATGACTTATTGTAGCAATGTATAGTCAGAATAACCTTTATTCACCAAGTAAATTTGAATTTAACAGGAATTTGACCTGGTAAAATGGATCTGCCACAATAAACATAATATACAGACAGACGTTACACAGAATATACAGACAGAATGTATAAACAATGAAATTACACTAATAATATATAACGTACACTATAACACTAAATGCAAAACCACAGGCTACACTGTAAATCTATAACTACACTAAATTGGTGAGTCAGAAATGGACAACTGAATCATAATGTAAATTTCTGTGTCTCTATTAATAAACAGACTTCACGAGCATGTCAGAGTTGAGGACATTACTCATTTTGCTAAGGAAATATATATATATATAAATCAAATTCTGCCCAGTACCTGAACCAGTGAGATCTGTGTGTAACCTATTTTCTCTTCAATTTATACAGGAAAGTCCCCTAGTTTGTCAATGTTGATCTGTCAACAATGAGAAAAGGGATCACAAAATGATGGTTACCATCATCAATGCATTCCACTGAGTCATCGTCACTGGGTCATTACCACCTGGCTGCCACCTCTGTGGTCTACCCTGTCTATTTGCAGAGAGAGAAGGGTGATAAGGCGACATGGTCTGACAGTGTTTTCTAAGACTCAGCTGTGCCATTTCCAAGAAGACAGAGAGAACTGTATAAATAGTGCCATTAAATGAGCATAGAGATGCATTCAAATGGCCACATGGTACGATCAAGGTACAAAGATGGACAGTCGGCATTGTGTGCTGGCTGACTGCTGGCACTGAGGTGAATACCAAAGTAGACTCCTCAATTCTCCAGGGACAGCCAATGAATACCCAGCTTGTAATACTCCGCAGGGGTTTAAATAAAATATAGCCTTGGCTGTCAGGCCAACAGGTAACCTACTCTGAGAAGCCCAAGTCAACAAAATGGCTGTGCTGAGTATTAAACTAATAGTTCACTCCAAAATCTGTTTTTTAAATGTTTTGAAAATTTAAGTGGTCTAGATGAGTCCATGTGTCACATGCCATCTGTTGTACAGATCTAAGTATATTCCCCCCAGGCACCATCTACAAAGATTCCATTAGATGGTGTCCATCTTTCCCCTTCATTTGGGTTTGAGGAATATAGCTGGATCTACACAACAGATGGGGTGTGGGTAGTGGACTCATTTTGACACTGCACCCCTTTGAGTTTTGAAAACACTTAAACTTTTGTATAGACTCAATAGAGTATAACCTAATAAAACATCTGGTCACGCACTTGCAAAAGTGGCATCAGCAGGAAGGAGTGGTCCAATATGCATTTTTACCACAATAATCAAGTAGCAATAAGCTTACTGTATCCAAGTATAATGCATTGTGTCTCCAGTCCTCCACATAGGGAATATCCTCAAATGGGTTGGCCAACTCCCATCACCTCCCTGCAACCTCCATAAGTAATAATGGTGCAAAATTGGCAACACCTGTGAAATTGGCAAGCATTTTACCCTTGGCTACAGCAAATTCACCATGTGCACACCACTGCCTAAACTAGCATAGCTTTACACACATTTAGACTACTTTTATTAAAAAGTCAAATGTACATTTTATTATAATAACTGGATATATCAACACAATCTCATAACAAACCTCTTGAAACTTTTCTTCGGCCTTACGTTTCTGATGTTGCCAACAACAGCTCCTCCGACAGTCCCACAGGTGCACAATAGAAAGAGAGGCGTTGGTTGTCTGCTGACGTCCGTGTCTGAGATTTTAACTACATTTTTAAACGAACATAATTAACATGATTTGTTTAAATGTCTCGCTGCTAAACAAATACGTTTCATATAGCTAATGCAAGTGGCTTTGGCTAATTACACTCACAATGATTAGTCTTTTTTTTCTCGTGCGCTCCTCAAAGTATGTAAATGTGCTGCCACCGCGATATTACTCACGAGCTCATTATTGCAAAGTGAGCTCAGTAAACCACGCCCCAGGCATGTTGTTCATACATTGGGACACATTTTATTTTTAATATGGAGATATGCCTCACATTTTAACAGTGGTGAAAACTATTAAAGTACACATATTTAAAATAACTACTTAAATCGTTTTTTTTGGGGGGGGGGTGTATCTGTACTTTACTTTACTATTTATATTTTTGACAATTTTTTTTACTTCACTACATTCCTAAAGATTATGTACTTTTGACTTGATACATTTTCCATGACACCCAAAAGTACTCCTAATATTTTGAATGTTTAGGACAGGAAATTGGTTCAATTTATGCACTTATCAAGAGAACATCCCTGGTCATCCCATGGCAGACTCACTAAAAACACATGCTTTTTTGTCACTAAAAACACATGCTTATTTTGTCAATTATGACTGAGTGCTGGAGTGTGCCCCCTGACTATCCCTAAATAAAAATAATCTGCCATCTGGTTTGCTTAATTTATGGATGTGAAATGATTCATACTTTTACTTTTGATAGTTAAGTATATTTTAGCAATTACATTGCCTTTGGATACTTAAGAATATTTAAAACCAAATACTTTTAGAATTTTAGTCAAGTAGTATATTACTGGGTGACTTTCACTTCTACTTGAGTCCTTTTATATTACTTTTACTCAAGTATGACAATTGGGTACTATTTCCACCACTGCATTTTACAATGCTAATGTGTTTGAGACATGCGTAGACTATTGCAGTTAATTTTGAATTTGACTTAATAATAAAAAATGTTCTGCCTGAGGGGGGCGTTGTATACTAGCAACCTGGTTTGACATTAAATTCACATTACTGTTATTAACCCTTGTACAATGTCTGTAGAGACACAATTTGAGACACAATTTGAGACATTTTTGCAAACTAATGAAAAAAAAAAAACTGAAATATAACATTTACTTAAGTATTCAGACCCTTTACTCAGCAGCACAAACTTCAAAAAGTTCTGGGACACTGTAAAGTCCATGGAAAATAAGAGCACCTCCTCCCAGCTGCCCACTGCACTGAGGCTAGGAAACACTGTCACCACCGACAAATCCGCGATAATTGAGAATTTCAATAAGCATTTTTCTACGGCTGGCCAAGCTTTCCACCTGGCTACCCATACCCTGGTTAACAGCCCCCCCCCAGCAACTTGCCAAAGCCTCCCCATTTCTCCTTCACCCAAATCCAGATAGCTGATGTTCTGAAAGAGCTGCAAAATCTGGACCCCTACAAATCAGCCGGGATAGACAATCTGGACCCTCTCTTTCTAAAATTATCCACCAACATTTTTGCAACTCCTATTATTAGCCTGTTCAACCTCTCTTTCATATAGTCTGAGATACCTAAAGATTGGAAAGCTGCCACGGTCATCCCCCTCTTCAAAGGGGGAGACACTCTAGACCCAAACTGCCACAGACCTATATTTATCCTACCCTGCCTTTCTAAGGTCTTCGAAAGCCAAGTTAACAAACAGATCACCGACCATTTCGAATCCCACCATACCTTCTCCGCTATGCAATCTGGTTTCCGAGCTGGTCATGGGTGCACCTCAGCCACGCTCAAGGTCCGAAACGATATCATAACCGCCATCGATAAGAGACAATACTGTGTAGCTGTATTCATCGACCTGGCCAAGGCTTTCGACTCTGTCAATCACCACATTCTTATCGGCAGACTCAACAGCCTTGGTTTCTCAAATGACTACTTCTCAGACAGAGTTCAGTGTGTCAAATTGGAGGGCCTGTTGTCTGGACCTCTGACAGTCTCTATGGGGGTGCCAAAGGGTTCAATTCTCAGGCCGACTCTTTTCTCTGTATACGGTGTCAGAGGAAGGCCCTGAAAATTGTCAAAGACCCCAGCCACCCCAGTCATAGACTGTTCTCTCTACTACCGCATGGCAAGCGGTACCCGAGTGCCAAGTCTAGGACAAAAAAACAGTTTTTACCCCCAAGCCATAAGATTCCTGAACAGGTAACCAAATGGTCATCAAGGACATCAACCACCCGAACCACTGCCTGTTCACCCCGCTATCATCCAGAAGGCGAGGTCAGTACAGGTGCATCAAAGCTGGGACCGAGAGACTGAAAAACAGCTTCTATCTCAAGGCCATCAGACTGTTAAACAGCCACCACTAACATTGAGTGGCTGCTGCCAACACACTGTCATTGACACTGACCCAACTCCAGCCACTTTAATAATGGGAATTGATGGGAAATGATGTAAATATATCACTAGCCACTTTAAACAATGCTACCTTATATAATGTTACTTACCCTACATTATTCATCTCATATGCATACGTATATACTGTACTCTAGATCATCGACTGCATCCTTATGTCACTAGCCACTTTAACTATGCCACTTTGTTTACTTTGTCTACATACTCATCTCATATGTATATACTGTACTCGATACTATCTACTGTATGCTGCTCTGTACCATCACTCATTCATATATCCTTATGTACATATTCCTTATCCCCTTACACTGTGTATAAGACAGTAGTTTTGGAATTGTTAGTTAGATTACTTGTTGGTTATCACTGCATTGTCGGAACTAGAAGCACAAGCATTTCGCTACCCTCGCATTAACATCTGCTAACCATGTGTATGTATTGATTTGGTTACCCGGACTATTTGCATTGTGTTCCCCCCCAACCCCTCTTTTATGCTGCTGCTACTCTCTGTTTATCTAATATGCATAGTCACTTTAACTATACATTCATGTACATACTACCTCAATTGGCCCGACCAACCAGTGCTCCCGCACGTTGGCTAACCGGGCTATCTGCATTGTGTCCCACCACCCGCCAACCCCTCTTTTTACGCTACTGCTACTCTCTGTTCATCATATATGCACAGTCACTTTAACCATACCTACATACTTCCTCAATCAGCCTGACTAACCGGTGTCTGTACATAGCCTCGATGTACTTTTATTTTCAAATGTCTTTTTACTGTTGTTTTATTTCTTTACTTACCTACACACACACACACACATACTTTTAAACTTTGATTTGATTTGATTTGATCAATGATGTCGCTCTTGCTGCTGGTGATTCTCTGATGCACCTTTAAGCAGATGACACCATTCTGTATACTTCTGGCCCTTCTTTGTATACTGTGTTAACTAACCTCCAGACGAGTGCCAATGCCATACAACTCTCCTTCCGTGGCCTCCAACTGCTCTTAAATGCAAGTAAAACTAAATGCATGCTCTTCAACCGATCGCTGCCCACACCTGCCCATCCGTCCAGCCAGCATCACTACTCTGGACGGTTCTGACATAGATTATGTGGACAACTACAAATACCTACAGTAGGTGTCTGGTTAGACTGTAAACTCTCCTTCCAGACTCACATTAAGCATCTCCAATCCAAAATTAAATCTAGAATTGGCTTTCTATTTCGCAACAAAGCATCCTTCACTCATGCTGCCAAACATACCCTCGTAAAACTAACTATCCTACCGATCCTTGACTTCGGTGTCATTTACAAAATAGCCTCCAACACTCTACTCAGCAAATTGGATGCAGTCTATCACAGTGCCATCCGTTTTGTCACCAAAGTCCCATATACTACCCACCACTGCAGTCTGTATGCTCTCATTGGCTGGACCTCGCTTCATATTTGTCGCCAAACCCACTGGCTCCAGGTCATCTATAAGTCTTTGCTAGGTAAAGCCCCGCCTTATCACAGCTCACTGGTCACCATAACAGCACCCACCCGTAGCGTGCACTCCGGCAGGTATATTTCACTGGTCAACCCAAAGCCAATTCCTCCTTCGGCCACTTTTCCTTCCAGTTCTCTACTGCCAATGATTGGAACGAACTGCAAAAATAACTGAAGCTGGAGACTCATATCTCCCTCACTAGCTTTACTGCACCTGTACATAGGCCATCTGTAAATAGCCCATCCAACTACCTCATCCCCACACTTTTATTTATTTTGCTCCTTTGCAACTCAGTATCTCTACGTGCACACTCATCTTCTGCACATCTATCACTCCAGTGTTTAATTGCTATATTGTAATTATTTAGCCACTATGGCCTATTTATTGCCTTACCTCCCTTATACTACCTAATTTGCACACACTGTATATAGACTTTTCTATTATATTATTGACTGTATGTTTGTTTATTCCATGTGTAACTCTGTGTTGTTGTTTGTGTAGCACTGCTTTGCTTTATCTTGGCCAAGTCACAGTTGTAAATGAGAACTTGTTCTCAACTAGCCTACCTGGTTAAATAAAGGTGAAATAAAAATACATTTAAAAAAGTGTTTTGTTGAAGCACATTTGGCAGCGATTACAGCCTCGAGTCTTCTTGGCACACCTGTATTTGGGGAGCTTCTCCCATTCTTCTCTGCAGATCCTCTCAAGCTCGGTCAGGTTGGATGAGGAGCGTTGCTGCACAGCTATTTCCAGGTCTCCAGAGATCTTAGATTGCGTTCAAGTCCGGGCTCTGGCTGGGCCATTCAAGGACATTCAGAGACTTGTCCCGAAGCCACTCCTGCGTTGTGTTGGCTGTTTGCTTAGGGTCATTGTCCTGTTAGAATTGTGAGCCTTCGCCCCAGTCTGAGGTCCTGAGCACTCAGGTTTTCAAGTAGGACCTCTCTGTACTTTGCTCCATTCATCTTTGCCTTGATCCTGACAAGTCTCCCAGTCCCTGCCGCTGAAAAACATCCCCACAGCATGATGCTGCCACCACCATACTTCACCGTAGGGATAGTGCCAGGTTTCCTCCAGATGTGACACTTGGCATTCAGGCCAGCATCACTACTCAGTTTCAATCTTGGTTCAATTCATTCAATTTCATCAGACCAGAGAATCTTGCGTCTCATGGTCTGAGTCCTTTAGGTGCCTTTTGGAAAATCCAAGTGGGCTGATTGGTGGAGTGCTGCAGAGATGGTAGTCCTTCTGGAAGGTTCTCCCATCTCCACAGAGGATCTCTGGAGCTCTGTAAGAGTGACCATCGATTTGATTCTTGGTCACCTCTCTGACCAAGGCCCTTCTCCCCCGATTGGTCGAGCAGCCAGCTCTAGGAAGAGTCTTAGTGGTTCCAAACTTCTTCCATTTAAGAATGATGGAGGCCACTGTGTTATTGGGTACCTTCAATGCTGCAAACATTTTTTGGTACCCTTCCCCAGATCTGTGCCTCGACACAATCCTGTCTCGGAGCTCTACGGACAATTCCTTCGACCTCATGACTTGGTTTTTGCTCTGACATGCACTGTCAACTGTGGGACCTTATATAGACAGTTGTGTGCCTTTCCAAATCATGTCCAATCAATTGAATCAAGTTGTAGAAACATCTCAAGCATGATCAATGGAAACAGGATGCACCTGAGCTCAATTTCGAGTCTCATAGGAAAGGGTCTGAATATTTATGTAAATACGGAATTTCTGTTTTTTATTTTTAACAAATTTGCTAACATTTCTATTTCTGTTTTCGATTTGTCATTATTATTGATGAGGACATTTTTTATTTCATCAATTAAAAAAAAAAGTCTGTAACGTACCAATATGTGGAAAAGGTCAAGGGGTCTGAATACTTTCTGAATGCACTGCACACCACTGCTACTGTCTATCCTGTTGCCTGGTCACTTTATCCCTACCTATATGTACAGTACATAGCTTCCTCAATAACCTCGACTCGGTACTGGTACTCCCTATATATAGCCATGTTATTTCTTGTTGTTATTCATTGTATTTATTCCTCATGTCATTATTTCCATTATTTTTATCTTTACCTCTGCATTGCTGGAAAAGGACCTGTAACTAAGGTTTACACTGTTAGTCTACCCCTGTTGTTTACGAAGCGTATGAAATACAATTTGACATTGCACCCTGCATCACACAAGCCCACAAAGTGACATAATCTGCACCCAGCGAGCAGTTGTTGGGGGTTAACTGCCTTGATTACGGCAGAACGGCAGATTCTTCAACCTTGCCAGCTCAGGGATTCAAACCAATGACCATTCAGTTACTGGCCCAATGCTCTTAACCACTAGGCTACCTATATGTGAGCCATATTCTGCCAGTGCAATAGCCTGGCCCTGCCACTTTTTTGTAAACTGGGGGATAGGCTGGAAAAATATAAACACTCAAATTCATAAACAGATTAAGATACAGTCTAAGATGAACTAAAACAGCCTTATAGATATTGAGTTATGATAGGCAGGGTCCAACTGATTCTGCATTGCTTTTCAATGGAATGGAATTGGAATTGACCTTGATAATAGTAGTAGTAGTAGTAGTAGTATACACTGAGTGTACAAAAAATTAGCAACACGTGCTCTTTCCATGATATAGACTGACCAGGTGAATCCAGGGGAAAGCTATGATCCCTTATTGATGTCACGTGTTATTCCACTTCAATCAGTGTAGATGAAGGGGAGGAGACAGGATAGTAGATGCCAGGCGCACTGGTTTGAGTGTGTCAAGAACTGCAACGCTGTTGCAGTTCAACAGTTTCCCGTGTGTATCAAGAATGGTCCACGACCCAAAGGACATCCAGACAACTTGACACAACTGTGGGAAGCATTGGATCCAGACAGCTTGACACAACTGTGGGAAGCATTGGATCCAGACAACTTGACACAACTGTGGGAAGCATTGGATCCAGACAGCTTGACACAACTGTGGGAAGCATTGGATCCAGACAACTTGACACAACTGTGGGAAGCATTGGATCCAGACAACTTGACACAACTGTGGGAAGCATTGGATCCAGACAGCTTGACACAACTGTGGGAAGCATTGGATCCAGACAACTTGACACAACTGTGGGAAGCATTGGATCCAGACAGCTTGACACAACTGTGGGAAGCATTGGATCCAGACAACTTGACACAACTGTGGGAAGCATTGGATCCAGACAGCTTGACACAACTGTGGGAAGCATTGGATCCAGACAACTTGACACAACTGTGGGAAGCATTGGATCCAGACAACTTGACACAACTGTGGGAAGCATTGGATCCAGACAGCTTGACACAACTGTGGGAAGCATTGGATCCAGACAACTTGACACAACTGTGGGAAGCATTGGATCCAGACAGCTTGACACAACTGTGGGAAGCATTGGATCCAGACAACTTGACACAACTGTGGGAAGCATTGGATCCAGACAACTTGACACAACTGTGGGAAGCATTGGATCCAGACAGCTTGACACAACTGTGGGAAGCATTGGATCCAGACAACTTGACACAACTGTGGGAAGCATTGGATCCAGACAACTTGACACAACTGTGGAATGCTGTCTACCTTGCTGATATACTGTGCGTTATTTAAGCAATAAGGCACGAGGGGGTGTCGTATATGGCCAATATTCCATGGATAAGAGCTGTTCTTTCGCACAACGCAACAGAGATGGATACAGCCCTTAGTTGTGGTATATTGGCCATATACCACAAACCCAGAGATGCCTTATTGCTATTATAAATTACGTTGGTAACCAGTTTATAATAGCAATAAGGCTCCTCAGGGGTTTGTGATATATGGCTAATATACCACGGCTAATGGCTGTGTCCAGGCACTCCTCATTGTGTCGTACATAAGAACAGCCCTTGGCCATATACCACACCTCCTCTGGCCTTATTGCTTTAATATAGCATAGTGGGCTTCGTAAGCCACGCCCCAGTGGGCGGAGCTATGTATGTTGCTCATGCACTGGATTTTTTTATACAGAGATAGGCCTCTCATTTACAATAGGTCTGCGGTGGTTCTGTGTATTTATGGTAGTATTTAAGACAAGTGTAGGCTTTTGCAGTTACTTTTGTATTTGTACACCCACTCGTGCCTTATTGCTTAAATAACGTACTGATATACCATCAGCAAGGTATAATTCAATGTCTATAGTTGATTCATACATGTACCATTGAGATGATTTTGAAAGCAAAAGTCTAATTGAAAACATTATCGTCATTATGAACATCGAATTCAACAATAGCAAGCTGGCTGATGGGTTGGGTTATCTAAACGAGTAAATCTGCAAATCTGTTTGTGTGGTTACCAAGGCAACTAATGTAGCTATCTATTAAACATGCTAGCTACTTCAGTAGCTGTAGCTGTTAAACACATTTCTAGCAGAAAATGTGTTAAATTATAGCCATGGTATAAAAGGGATAATCAACTCGGGGCTCTATGCGTCCTCTTGAAAATAATGCAACTCCGTGGAATGTGAGTTCCACTCTGCTAGCACGTCGTGGAACACACCTTCTACGTCGTTCATTATTTTCCATAGAACGCTTAGCGTTATCCCATCGTTGATTAACCCTTCCATAAAGTCTTTATCCAAGAGTTATTTTTTATCTCCAAGTTCTAGGTCCAAACGGTTTCTTAATTTAACAGCTTCTACCCCAAGCCATAAGACTCCTGAACAGCTAATCAAATGGCTACCCAGACTATTTACATTGTCCCCACCCCCCATTTTTACACTGCTGCTACTCTGTGTTTATTATCTATGCATAGTCACTGTAACTCTACCTACATGTACATATTACCTATTACCTCAATTACCTCGACTAACCGGTACCCCCTTCACATTGGCTCTGTACAAGTACACCCTGTAGTATATAGCCTCACTATTGTTATTTTACTGCTGCTCTTTATTGATTTGTTACTTTGATTTTCTATTTTTTACTTAACACTTGTTTTTCTTAAAACTGCATTGTTGGTTATTAAGGGCTTGTAAGTAAGCATTTCACTGTAAGGTCTACTACACCTGTTGTATTGGGCGCATGTCACAAATACGATTTGATTTATTATGTAAAAAGGAATCATGTCAAGGTTCTTACCACCACCTAGTGGTAAGAACTTTAAAAAAACGTTATTTATTTGCACAGTTTTGCACAGTTTTCATACAAACAGAGAAATTAACAAACAGGCTTCCAAAGAGAAGTATATAGTATATTATATGAGAAATAAAAAATAACTTAATAACTTAAGTAAAAAAAATCTGTCTCCCATGTTTGATGATGCAGTAGGCTATAGTAAAACAACGACTACAATTCCTATAGGTTTATCATTGGAACTCTTGCTATACAAAGTGTCATATAGACAAATACACGGTTTCAGTAAAAATTGATGCTTAAGCTTCTGTCTTAGAAGGCTATCCCTATTAGGCCAATATAGTATAACAAAGAGTATTTTTCAAATAGGCCTATAATTGGAACAATATAACAGTTGCAATACAAAATGTCATAGACAAATACCTGCTTAAGCTGTTGTCATACAAGTATACAATATATATATTTTTTAAATGATAACCTAGGACGCTCACCTACCAAGTTTTAATTTAATACCATCAATACTGTCGAATCTAAGTATTTACATTCTAATACTTAAAACTTAATTCACATTTCTGACAGCTTCAGCTCACTACTGTAATGTTGGGTTACAGATCCTTAGAGAGCCTGCTTGTGTATTGCGCTCAACACTAATTTCCCTATGATGGCACCATTCCCTCTGTTTTTTCCAAAGCTGCTCGGAATCCTGGCTCCAACTTCCAGCCTCATTCATGTGACATCACACACTCTGTGGCAGCTTTTGGTGTACTCCTGAGAGAGGACACATGCAGTATTGCTTTTAATTCATTTCTTTTGAGTGAGATGTGCCAAATAAAACAACATAATTGTGGTATTCCGTGCACTGATTCAACTTCAATGTAAAGATTGTTGCCTGTTGAGGTCTGGACTGGGGGTGCCTCACCTGAGCACCTATAAGTGCCGCACTACTTGTCTGATCAGATAAAATAGTCCAACTACATAAAGTATACTTTCAATCTGGTTGAACGAGCTCTTTACTTTTTTGTAAATCTTTTGGCGCAAGCAAAGCAAGGCCATGGACAAGATGGAGATAATGAAAACAAGGACCACAAGGGGCACAATGACACTATAGAAAGACATGCAGACAGAAAGATAGCGAGTTAGCTAAATATTTATGGAAAAACTTTATTGTAAGGTACACATACACTGAGTATACAAAACATTAAGGACACCTTCCTAATATTGATTGCCCCCCCCACACACACTTTGGCCCTCAGAACAGCCTCAATCCGTCATGGCATGGACTCTACAAGGTGTTGAAAGTGTGCATTACTGGACAATCTTTAATAACCTCATTGTTAACCATAATAATTATGTATTAATAGTTAATAAAGAGCAAGATGCATAAGAAACAGGCTCTATATGGGACTAATACAGGCATAGTACCTTAAAATGTGTTTCCTATTCTAATGTGTTCCCTATATCCCAGAAATGAGCTCATTGGACAAAAAGGGGCACACTTTCCCACAAATATGCCATACAGCCAAATTTCAAGTCACAATTTAACATGAACAATTTACAACTAAACTTGACAAGAGGCATGCAGTCTTACATTGCTATTAATATCATGGACTCCACAGACTCCACTGGAGAATGAGTTGAATCTGAGAAAAAAAAGACGTATATTGGTCATGTTTTGATCAACACTATAATGGGTCAGATTTCAGACATCGTTTGAAGTCTCTCAGTTGTACACGTGGGCAACGAATGCAATTCGTGGGCACCCAACCAAAATTCTTCAAAATACAGAACGAGTCGAGACAAGAATGGAATGTGTACTTTACATGCTGTTTTCTAGTCATAGCATGTACAGTCTCAGATTACACACGTTGACATCCGGTCTCGTTTACTCAGTAACCATGGCAACTTCAGACAACTGAAAACAAAATAGAACTGTAAAGTCTTGTACAATATTAAACTGTAGATTACATTTCCATGTCCTCGTGGCTTTAGACAGGAAAGACATTTCAAAATATATTATTTTCAAATACAATTGCATAATTACCCAATGCGATATTGACTGAATCAACTGTAAACACTTATTTCTGGCAATCACCCATTGAGGTAATGTTGTAGCCATCCTTGCAGCCACACACGGTGTCTGAGAAGGTTGAGCAGGAAATAACAGTCATCTTGCCATCACCTGCCATGGGTCAAGCAGACATATAGAAACACTCAACAACAGATTGACCAGACTGCAAGCACATAAGAAAGTGAGGTACTAGTATGAACCAGCTCCTGAGTTGTAGCAAAAAAAGAATGAATTGACTAATGAAATGTCAACTAATGTGCATTATCCAACTCTTCATTACTATGTCGGATATATCCATTTGAGATTTTCTTCAAGTCACATCTGCTGGGCATGCCAGTCAGAATACCAGTGAATTTTCTCCATCAAGTTAAACATGAGCGAAATAATATGTAATAGATTTTTGTTGTTGTTGTGTGTTTTACCTGAACAGTCACTGCAAAGAATACAGGTACGTCCTGTCCACCCCACATCCAGCTGGCTGCAGTTTCTGATGGCAAATCGCCCTAAATGAGAGGACATTCGATATCATCAGTAACCATAAACACTGAGAGGGACTGTGAAGAACATAGTTAGCTGATGATTGAAACATAAAGCCATCATTAGTAGGCCAATAAAGCTGAGCAGCGATATATCTCAATCCCCCATACAATTTGTTTTACTATGAAAAGTTACATTAAATGTCCCTTGCGGACAGAGTGGACAGAGCTGTCCACTGCAGATAAGTGCATATGCCATGGCCAGCAGAGAGAGCAAGATCATCTAGAAGGGGGAAGACAAAAAAAACAGTGGCTTCATTAAACAGGCAGCAGATAAGGTGTGTGCCTGGCTACAGGTCGCTATAGTATGTTACTGTTTGCTATCAGCAACATGCAGCATTGTAAAATATAGAGCGACATCTCTAGGCAATAATTAAGATCTTTGGGACTAGGACCTAGGCATAGAGCTCACAATCACCTACTGCATGTGCACTATCAGGTTTATAGTATAAAGTTAAACTGGTAATTCTAACCCAGCCTGCTGTTCTAATCATTCATAGTTTATAGACCTATAATTACATGGCTTTTGATTGGTAAATGAATTGAATGTAACAAAACATGGAATGAACAAATTGAATACTAATGTTCTTAAAATACAATGAAAGATAGGGCTAGGGAAATGTAACCATACTTAGTTTCATAGACAGAGCTATAGATTCAAGTATTGACATATTTCATAGCCTACATTGTTTACACACTCTTGTCAACAAAAACATCAAATGCAGCCCTAGATCTTGGGTTATGATAGGATAAGGCACTTGCATAAAGCTCATAAGGCAAAAATGATTTTTCAACCTATCTATGACCATTGACCAGCAGGACTGGCTTTATTTTGGTTTATTCTGTGCAGCAGAATGTAGACGATAATACATTCGATTAAACAATAATGTGTATTTTGGTTGCACTTACATTTCTGAAGTTAGACATTATTCCGTTGTCATTGAAGGCGATCGGCACTATTTGCACCTAAGTGTTCGGGGTGCAATATTGCAGACAACCTGTAATGTCCAAATGCCTTTCTCTCTGTCTGTAGTCAAAGCAAAGAAGTCCGATATGCTCAGACTTGAGGCACATAAATTATATCAGAGCGCAGACTTGATATACAGTTGTGGCCAAAAGTTTTGAAAATGACACAAATATTAATTTTCACAAAGTCTGCTGGCTCAGTTTGTATGATGGCAATTTGCATATACTCCAGAATGTTATGAATAGTGATCAGATGAATTGCAATTAATTGCAAAGTCCCTCTTTGCCATGCAAATGAACTGAATCCCCCCAAAACATTTCCACTGCATTTCAACCCTGCCACAAAAGGACTAGCTGACATCATGTCAGTGATTCTCTCGTTAAAACAGGTGTGAGTGTTGACGAGGACAAGGCTGGAGATCACTCTGTCATGCTGATTGAGTTCGAATAACAGACTGGAAGCTTCAAAAGGAGGGTGGTGCTTGGAATCATTGTTCTTCGTCTGTCAAACATGGTAACCTGCAAGGAAACACGTGCCGTCATCATTGCTTTGTGCAAAAAGGGCTTCACAGGCAAGGATATTGCTGCCAGTAAGATTGCACCTAAATCAACCATTTATCGGATCATCAAGAACTTCAAGGAGAGCGGTTCTGTTATTGTGAAGAAGGCTTCAGGGCGCCTAAAGTTGATTCAGCTGCGGGATCGGGGCACTACCAGTACAGAGCTTGCTCAGGAATGGCAGCAGGCAGGTGTGAGTGCATCTGCACGCACAGTGAGGCAAAGACTTTTGGAGAGTGGCCTGGTGTCAAGAAGGGCAGCAAAGAAGCCACTTCTCTCCAGGAAAAAAATCAGGGACAGAGTGATATTCTGCAAAAGGTACAGGGATTGGACTGCTGAGGACTGGTGTAATGTCATTTTCTCTGATGAATCCCCTTTCCGATTGTTTGGGGCATCCAGAAAAAAAGCTTGTCCGGAGAAGACAAGGTGAGCGCTAGCATCAGTCCTGTGTCATGCCAACAGTAAAGCATCCTGAGACCAAGGGAGTGGGCTCACTCACAATTTTGCCTAAGAACACAGCCATGAATAAAGAATAGTACCAACACATCCTCAGAGAGAAACTTCTCCCAACCATCCAGGAACAGTTTGGTGACGAACAATGCCTTTTCCAGCATGATGGAGCACCTTGCCATAAGACAAAAGTGATAACTAAGTGGCACGGGGAACAAAACATCAATATATTGGGTCCATGGCCAGGAAACTCCCCAGACCTTAATCCCATTGAGAACTTGTGGTCATTCCTCAAGAGGCGGGTGGACAAACAAAACCTACAAATTCTGACAAACTCCAAGCATTGATTATGCAAGAATGGGCTGCCATCAGTCAGGATGTGGTCCAGAAGTTCATTGACAGCATGCCAGGGTGGATTGCAGAGGTCTTAAAAAAGAAGGGTCAAGACTGCAAATATTGACTCTTTGCATCAACTTCATGTAATTTTCAATAAAAGCCTTTGACACTTATGAAATGCTTGTAATTATACTTCAGTATTCCATAGTAACATCTGACAAAAATATCTAAAGACACTGAAGCAGCAAACTTTGTGTAAATTAATATTTGTGTCATTCTCAAAACTTTTGGCCACGACTGTACTGTAGGTCTACCCAACCCCAGAGTTTTCCCTCAGAAGCCAACTTGAGGGAGAAAAAAAAACGGAATGGTTTTGATCATGGACATGTGCATGTAATTAGAATTGTGCCAGAGTAGGCTGGTTGGAGGAGCTACAGGCAGACAGGCTCATTGTAATGGCTGGAATTAAGTTAATAGAATGGAGTCAAACATGTTGTTTCCATGTGTTTGATGTGTTTGGTACCATTCCATTGATTCCATTCCAGCCATTACAATGAGCATGTCTTCCTATAGCTCCTCCCACCAGTCTCCTCTGCACTATGCTTATTTAAACAATAAGCCACGAGGGGGTGTGGTATATGGCTAAGGGCTGTTCTTAGACACGACGGATCTCCATGGATACAGCCATTAGCCGTGGTATATTGGCCATACACCACAAACCCTGAGGTGCCTTATTGCTATTATAAACTGGTTACCAAAGTAATTAGAGCAATGTTTTGTCATACCCATGGTATACGGTCTTGTATACCACAGCTGTCAGCCAATCAGCATTCAGGGCTGGAACCACATAGTTTATAAATACCTTTTTAATGGCATTTTGAAGAGGAGCGTGAACTCTGGAACCCCAAATAACTTCCGGTGCGTTTGTAAACAACAGCTAGCTAGCTAGTTTAGTATAGTTGTATTCTAAATTACCATAGTATTCGCGGGTGGGAGGTCCTACGTCCGGGGACAAATCTATTTTTTGAGAACTAAAGTTTATAGATTTCCCAAAGAATTTATACAAAATACACACACATACACATCATATTAAATAACACAATTTAGACAAACTAAGAAGAAAAAACACGCTGCAGCCCAGGCGTCCACTCTGGTTGCAGGGAATTATTCTTAGCAACAGTGGCAATGTATTAGGTGAGATCAGTCATGGGACAAAAGTACAACACTCATCACCAATGATTGCACAAGTGTCCCCTTGACCTGCCAACAGATTGTCAAGAGCCTCTCTGTTTTGCAGAGCCAGTTTACACAATTCTTTTAGCATTGCCAATTTTCTCTATGTCTCTAGAGATCTCCCGAATTTGGTCTATGGCACATGCATATTGACTTTCACAGGGAAGAGAGAGAACAGGTGATATAACAGTTTCACACCAACCTTGATAAGAATGAGATTGTGGCAAGGTTAGCCCAAGCTACGATCTAGTGGCTCTCCTCAAAATGTAGGGGCATAGCTCTGTCTCTAGAAGCCTCGCCTTCCCAAATCTTTTATTAGAACTATTGATGATACATTATCGAACCCACATTTTAATGACAGTCCTTAGTGCTCCATGTTGGTTCTATCACTTTAATTTAAAACCCTCAATTTAGCACACACCGATACTTGCAGAATGTACATTTACATTGACATACAGTATATTCTTCTTATATTTCTAGCATTATTCTCAACTATTCTCATCACTTGTAGTAATGACAGACTGGTGTCTCAATACATTCTTAGTCTAAATTACTATACATTTTACAGTGTGCAGACCTCCACAATCAAGCTGATACCTCAAAAAACAATTTTGGATAAGCCTAAATCAATTTCGGGCACGGTTGACCACCCCCCTCCCTCATTACACCATGTGCATTTTCAACAATTATCTTGTCGTTACTTGCTAAACACCATATGTATCTTGCTATACATATAAATAACACCCCATATTCAAAAACACCTCGTGTTATTTGTAGTGGCTGCTTGGTAATATTTAGTTATTCACATCCACATCGCAGCGCAGCAGCCCGAGAGGTACACACATCATGTTCTCAAGGAAACCTCAGTAAACTTTAGTAGGTGAAGGTTGTCACATTGTCTGACACTAGAGAGTCAGGCAGACCGCGGGTTGCAAACACCTGACGCAGCTCCTTGATGGTTGTTGTCACTGTGATGTTGCTCATAATCCAGGCTGCATCACATCCGGGCGTGATTGGGAGTCCCATAGGGCGGCGCACAATTGTCCCAGCGTCGTCCGGGTTTGGCCGGGGTAGGCCATCATTGTAAATAAGAATTTGTTCTTAACTGACTTGCCTAGTTAAATGAAGGTAAAAAAATATTTAAAAATAATGTGAGCCTCCAGCCACTTGGAGTGCACGTCCACCATGACAAGGAACATGGGACCCATAAAAGGGTCAAGCCACTCCTACGGATGCAGTGGCGCGGGCAGAGCCATCTTCTGGTTGATTTGACATTCAGAACAGGTTTTTACTTTGTTTTCTATGTCTTGATCCATGTTAGCCCTTCAGATATAAGATCTGGCTAAACTTTTTATCTGGGATGCACCCGGGTGAGCCTCATGAACCTTGTCCATGACTTGTGAATGGCCAGGGGGCAGGACGACCACTCTGGATCCCCAGAGTATGCAGCCATCTTGAACACTCAGCTCAGTTTTGCACTTTGCATACGGTCTCAGTCCATCATCCTCTATGACAGGAGGCCAACCCTGCATAAGTAATCTTTTTACTTGGGACAGTATTTAACCTGTTTGACATCGACAGGTGAGTTCGACAATCTCTCCATTAGGAAACTTGTCTCAGGAGGCACCACAGTTTTTTTTGTATCATTCAAAAGCGTATGCCACAACTGGGTAGATTACTTTGTCAGCATTATTGCAGTGTTACTGTAACAAAGAATGTTTAGAGATAGGCCTGTAAATCATGGTTTCAGGGCAGCAATATACTGGAAATTCACTGCAAGTTGGGTATCAATTTGAAGTGGAAAAACATACAACAAAGAGTTATAGTATCTAGATATTACAGACTGTTTTCCCCTCAGGTCTCAAGTAAATGACAGTGGTGGTCCAATAGAGAGAAACACTGTAGCATCAGCATACCGTGTCAATCACGAGAAGCGCTGATATCCCATATTCCTTATATTCCTGTACATCCCCAATAGTTGCTTAGAATCTCTGGCTTCGATCTCGACTGTTTTTCAGCATCCATGGAATGGCAGACACTCAATGAATCATGCGGTGTAATCCTGAACTTTGAAAAAATGTAATCAATTCACCTGTGCAAGTATCAAAGCTCTTCAGCCACTATTCCTCTTTCTTTTTTTTCTTCTTATTTTAATCCGACTACATCCATATTTTTGCATATTTGATTGGATAGGATAGAGAGGTAGGAAAGTTCAAAGGAGAGTACTGATTACCTACATCCCAAAGAGAATGGAGATGAGACAAGGAGTGACAACTAGGATCACAATGAGACTAAAAGAGGGAGAAAAAGAGAGAGACAGACAGACCAAATGTTAGTCCATATAGCATGGTGGAATATGTATCTTTCCCCCCAAAAGCGGCCAAACAAAGTGCCTGCCCTTCACTGATTAAATAAGAACATAATCCCGATCTCTAAAATTATTACATTTACATTTACATTTAAGTCATTTAGCAGACGCTCTTATCCAGAGCGACTTACAAATTGGTGCATTCACCTTATGACATCCAGTGGAACAGTAGTGCATCTAAATCTTTTAAGGGGGGGGGTGAGAGGGATTACTTTATCCTATCCTAGGTATTCCTTAAAGAGGTGGGGTTTCAGGTGTCTCCGGAAGGTGGTGATTGACTCCGCTGTCCTGGTGTCGTGAGGGAGTTTGTTCCACCATTGGGGGGCCAGAGCAGCGAACAGTTTTGACTGGGCTGAGCGGGAACTGTACTTCCTCAGTAGTAGGGAGGCGAGCAGGCCAGAGGTGGATGAACGCAGTGCCCTTGTTTGGGTGTAGGGCCTGATCAGAGCCTGGAGGTACTGAGGTGCCGTTCCCCTCACAGCTCCGTAGGCAAGCACCATGGTCTTGTAGCGGATGCGAGCTTCAACTGGAAGCCAGTGGAGAGAGCGGAGGAGCGGGGTGACGTGAGAGAACTTGGGAAGGTTGAACACCAGACGGGCTGCGGCGTTCTGGATGAGTTGTAGGGGTTTAATGGCACAGGCAGGGAGCCCAGCCAACAGCGAGTTGCAGTAATCCAGACGGGAGATGACAAGTGCCTGGATTAGGACCTGCGCCGCTTCCTGTGTGAGGCAGGGTCGTACTCTGCGGATGTTGTAGAGCATGAACCTACAGGAACGGGCCACCGCCTTGATGTTAGTTGAGAACGACAGGGTGTTGTCCAGGATCACGCCAAGGTTCTTAGCGCTCTGGGAGGAGGACACAATGGAGTTGTCAACCGTGATGGCAAGATCATGGAACGGGCAGTCCTTCCCCGGGAGGAAGAGCAGCTCCGTCTTGCCGAGGTTCAGCTTGAGGTGGTGATCCGTCATCCAGACTGATATGTCTGCCAGACATGCAGAGATGCGATTCGCCACCTGGTCATCAGAAGGGGAAAGGAGAAGATTAATTGTGTGTCGTCTGCATAGCAATGATAGGAGAGACCATGTGAGGTTATGACAGAGCCAAGTGACTTGGTGTATAGCGAGAATAGGAGAGGGCCTAGAACAGAGCCCTGGGGACACCAGTGGTGAGAGCACGTGGTGTGGAGACGGATTCTCGCCACGCCACCTGGTAGGAGCGACCTGTCAGGTAGGACGCAATCCAAGCGTGGGCCGCGCCGGAGATGCCCAACTCGGAGAGGGTGGAGAGGAGGATCTGATGGTTCACAGTATCGAAGGCAGCCGATAGGTCTAGAAGGATGAGAGCAGAGGAGAGAGAGTTAGCTTTAGCAGTGTGGAGCGCCTCCGTGATACAGAGAAGAGCAGTCTCAGTTGAATGACTAGTCTTGAAACCTGACTGATTTGGATCAAGAAGGTCATTCTGAGAGAGATAGCGGGAGAGCTGGCCAAGGACGGCACGTTCAAGAGTTTTGGAGAGAAAATAAAGAAGGGATACTGGTCTGTAGTTGTTGACATCGGAGGGATCGAGTGTAGGTTTTTTCAGAAGGGGTGCAACTCTCGCTCTCTTGAAGACGGAAGGGACGTAGCCAGCGGTCAGGGATGAGTTGATGAGCGAGGTGAGGTAAGGGAGAAGGTCTCCGGAAATGGTCTGGAGAAGAGAGGAGGGGATAGGGTCAAGCGGGCAGGTTGTTGGGCGGCCGGCCGTCACAAGACGCGAGATTTCATCTGGAGAGAGAGGGGAGAAAGAGGTCAGAGCACAGGGTAGGGCAGTGTGAGCAGAACCAGCGGTGTCGTTTGACTTAGCAAACGAGGATCGGATGTCGTCGACCTTCTTTTTCAAAATGGTTGACGAAGTCATCTGCAGAGAGGGAGGAGGGGGAGGGGAGGAGGATTCAGGAGGGAGGAGAAGGTTGCAAAGAGCTTCCTAGGGTTAGAGGCAGATGCTTGGAATTTAGAGTGGTAGAACGTGGCTTTAGAAGCAGAGAGAGAAGAGGAAAATGTAGAGAGGAGGGAGTGAAAGGATGTCAGGTCCGCAGGGGAGGCGGATTTTCCTCCATTTCCGCTCGGCTGCCCGGAGCCCTGTTCTGTGAGCTCGCAATGAGTCGTCGAGCCACGGAGCGGGAGGGGAGGACCGAGCCGGCCTGGAGGATAGGGGACATAGAGAGTCAAAGGATGCAGAAAGGGAGGAGAGGAGGGTTGAGGAGGCAGAATCAGGAGATAGGTTGGAGAAGGTTTGAGCAGAGGGAAGAGATGATAGGATGGAAGAGGAGAGAGTAGCGGGGGAGAGAGAGCGAAGGTTGGGACGGCGCGATACCATCCGAGTAGGGGCAGTGTGGGAAGTGTTGGATGAGAGCGAGAGAGGGAAAAGGATACAAGGTAGTGGTCGGAGACTTGGAGGAGTTGCAATGAGGTTAGTGGAAGAACAGCATCTAGTAAAGATGAGGTCGAGCGTATTTCCTGCCTTGTGAGTAGGGGGAAGGTGAGAGGGTGAGGTCAAAAGAGGAGAGGAGTGGAAAGAAGGAGGCAGAGAGGAATGAGTCAAAGGTAGACGTGGGGAGGTTAAAGTCGCCCAGAACTGTGAGAGGTGAGGCGTCCTCAGGAAAGGAGCTTATCAAGGCATCAAGCTCATTGATGAACTCTCCGAGGGAACCTGGAGGGCGATAAATGATAAGGATGTTAAGCTTGAAAGGGCTGGTAACTGTGACAGCATGGAATTCAAAGGAGGCGATAGACAGATGGGTAAGGGGAGAAAGAGAGAATGACCACTTGGGAGAGATGAGGATCCCGGTGCCACCACCCCGCTGACCAGAAGCTCTCGGGGTGTGCGAGAACACGTGGGCAGACGAAGAGAGAGCAGTAGGAGTAGCAGTGTTGTCTGTGGTGATCCATGTTTCCGTCAGTGCCAAGAAGTCGAGGGACTGGAGGGAGGCATAGGCTGAGATGAACTCTGCCTTGTTGGCCGCAGATCGGCAGTTCCAGAGGCTACCGGAGACCTGGAACTCCACGTGGGTCGTGCGCGCTTGGACCACCAGATTAGGGTGGCCGCGGCCAAGCGGTGTGGAGCGTTTGTATGGTCTGTGCAGAGAGGAGAGAACAGGGATAGACAGACACATAGTTGACAGGCTACACAAGAGGCTACGCTAATGCAAAGGAGATTGGAATGACAAGTGGACTACACGTCTCGAGTGTTCAGAAAGTTAAGCTTACGTAGCAAGAATCTTATTGACTAAAATGATTAAAATGATACAGTACTGCTGAAGTAGGCTAGCTGGCAGAGGCTGCGTTGTTGACTATGTAGGCTAGCTGGCAGTGTCTGCGTTGTTGACACTACACTAATCAAGTCGTTCCGTTGAGTGTAATAGTTTCTACTGTGCTACTGTGCTGCTATTCGGGGCTAGCTGGCTAGCTAGCAGTGTTGATTACGTTACGTTGCGTTAAAAGAACGACAATAGCTGGCTAGCTAACCTAGGAAATCGCTCAAGACTACACAATTATCTTTGATACAAAGACGGCTATGTAGCTAGCTATGTAGCTAGCTACGATCAAACAAATCAAGCCGTTGTACTGTAATGAAATGAGATGAAAAATGTGATTTAAAAAAATGTGATACTACCTGTGGAGCGAAGCGAAATGCGACCGGATTGTTGAGTGCGGAAGTTCTGTTCGGTAGACATACACAGAACTTTGCATTGTTTGTTCAACTCAGTAGTTTTTCTAATAGTACATCATTAGTTCTCAAATTAACTGACATTTAATTGTTTTTCTACTGTAAGATGGGATGTATTTGGATGAATTGGGACTAAAAAACAACACCTTTCAAAGAAATATGTGAAAACATGACATGCAATAAGCTAAGCATAGGAACAGCTGTCAGGTATTTTAAGCAGATCTACTGGAGCAGTAAGAGCAACAATCTCCCTCCTTTGCCAATCCTGCGTCTTACTGGGCAAGTCAGAGTGGGTGTGAAATGTACGTTAAATATTGTGTGGATGAAGGGCGGGTGAATAAAGAGAGAAAAAATGCATTAAAAATCCATAAATGTATCATTCTTGTGCAATTTATATAGGCTACATTGAGGTTTTTCTTTCATTATTTTAGGCTACCTGACAGTAGTCTATAAGCCTAAACTTTAGGGCCCAAATGTACAGCGGCAAATAGCCTACAGGCCACCCGCAAAATGCGTTTGGGAACGGGCAGAAAAAGTCTACGGAGGCAAACAGGACAATGTCGGAGTTGTACGGCCCGTGTACCCTATTGGCGACACCGCGCGGTGAAACACCGAATCATGCAAAAAAAAAAAAAAAAATGAATACATTTTAGATGAATGTGTTAGTTAATGTAGATATAAACGATGATGCTTTTTTTGTCATACAGTTAATTTACGAAAATCGCTATTTTCTGACTACCTAACATTAGCCAGCTAATTAGCTGTATGGGCGTTGTGACATGAGTAAATTATGACATTGTAATTCGTGTTAGTTAATGTTTTAGGGACTCCAGAGAAAACCAGCAAACCAGGCTGTGTCTTGTGAAACAGGCTGTGGATGTATAGAATCTAGCTAGCTAAAGCGTTTACTGCCTTTCTGATATTTGCCATGCAATACAGCTGAAGTAACGTAGCTAGCGGTAGCTAACTATTTTCTTGCTTATTGTGTAGTGGAGCATAAAAATACATCCATGCCCTATGGATATGTAGCTGGCCATGTAGCCGGTCTGTGTATGTACCCTAAAACGTTTGGTAAAAATATTAGTTCAGAACAGGGGTTTCAATTACTTCCACCAGTTAATCATTAATCCCCAAGAAATTTCAGAAAATGACAATATGACTCTTACATGTCAATATATATACATGTAGTTATTACCAAGCATGAGTTCCCCACATTGTAGCTTGTTCACTTATCACGTATATAGGTTCAAGTATAAATGTCAGTCATATCTAATACCAGGAATATCAAACTCCAGGATTTGAATGATGCTGTGTCTACATGTATGTATTACAATTATACACTTCAACAGTGTTTACCAATCTTGCTCCTGGGACATCAATGGATACACATTGTAACTATGCAATAGACTAGAACACATTATTTAACTAGTTAAAGGATGATTTGTAATTCATATATACAGAAACAGAATTTTAAAAACAGTACATTGTACTCCTTATGCATCAACTAAATACTCTAAAACAGGTTAATCTCAATATCTAATTTCCTTCATCTGCGCTGATCTGAGGACACAGGATAGGTGTAGTATTTCATCAAATGAGAGACTTAATTTCAACCAGTAGATAATGTGAACCAATTCCAGCAGAGAATGTGAAACGTTTTATTGAAAGAAGTTAATTATCCAAGTGTTATGAATACAAAAAACATGCATTATAAATATTATAATTGTATAATTATTTTTATTTATTTTTATTTCACCTTTATTTAACTAGGTAGACCAGTTGAGAACAAGTTCTCATTTACAACTGCGACCTGGCCAGGATAAAGCAAAGCAGTGTGACAAAAACAACAACACAGTTACACATGAACAAACTATGTACAGTGTGTGCAAATCTAGAAGAGTAGGGAGGTAGACAATAAATAAGCCATAGGGGTGAAATAATTACAATTTAGCATTAATACTGGAGTGATAGATGTGCAGACGATGATGTGCAAGTAGAGATGCTGGGGCGCAAAAGAGCAAGAGGGTAAGTAATAATATGGGGATGAGGTAGTTGGGTGTGCTATTTACAGATTGACTGTGTACAGGTACAGTGATAGGTAAACTGCTCTGACAGCTGATGCTTAAAGTTAGAAAGGGAGATACAGTGGGGGGAAAAAGTATTTAGTCAGCCACCAATTGTGCAAGTTCTCCCACTTAAAAAGATGAGAGAGGCCTGTAATTGTCATCATAGGTACACTTCAACTATGACAGACAAAATGAGGGGAAAAAAATCCAGAAAATCACATTGTAGGATTTTTAATGAATTTATTTGCAAATTATGGTGGAAAATAAGTATTTAGTCAATAACAAAAGTTTATCTCAATACTTTGTTATATACCCTTTGTTGGCAATGACAGAGATCAAACGTTTTCTGTAAGTCTTCACAAGGTTTTCACACACTGTTGCTGGTATTTTGGCCCATTCCTCCATGCAGATCTCCTCTAGACCAGTGATGTTTTGGGGCTGTTGCTGGGCAACACGGACTTTCAACTCCCTCCAAAGATTTTCTATGGGGTTGAGATCTGGAGACTGGCTAGGCCACTCCAGAACCTTGAAATGCTTCTTACGAAGCAAATCCTTCGTTGCCCGGGCGGTGTGTTTGGGATCATGGTCATGCTGAAAGACCCAGCCACGTTTCATCTTCAATCCCCTTGCTGATGGAAGGAGGTTTTCACTCAAAATCTCACAATCCCATTCATTCTTTCCTTTACACAGATCAGTCGTCCTGGTCCCTTTGCAGAAAAACAGCCCCAAAGCATGATGTTTCCACCCCAAGCTTCACAGTAGGTATGGTGTTCTTTGGATGCAACTCAGCATTCTTTGTCCTCCAAACACGACGAGTTGAGTTTTTACCAAAAAGTTATATTTTGGTTTCATCTGACCATATGACATTCTCCCAATCTTCTTCTGGATCATCCAAATGCTCTCTAGCAAACTTCAGACGGGCCTGGACATGTACTGGCTTAAGCAGGGGGACACGTCTGGCACTGCAGGATTTGAGTCCCTGGCGGCGTAGTGTGTTACTGATGGTAGGCTTTGTTACTTTGGTCCCAGCTCTCTGCAGGTCATTCACTAGGTCCCCCCGTGTGGTTCTGGGATTTTTGCTCACTGTTCTTGTGATCATTTTGACCCCACGGAGTGAGATCTTGCGTGAAGCCCCAGATCGAGGGAGATTATCAGTGGTCTTGTATGTCTTCCATTTCCTAATAATTGGTCCCACAGTTGATTTCTTCAAACCAAGCTGCTTACCTTTTGCAGATTCAGTCTTCCCAGCCTGGTGCAGGTCTACAATTTTGTTGCTGGTGTCCTTTGACAACTCTTTGGTGTTGGCCATAGTGGAGTTTGGAGTGTGACTGTTTGAGGTTGTGGACAGGTGTCTTTTATACTGATAACAAGTTCAAAGAGGTGCCATTAATACAGGTAATGAGTGGAGGACAGAGGAGCCTCTTAAAGAAGAAGTTACAGGTCTGTGAGAGCCAGAAATCTTGATTGTTTGTAGGTGACCAAATACTTATTTTCCACCATAATTTGCAAATAAATTCATTAAAAATCCTACAATGTGATTTTCTGGATTTTTTTCTAATTTTGTCTGTCATAGTTGAAGTGTACCTAAGATGAAAATTACAGGATTCTCTCATATTTTTAAGTGGGAGAACTTGCACAATTGGTGGCTGACTAAATACTTTTTTGCCCCACTGTATAAGCCTCCAGCTTCAGTGATTTTTGCAATTCTTCCAGTCATTGGCAGCAGAGAACTGGAAGGAAAGGTGGGCAAAGGAAGTGTTGGCTTT
Source organism: Oncorhynchus nerka (assembly GCF_034236695.1). Taxonomy (NCBI): domain Eukaryota; kingdom Metazoa; phylum Chordata; class Actinopteri; order Salmoniformes; family Salmonidae; genus Oncorhynchus; species Oncorhynchus nerka. The sequence goes on along the minus strand of NC_088397.1, from coordinate 69,650,497 downwards.
GGGGATGACCAGTGCAATATACTTGCTGGAGCGAGTGCTACGGGTGGGTGTTGCTATGGTGACCAGTGAGCTGAGATAAGGTGGTGCTTTACCTAGCAAAGACTTATAGATGACCTGGAGCCAGTGGGTTTGGTGACGGATATGTAGTGAGGGCCAGCCAACGAGAGCACACAGGTCACAGTGGTGGGTCGTATATGGGGCTTTGGTGACAAAATGGATGGCACTGTGATAGATGCATATATTTGTTTTGCTAAAAATGTGGGGCTCGTAACAGTTGGGGCTCTGCCCCATCTCCCCTGAATGACGGGTCACCACTAGTGTGATGATTGTGAGGCGCAGTACAAATTTGACAGTCACAAGATGGGGACTTCAAATAGGCCTATCTGATTTATTTATTTCAGCATCTTGAGAGAATGCGAATGAGGCGTTAGATAGAACCACAACCACCAGTGAGCTTTGGTGACAAAATGGATGGCACTGTGATAGATGACATCCAGTTTGCTGAGTAGAGTGTTGGGGGCTATTTTGTAAATGACATCGCCGAAGTCAAGGATCGGTAGGATAGTCATTTTTACGAGAGTATGTTTGGCAGCATGAGTGAAGGAGGCTTTGTTGTGAAATAGGAAGCCGATTCTAGATTTAATTTTGGATTGGAGATCCTTAATGTGAGTCTCGGTATATTATAAGTACAATTTCAATCTGTACTTCAACGCACATCTGGTGTGCATTGTAGAAACAGGAAGAAAGAGGAGATGGGGCGAGAGGTGTGAGAAAGAGTGTAAAAGACAGAAAGGGAAAGATGTAAGAACATCATATGATTAATGAATTACAGTGCTACTAAACTTCATATTCTCTCAGGTCATCACAATAATGAGGCGGTAGGGTAACCTAGTGGTTAGAGCGTTGGACTAGTAACCGGAAGGTTGCCAGTTCAAACCCCCGAGCTGCCAAGGTACAAATCTGCCGTTCTGCCCCTGAACAAGGCAGTTATCCCACTGTTCCTAGGCCATCATTGAAAATAAGAATTTGTTCTTAACTGACTTGGCTAGTTAAATAAAGGTCAAATTAAAAATTTAAAAATAACATATCTCGAGCAGTGTCTCCTAACCAGCATTGGGCCCCCAGTTGTTCCGTATGTTATCTTAATTGTAGGTAAGGTAGTGATGATGGGACTGGGGGTTGGCATCCTCTCTTACATAAATAAAATCAAATGTATTTATATTGCCATTCGTACATCAGCTGATATCTCAAAGTGCTGTACAGAAACCCAGCCTAAAACCCCGAACAGCAAGAAATACAGGTGTTGAAGCACGTGGGTAGGAAAAACTCCCTAGAAAGGCCGGAACTTAGGAAGAAACCTAGAGAGGATCCAGGCTATGAGGGGTGGCCAGTCCTCTTCTGGCTGTGCCGGGTGGAGATTATAACAGAACATGGCCAAGATGTTCAAATGTTCAGAAATGACCAGCATGGTCAAATAATAGGTCTGGGACAGGTAGCACGTCCGGTGAACAGGTCAGGATTCCATAACCGCAGGCAGAACAGTTGAAACTGGAGCAGCAGCACGGCCAGGTGGACTGGAGACAGCAAGGAGTCATCATGCCAGGTAGTCCTGAGGCATGGTCCTAGGGCTCAGGTCCTCCGAGAGAGAGAAAGAAAGAGAGAATTGGAGAGAGCATACTTAAATTCACACAGGACACCAGATAAGATAGGAGAAGTTCTCCAGATATAACAAACTGACTCTAGCCCCTCGACACATAAACTACTGCAGCATAAATATTGGAGGCTGAGATAGGAGGGGTCAGGATACACTGTGGCCACATCCGATGATACCCCCGGACAGGGCCAAACAGGAAGGATATAACCCCACCCACTTTGCCAAATCACAGCCCCCACACCACTAGAGGGATATCTTCAACCACCAACTTACCATCCTGAGACAAGGCCGAGTATAGCCCACAAAGATCTCCGCCACAGCACAACCCAAAGGGGGGTCGCCAACCCAGACAGGAAGATCACATCAGTGATACAACCCACTCAAGTGACGCACCCCTCCTAGGGACGGCATGAAAGAGCACCAGTAAGCCAGTGACTCAGCCCCTGTAATAGGGTTAAAGGCAGAGAATCCCAGTGGAAAGAGGGGAACCGGCTAGGCAAAGACAGCAAGGGCGGTTCGTTGCTCCAGAGCCTTTCCGTTCACCTTCACACTCCTGGGCCAGACTACACTCAATCCTATGAGCAACATATAATGACAAAAGAGAAGTAGCATGTATCTAATTGTAGACAGGTTGACTAACAAATAGCCTACCAAAATCAGGCAAGAAAACAATTTGTGCACCCTCTGTCAAAAAATCGTTCCACTGTCTTTGAGTGTAAAAACTACAACTAATTTTCTATATTAGCGGGTTAGGGTTGGGTGGGGGCCTCAGATTTTCATAGGGGTGTCATAGATTTTCATAGGGATTTTCTCAGATGTAGTCGGCGGATGGGTTTGGGTTATTAGAAATGGGCGGGTGAACAAATAGCTGAACTGCACACCACTAATGTTGTATCTCCAGTCATGGGACAAGCCCCTTGAAACTAAACAAACTACACTGAACAAAAATATGAACACAACATGTAAACTGTTGGTCCCATGTTTCATCAGCTGAAATAAAAGATACCAGAAATGTTCCATATGCACAAAAAGCTTATTTCTCTAAAATATTGTGCACAAATTTGTTTACATACCTATTAGTGAGTATTTCCAAGATAAAACATCCACCTGAAAGGTGTGGGATATCAAGAAGCTGATTAAACAGCATGATCATTAAACAGGTGCACCTTGTGCTGGGGACAATAAAAGGCCACTAAAATGTGCAGTTTTATCACAACACAATGCCACAGATGTTTCAAGTTTTGAAGAAGTGTGCAATTGGCATGCTGACTGCAGGAATGCCCACCAGAGCTGTTGCCAGATAATTTAATGCTAATTTCTCTACCATAAGCCGCCTCCAACGTCGTTTTAGAGAATTTGGCAGTACGTCCAACCGGCCTCACAACCGCAGACCACTTGTAACCACGCCAATCCAGGACCTCCACATCTGACTTCTTCACCTGCGGGATCGTCTGAGACCAGCCACCCGGACAGCAGATGCACAAACTGTCAGGAACCAACCAGGGAAACTCATCTGTGTGCTCGTTGGCCTCACCAGGGTCTTGATCTGACTGCAGTTCGGCGTAGTAACCGACTTCAGTGGGAAAATGCTCATCTTCAATGGCCACTGGCATGCTGCAGAAGTGTGCTTTTCACGGATGAATCCCGGTTTCAACTGTACCGGGCAGAAGGCAGACAGCCTTTATGGCGTCATGTGGGCGAGCGGTTTGCTGATGTCAATGTTGTGAACAGAGTGCCCCATGGTGACGGTGGGGTTATGATGGTATGGGCAGACATAAGCTACGGACAATGAAGACAATTGCATTTTATCGATGGCAATTTGAATGCACAGCGATACCGTGACGAGATCTTCAGGCCCATTGCCTTTCATCCGCCACCATCACCTCATGTTTCAGCACGATAATACACAGCCCCATGTCGCAAGGATCTGTGAACATTTCCTGGAAGCTGAAAATGTCCCATTTCTTCCATGGCCTGCATACTCACCAGACATGTGAGTAGCCTAGTGGTTAGAGCGTTGGACTAGTAACCGGAAGGTTGCAAGTTCAAATCCCCGAGCTGACAAGGTACAAATCTGTCGTTCTGCCCCTGAACAGGCAGTTAACCCACTGTTCCTAGGCCGTCATTGAAAATAAGAATTTGTTCTTAACTGACTTGCCTAGTAAAATTTAAAAAATACTAAATTTAAACATGTCACATTGAGCATATTTGGGATGATCTGGGTCGACATGTACGACAGCGTGTTCCAGTTCCCGCCAATATCCAGCAACTTTGCATAGCCATTGAAGAGGAGTGTGACAACATTCCACAGGCCTCAGTCAACAGCCTGATCAACTCTATGCAAAAGAGATGTGTTGTGATGCAAATGGTGGTCACACCAGATACAGACTGGTTTTCTGATCCACACCCCTACCTTTTTATTAAGGTATCTGTGACCAACAGATGTATATCTGTATTCCCAGTCATGTGAAATGCGTAAATTAGGGCCTAATGAATTTATTTAAATTGACTGATTTCCTTATATGAAATGTAACTTAGTAAAATCTTAGAAATTGTTGCATGTTGTGTTTATATTTTTATTCAGTGTAGAATAGAATAGTACATATAATTACTACATTATAATTTATTGGATTTTAAAGAACAACCCTTGGGTTTGATACTTAAATTAGCCTTTTGAATTTCAGTTAGAATAAATGTACTAAAAGATGGACAACCTGAGATCAATGTTTTGATAATGCCCATAAAAAGTAAGCCCCAAAAATATTGGAACAGTGACACATTTGTTGTTTTGTCTCTGTACTCCAGCATGATACAATGACTATGAGGTGAAAGTGCAGTCTGTCACCTTCAATTTCAGGGTATTTTCATCCATATTGGGTGAACCGTTTAGAAATTACACCACTGTTTGTACATAGTCCCCCAATTTTAGGAGACCAAAAGTATTGGAACAAATTCACTTAAATGTGTATTAAAGTAGTCAAAAGTTTAGTATTTGGTCCCATATTCCTTGCATGCAATGATTACATCAAGCTTGTGACTCTACCAACTGGTTGGATGCATTTGCTGTTTGTTTTGGTTCTGTTTCAGATTATTTTGTGCCCGAAATTTTTGCATCTGTAACTTTCTCAATTACCAACAGGTTGGGATAAGAGCACCTAGTTATCAGAAGAGATGATTCAGACAAAATCCTAAAATACATGTAAACGTTTCAAAACCCAATGCTTCTTTAATTTATACGGCTCTAATGAAGTTTGATATTCTGTGCAGCTGTGGAGACACCTCATAGATTCCTGAATTATGTTTGCAGACACAATATGTTGCAGTGTAAGAACTAGGTAGTTTGCAACAATGCTCCCATCAGCAGCAAAGTTTAAATACAGATGTACAGCTAGCTGTATGACTGTGTGTGTTTGCATTACTGTTCAGTCAACCCTGCCCACTGGATCCTATCTATGTGGAAGACAAGTGGCAAAGAGCACGCCCCTATGGAAATGCACACAGCCATCTGATTCTGGTTACGTGATAGATTTTATGTCTACGCTCAAAGGCATTAGTTCAGCCAAATGAGAGGAAGTAGACAACTCAATTAAGGTTGGTGTCTGCACCACATGGAAATTGAATTAGCATAATACAAAAATCCCCTCCTCAACATAGGACTCTCATCTGAAAATTGAAATTGTCTTAGGAACAGTGGAGAACTGCCCCCTAATCTAACCATAACTCCTATTCTGACCCTAACCTAACTCATATTCTAATCCTAACCCCTATTCTGACCCTAATTTTTATTCTAATCCTAACCCTAGCCCCTATTTTAACTCTGACCCCTAACGCTAATTCTAACCCTGCTAACTGGGGGTTAGCTAGCTATGCTAGCAGACATTAGCTTATGCTAACTAACATTTATTTCACCTCAGACTTTCTGCTAGTGAGGTTGATAGTTCGCTAACTGGGCTAGCCAGTACCTGAATTACAGATAGAAACAAATGATCAACCATAAAGGAGTGAGATGCCCCCGTGAAAATCTTGCCCCAACATACTAACCTAATATATTACTACTTTACCCAAAAACAATCAAAATGTTTCTCTCTAGACAAGTGGATGATTTGTCTTAAGGCTTCCCTGCATGTATATTAAAAATAAAATAATGGATGTAACTTCATTGGATTATATAATTATGACACCATCTTGTGGGTGGGGGTGGGGGGGCGTCTCACCCCATATGACCCTAATTTGTTTGTTCAACTTCAACATGGTGGGATAATTTTGTGTAGGTATAATTAATTATCTGGGAAATGGCGTTGGAAATGCCTTTATGCTCAAATATTGATATAATAACCATATCGAAGTAAATTTGGAGTCATGCGATGAGATGGTGTGTGGTCCTCCCACTATGACTCGGGAAACTATGCAGTTATTAAGCTACAGATTGAATAAATTATGATGAACTTCACAGGGTGGTGAAAGGGCACGTGATGAGCTTAATGCTGCTTTCCAATAAATATTGAGGGTCTTATTCTGATGATCGATGCTTCGCTTCTGTTTGACAGTGCGTATCATGCACTGATTTTTATCTGCAATAAGTCCATTTGATGGTGGGAAAATGGGACTATTTTATTTCATGTGGATTCAAGAATATTCACATGATGTCCATCGCCAAATGGATGAAACCTAGCTACTGACAAATAGGGTTAGGCCTACACAGGCTTACACAGACTTATTGGAGATTTAAGTTGTCTAATGTTTTTCTAAATAACTAGACCTGGAGGAGTTAGTTTGGTGAATTATATACTGTATGATGAATAACATTGCCTGAGACCTGAAAACTTACGTTAGCTCCACAATCTGATCTGATGCGTAGGCTTTAGCTCTGTGGGCTGCCAACTTGTAGCTCACTCTTACACAGTGCACCTACAAACTGGGGTTGGGAGGAGTGGGGAAAGTTGAGCCAAAGGGGTAAATTGAGCCACTCTTTTTTATAGGAAACCATAGCCTACACAAAAGGTATCATTTGACCAAATATTTAGGAAGAGGTAATAATTTCATGGAGTCTGTGAAGGAAGAAACCACATGGAAAAAGTGGTAAGCAAGTTAGGTAAAAAACACTGGTAGGTAAATTGAACCAATGGAAATAAGGTAAGGGTAAGTGAACTGTGTTGGGGAAATAAAGATAGACATGGTTTTAAAAAGGTAGTGGTAATTTTTTATTACATTTTTTTTATTTCACCTTTATTTAACCAGGTAGGCTAGATGAGAACAAGTTCTCATTTACAACTGTGACCTGGCCAAGATAAAGCAAAGCAGTGCGACACAAACAACAACAAAGAGTTACACATGGAATAGACAAACATACAGTCAATAATACAATAGAAAAAGTCTATATACAGTGTGTGCAAATGAAATATAATATAATATTTCATTCATAACAGAAATTTGTATGCGACTTAATATACCATGTCCTGTGACTCAATTTAGCCCATAACCGGGGTAAATTGTGCCAAGAGACAAGTGTTTTTTGGACAAGCTGTTTTCAAAACTGTTATGTTTACATGAATTCTGATTATTTCTAGGGATACACAACATCCTGAAACATATATAGATGTCTTTGTTAGCAAGAATACTAGAGTACTGTTCAGTGATGCTGAATGTAAAAAAAAAAAGCTCAATTTATCACACTCTCCCCTAGGCTATGCATTGGTCAAAGAAAATGGTAACATTCTAAAGCCAATGCTTTTGTCATCCTTTGTAGCTCAGTTGGTAGGCACTTCCAATGACAGGTAGTGTTTGATTCCCTGGACAACCCCTGTGTAAATGTATGCACACATGACTGTAGTCACCTTGGACAAAAGTGTCTACTAAAGGGCATATATTATTGTAGTTATCGGTTACAAAATTGGAAATTACATGCTTTGATTCACACATCCTATTGGAACTCCAATGTTTTAGAATAGCCTAAGCTATGATGATGTTTTTGGGAAGGGCAAAGGCTGAAAATCATGTTTTTGTGGAAGAAAATCAACGTGCATGAATCCAGGCAATGTTGAGGCAAAAATAATCCCCTTCTAAACTGAAATTATCTGTAGTTGAGACAGCTAATTGATATCAACTAAAATGGAGTAACGTTTTCACATTCACCAACATGGCAGACGTGTATACCCATTTTCTCCAATCGCATAGCAGGATTCTCCTCAGGGAGCACATCCGGTGGCGTTTCCTGTGTTTGTAAACTGAAAGAAATTGGAACTCGGGTGACGAGCCACGACAGACGAGTAAAATTAAAGGTAAATAACAAAAAACAACGTTTGAATATCACCAATGTTTTGTATGTTTAGTCGTGTATCAGACGATATTTGCGGAATTCGGCCTCCGCCTCTAAGCAAAAAATAAGTGACACGACTTGAGTTAGCGTAGACAACAGGGGAGGGGAGAACGTTCGCTAACTACAGTACGCATCGACCATTCCCTATTTATCGCGAAATCTTGCTGTAACTGCTCAGTCTTGTGCGTCGTTTGATAGCAATCCTCGAACTGTTATTTTATCTAACTAGCTGTATTTATCAGGATCCGGATTAGCGATATCATATTTCGATTTTTAGATGGCAACTCAAGTTTGTACGATTTGATGTGCGTGGAGGCCAACGGTAACGCCGTTATGTTAGCCCGAAACAGCTAGCTCTTATTCGCTCTGTTTTGTTTCCGTGAGTTATGAGGAAATACTTTCATTTTTTGGGTCAGTCAATTAAATATTACATCAAGTACTATTTCTACCGTGACAGATAACTAGCATGTTTTTCACACTACTTGGTCAATAACCTTGCCCCGTTAACGTTATCTAGCTGCAGTGCAGCCAGGGGAAATAGCCAGCTAACTTTACGATTTGTAATAATCTGTTATGATAATCAGTTGCTAGTGTATCAAGAGGTTGCTGATGCAGTGGTTCTAGTAGAGCACCTGCGAAATTACAAATATTTATGTAGTGTTAGCAATGATTGGGAAAATATAGTTTTGAGGTTTTTCTTGGATCATTAGCTTGCCGGCTATGGGTGCCATTGGTTTCATTTGTAAAATGTTTTTCAATTATGTGGCTATGGGGTCGTTCCATATGATTAAAATCCCTTTCTGACTGCACCCCTTTTGATTTGAACAAAACTTTCCATATATATTTGCCCATGGTGTATATATAAGTGGTCAGAAAGTGACTTATTGACCCTGAATGACAACGTTCAGGAGATGGCGGTGCTTAAATATCCAATGCATTCGTTTTTGTCAATATCAAATATTTTTGGGGTAACGATTAAGTACCTTACTGTGATTGTTTTCAATTAAAATGTCCAAAAAGAAAAATAGTTTCTTAGCAAAGAGCAATTTCTAAAGTAATACATTTGCTAGGATTGTCTGGGAGTGCTCTGAGTAGGGAGGGGAAAACTATCTGTTATTGGCAGAGAGGGTTGGAACTCTCTTATTGGTCTATGATCTCATTTTAACAGGCCAAAACTCCAACCAACCGAAATTTCAGGCAATCGTTTTAAGCAGCTCTTGTACTTAAAGGGCAGTATTGTCATCTTCACAGTATTATTCCTGTTCTTATGCAACGCGGAGTGCCTGGACACAGGCGTGGTATATTGGCCGTACATCACAAATCCCGAAGATGCTTTATTGCTATTATAAACTGTTTACCGGTGTATTAAGCGCAGTAAAAGTAACTGTTTATTCATAAACTAGGTGGTTCGAGCCCTGAATGACTGTTGGCTGATAGCCGTGGTATATCAAATAATTTATTTTTACTGCTCAAATTACGTTGGTAACCAGTTTATAATAGCAATAAGGCATCTCGGGGTGTTGTGGTATATGGCCAATATACTACGGCTAAGGGCTGTATCCAGGAACTCTGTGTTGCGCTTCAGAACAGCACTTAGGTGTGGTATATTGGCCATATACCACACCCCTCAGGCCTTAATGGTACCATGCCTTGAGGCGTTTTGACTGATGTCTATGCTAATATGACAAATTCGCTAACTAACCCAACAACTGTACAATGTATTTGAGATGAGTGCTCACTGTGCAAATGTGTTGGTTTTCAATGAACATTTGGAGACCAAATATAGTTTACATGTTGTCAAAAGTCTATGACTGTCTGTTTTGCCCCACCTGTTGGTTTTGTTGCTAAACAACCAACCCTTCTATTTAAAACGCAGACAAGTCTAGTTTTTGACAGCAATTGGCCTTAACATTAACTCATTTTGCATGTCCCACCCTACAATGAAACCCATGTCTTAATCACTGAAACGGTTGAGATTGAAATAATTTGAAAGCTTATAAACAGGGTTGTCAAACTTTTGTTGTCTAATAAAATTTAAATTTTAAGCTATACCGTTATGTTTTTTACGTGTCCCTATATACTGAACTAAAATATAAATGCAACATGAAACTTTTTTTTTTACTGAGTTACAGTTAATATAAGGAATTATGTCAATTGAAATTAATTCATTGGGCTATAATCTATGGTTTTCACATGACTGGGCAGGGGTGCCACCATGGGTGGTTCTTGGAATGTGGTAACACCCACTGGGGAGAAAGGCCCAGTCTATCAGAAAGAGTTTTTACCCACAAAAGGGCTTTATTACAGACAGAAATACCCCCCCCCCCTTCAGATGATCCCGCAGGTGAAGCCGGATGTGGAGGTCCTGGGCTGATGTGGTGTTAGGCAAATTGAAGAAATTCTCATTAACAGGGATGTAAACACATTTGTGCACACAATTTGAGAGAAATAAGCTTTTTGCACATATAGAACATTTCTGGGATTTTTATTTGTATCAGCTCATGAAACATGGGACCAACACTTTACGGCCCAGTACATCACCGGGGCCAAGCTTCCTACCATCCAGGACCTCTATACCAGGCGGTGTCAGAGGAAAGCCCTAAAAATTGTCAGATTCCAGCCACCCAAGTCATAGACTGTTCTCTCTGCTATCAAACAGCAAGCGGTACTGGAGAGCTAAGTCTAGGTCCAAAAGGCTTCTTAACTGCTTCTACCCCCAAGGTATAAGATTTTTGAACAGATAATCAAATGGCTACCCAGACTATTTGCATTCAAATCAACGTTTATTTGTCACATGCGCCAAATACAACAGGTGCAGCCTTACAGTGAAATGCTTACTTACTAAACAATAGTGCAAAAAAGTTATTGCCATTGCCCCTCCCCCCTCTCTCATTTTACGCAGCTGCTACTCTGTTTATTATCTATGCATAGTCACTTTAGCTCTACCTACATGTACAAATTACCTCGACTAACCGGTGCCCCTGCACATTGACTCTGTTTATTTTGTTTATTTCACCTTTATTTAACCTGTTGCTTCTACTCGGGACGCTTGCGTCCCAACTAGAGCTCTGGAAATGCAAATGCGCTACGCTAAATGCTAATAGTATTAGTTAAAACTCAAAAGTTCATTAAAATACACATGCAGGGTATCGAATTAAAGCTACACTCGTTGTGAATCCAGGCAACAAGTCAGATTTTTAAAATGCTTTTCGGCGAAAGCATGAGAAGCTATTATCTGATAGCATGCAACACCCCAAAAGACCCACAGGGGACGTAAACAAAATAATTAGCATTTCGGCGTTACACAAACCGCACAATAAAATAGAAAACATTCATTACCTTTCACCATCTTCTTTGTTGGCACTCCTAGATGTCCCATAAACACTATTTGGGTCTTTATTTCGATTAAATCGGTCCATATAAAGCCTAGATATCGTTATATGTAGACTGTGTGATAAACGAAAAACATCGTTTCAAAACGTAACGTCATTTTTTAAAATTCAAAAAGTCGACGATAAACTTTCACAAAACACTTCGAAATACGTTTGTAATGCAACTTTAGGTATTAGTAAACGTTAATAAGCGATAAAATTCATCAGGAGGCGATGTAAAGATCATTAGCTGTCTGTCTGGAAAAATGTCCGGCTAGAAACTCAACGAAAATATCCGGTCCTAGACCGGATTAGATACGGTGTCCTGTATGTGTTTGACCAAGAAAAAACTCAAGGAAATGACAAGACTCTAGACACCCTGTGGAAGCTGTAGGTACTGCAACCTCAGTCAATTAATTGTGGTTCACGTTTATCAATGGGTTCAAGTAGCGCATGGATATATTTTCCCCATTTTCAGTGATCAGTTTTTCCTGTGCTTTTCGATGTAAATGCCGTTCTGGTAAGCCACAGCAGTGATTTAACCAGTTTTTTAAACGTCTGAGTGTTTTCTATCCACACAGACTAAGCAAATGCATATACTATATTCCTGGCATGAGTAGCAGGGCGCTGAAATGTTGCGCGATTTTTAACAGAATGTTCAAAAAAGTAGAGGGTCGACTGAAGAGGTTAACCAGGTAGGCTAGTTGAGAACAAGTTCTCATTTACAACTGCGACCTGGCCAAGACTAGTGAGGTGACTAGTGAGATTTACCTGCTGGAGAGCGTGCTACGGGTGAGTGCTGCTATGGTGACCAGTGAGCTGAGATGAGGCAGGACTTTACTTAGCAAAGACTTGTAGATGACCTGGAGCCAGTGGGTTTGGCAACGAGTATGAAGCGAGGGCCAGCCAACAAGTGCGTAGAGGTTGCAGTGGTGGGTAGTAATGTGGGGCTTTGACAAAACAGGTGGCATTGTGATAGACTGCATCCAATTTGTTGAGTAGAGTGTTGGAGGCTATTTTGTAAATGACATCGTCGAGGATCGGTAGGATGGTCAGTTTTACGAGGGTATGTTTGGCAGCATGAGTGAAGGAAGCTTTGTTGCGAAATAGGAAGCCGATTCTAGATTTAATTTTGGATTGGAGATGCTTATTGTGAGTCTGGAAGGAGAGTTTACAGTCTAACCAGACACCTAGGTATTTGTAGTTGTCCACATATTCTAAGTCAGAACCGGCCAGAGTAGTGATGCTAGACGGGCGGACAGGTGTGGACAGCGATCTGTTGAAGAGCATGCATTTAGTTTTACTTGCATTTAAGAGCAGTTGGAGGCTACGGAAGGAGAGTTGTATGGCATTGACGCTCGTCTGGAGGTTAGTTAACAGTGTCCAAAGAAGGGCCAGAAGTATACAGAATGGTGTTGTCTGTGTAGAGGTGGATCAGAGAATCACCAGCAGCATCATTGATGTATACAAAGAAAAGAGGGCCCGTGAATTTAACCCTGTGGCACCCCCGATTTGACACACTGAACTCTATCAGAGTAGTAGTTAATGAACCAGGCGACGCAATCATTTGAGAAACCAAGGCGGCTGAGTCTGCCGATAAGAATGTGGTGATTGACAGAGTCGAAAGCCTTGGCCAGGTTGAATACGGCTGCACAGTATTGTCTCTTATCGATGGCGGTTATGATATTGTTTAGGACCTTGAGCGTGGCTGAGGTGTGCCCATGACCAGCTCTGAAACCAGATTGCATAGAAGAGAAGGTACGGTGGGATTCGAAATGGTTAGTAATTTGTTTGTTAACTTGGCTTTCGAAAACCTTAGAAAGGCAGGGTAGGATAGATATAGGTCTGTAGCAGTTTGGGTCTAGAGTGTCTCTACGTTGAAGAGGGGGATGACCTCTGCTGCTTTCCAATCTTTGTGAATTTCAGACGATATGAGAGGTTGAACAGGCTAGTAATAGGGGTTGCAACATTTTCAGCAGATAATTTTAGAGAGGTTCCTGATCTGTACCGGTACCCCCTCTTTACCGGTACCCTGTATATAGCCTCGCTATTATTTTACCGCTATTATTTTACCGTTGATCTTTAATTATTTGTTACTTTTATTTTAAAATGTTTACTTAACACTTATTTTTCTTAACTGCATTGTAGAGGTCGACCGATTATGATTTTTCAATGCCGATACCGATTATTGGAGGACCAAAAAAAGCGGATGTTTAAATTTGTAAAAAAAAGTTATTTATTTAAAAAAATGACAATTGCAATAATACTGAATGAACACCTATTTTAACTTAAATATAAATATAATACATCAATAGAAATCAATTTAGCCTCAAATAAATAATGAAACATGTTCAATTTGGTTTAAATAATGCAAAAACAAAAGTGTTGGAGAAGAAAGTAAAAGTGCAATATGTGCCATGTAAAAAAAGCTAACGTTTCAGTGCCTTGCTCAGAACATGAGAACATATGAAAGCTGGTGGTTCCTTTTGACATGAGACTTCAATATTCCAGGGTAAGAGGTTATAGGTTGTATTTAATATAGTATTTATAGGACTATTTCTCCATACCATTTGTATTTCATATACCTTTGACTATTGGATGTTCTTAAAGGCACCACAGTATTGCCAGTGTAACAGTATAGCTTCCGTCCCTCTCCTCGCCCCTACCTGGGCTACGAGCCTGCTGCTGCCTACCATCGCTCAGTTAGACTGCTCTATCAAAGCATAGACTTAATTATAACATAACACACAGAAATACGAGCCTTTGGTCATTAATATGGTCGAATCCAGAAACTACCATTTCAAAAACGAAACGTTTATTTCAGTGAAATACGAATCCGTTCAGTATTTTATCTAACGGGTGCCATCCCTAAGTCTAAATATTCTTGTTACATTGAAAAACCTTCAATGTTATGTCATAATTACGTAAAATTCTGGAAAATTAGTTCGCAATGAGCCAGGCTGCCCAAACTGTTGCATATACCCTGACTCTGCGTGCAATGAACGTAAGACACAATTTCATCTGGTTAATATTGCATGGTAACCTGGATTTGTTTTAGCTAAATATGCAGGTTTAAAAATATATACTTCTGTGTATTGATTTTAAGAAAGGCATTGGTGTTTATGGTTAGGTACAGTCTTCCAACGATTGTGCTTTTTTCGCAAATGTGCTTCTGTTATATCATCCCCCAGCGTTGCATCGATTATATGCAACGAAGGACACGCTAGATAAACTAGTAATATCATCAACCATGTGTAGTTATAACTAGTGATTATGATTGATTCTTTTTTATAAGATAAGTTTAATGCTAGCTAGCAACTTACCTTGGCTTCTACTGCATTCGCGTAACAGGCGGGCTCCTCGTGGAGTGCAATGAGGCAGGTGGTTAGAGCGGTGGACTAGTTAACTGTAAGATTGCAAGATTGGATCCCCCGAGCTGACAAGGTGAAAATCTGTCATTATGCCCCTGAACCAGGCAGTTAACCCACCGTTCCTAGGCCGTAATTAAGCGGCCATTCTGATTAATCGGTCGACCTCTCCTGCATTGTTGGTTAAGGGCTTGTAAGTAAGCATTTCACTGTAAGGTGAACCTGTTATATTCGGTTTATGTGACATAAAATTGGTTTGAAATGTTGTTTATATTTTTGTTCAGTGTGTGTTGTAGCTAAGACCCTTTTATGACATAATCCGAGTTGTTTGTTGTGCCTGCCATTAGTTGAGACGCAGTATACTCTTGAATACAGGGTGGGCCAGTGTCATGTTTGGGCTGATAGATTGACTCAAATGTGTATAAAGTTGACATTCCAACTTTCAAATGTCACCACAAAGATGGTTGGAGGTCCACCCATCATAGAATGTTGACTTGAGTGGGAATATCCGTTATAAATTAAATTTTTCGATCTTTCATAGGAAACCTATTGAAATCATAGAAATGGATAATAGAATAGACAAACCCATTCAAGTTGACATTTGACAGTGGGTGGAGCGGCGTCCATCTTTCTGGCACTACTTGGAAGTTTATAGTTTCAATACAATTTAAATGTCAATGCTGTATCAGCTAAATTTCAGGTGTCTGAAGAGAGTGGTCCAGTTTAGGAATTAATTTCTATGTTTGCAATGACACCCACCCTGTATTCAAGAGTATACTGTCTCAACCAATGACGGGCACAATACAAACACTTCAGATGATGTCAAATGGGGTCGAAGCTACAACATTTGTGAAAATTAGAAATGTAATAAAGCTTTATTTTATTTAAGTTTTTACGTTTTTCAAGATATCAGACTATTTTGAAATCCCGGATTTGTAAGCTTTGAAATGATATCAACCGTTAATTGTTTTCAGTGATGAAGACATGGACGTCTCATGGTATGGTGGGGTATGCAAAATCGGTCGACTTTGAGCACCTCGCTCAATGTTTTGGCACTCCATTGCAAAAAGTAACTTTCTGACTACTGTTTCCACCATGGATAAACATGGTATGAAAGGTTTTGTTCAAATCAAAAGGGGTGCAGTCAGAAAGTGATTAAAATCATGTGGGGGTTGATACTTGCAGTATCAGTCATTTCTTTGTACCAAATTTATTGTATATTTATTGTGGTCACACCTGTTCAACAGCTAGCTAACGTTAGCTATGTTTATGTACACAATTGCTATTGTTCTGTATTGTAATTGCTTGAGAATCCCATTTTGGGTATTAGCTAGCTAGATGTGTTGTGTTGGTGGGACACTTGAGCGGTTCTTTCAAAATCTTAATTCATAGCCAAGTGACCAAAGGGTTATCCTACGAAGCAGTTATGAAAAGTTAGCGAGGTAACTTTGGTCAACTCTTGAGTTTAACTCAGGATAACGCTTCATAAGAAGGTGGCTTACCTTTTTAGCCAGGTACATTTCTATGGCAACGAATCCTTCAGAACTAACCTGCTCCGGGGCACGCTAATTCCACTTCTTGAAGTGACTGAGCCACAAGTTGAGGACCATAAAATCAGATTCCCTCCCTCTTGCAAATATTGTCGTTATCCCCTTCATTTGAGGATTTAAAATATTTTATTAACCAAATGTTTGTTAAAAATAATGTTAATGTCACATTACACATTTAGTAATGACAGAATGCATTTTAAACTTCACGCACAGAAACTTGTTTGTGTGACTTGATTATTTTGTCATTAGGAGTGGGGGGGAAAGGGGGGCTTGTAGTTGTGCATTGATAAGCACACAAGTCGCCATTTAACAATAAGTAGTAATAAAATAAAGACAGCACTTCTAAAAGCCTATTTCACACCATAGCCTGCTACATTTGCAAGATAACTTTTCTTTCATTTTGATTTCGGCACATATGAAATTGTGGCATTGACTCACCCATGGATTGATGTTACAGCATTGTGTCATTTAAGATTTTGGCGTTCGACAAGCCAAGTGCTACATGCATGTGCAGTTACAAGCCTGCTTGAGTTAGTGGAAGGCGGGCGAGCGATATGCACCGTTGTAATACAGATGAAGCCTGAGATGGAATGTGATGCTAACTGAAGCTGGCTAGCTTTAGAAAACCCTGAGTAGATCTAGCTTGCTTTGTAGGATACCCCTTTGGTGACAAAGGCAAACAAGGAGTTAACCAAAGGACTGTCTACAGTTATTATGTGGATGCTTGTTTTTGAGTAAGAATTGGGTGTTGTGTGATTTGGAGTAGTTACAATTTGATTCACTGCAGGTTTTAGCGTTAAATTATTTTATTTTTAAATTATTGAATGCGTTTTCATGTTTTGTCCACATCGTCCTCTTCTTCAGTTTTAGTGCTAGATGAGTGAGGTGGGTGTGGCCTCCCATCAGACTGACCATCCTGATTGACGGATTCCTGGATGACCTTGTCCCTGCCCCCGTCCCCGCCCTCACATACACCGTTCCCACTGCAATGTCACATCTGCCCAGCAGCTCAGTCCGCGATCATATGAAATGGGTTTGTTTTCCAACAAAAAAATATAACATTTCTACAACCAACATGCCTACTATTAGGCTACATTTATCTTTTGTCACTCAGGATGTTGTCGTCATCAAAGGTGCTGTGTTTGAAAAAATATTTTATTGTGTTTCATACTGTTTCTGGTGTAGCTAACTCAGCCTCTGGAAGTCTTGAGTTTTTGTTTTCTCCTTTGTTTAGCTCCTCTCTACACCCAGACTGGTTATATTTGTACAGTGAGCTCCGAACGTATTGGAACAGTGACACATGTTGTTTTAGCTTTGTACTTCAACTCAATGACTGAGGTTAAAGTGCAGACTGTCATCTTTAATTTTCATCCATATCGGGTTAACCAGTTAGAATTACAGCACTTTTTGTACATATCATGTGTTATCATAACAGATTGACCTGAAGAAGCGCAGAATAATGAGTGAAAGTTAGACGCACAAATATATCATACCCCCACCAAAAATGTAAACCTCCCCTGTTATTGTAATGGTGGGAGGTTAGCATGTCTTGGGGGTATTACATTTGTGCGTCTAACTTTGGGACCAAATATTAAACTTTTTACTACTTTATACACAAGTGAATTTGTCCCAAATACTTATGGTCCCCTAAAATGGGGAGGACTAGGCACAAAAAAGTGCTGTAATTTCTAAACGGTTCACTCTAATATAGAAGAAAATGCCCTTAAAATAAAGTGGACAGTCTGCTCTTTAACCTCATAGTCATTGTATTATTTCAAATCCAAAGTGTTGGAGTACAGAGCCAAAACAACTAATGAGTTGACTATGTATTTTCTAAATGTCTGATAGTGGATTTTTCCTGACTCAGGCTCGGTTCTGTTCCCAGGCAGGGTTGCTTGGCTGTGAGGCTGTTCTCTCAAGTATGGCCCTGATGCAGGCCAGCTCCATGGCCGGTCCGCCAAAGAAGATGATGGCTCCGCTCGGACATGGACCACCGCCCCAGAGGGATGGCCCTGACCGCGGTCCTCAGAGCCACATGATCCTGCCATCTGGAATGAGCTGTCCACCCCTGGTTAGGAGGCGCCGGGGCACTGCAGAGGGGGAGGAGGGGACTTTGTTGTTTGTCATTGTCACTCGCTGAAAGAACAACAAATGAGAAATTATTGCATTGGCTAGGTCTCAGCAGTAACTTGCATTTATGTAGGTCAAGCACTTTCTTACTGTTGGCTGCTAATATACCTAAATCATAGTCTTCAGTAATGATTTAAAGAGGCTGCCAGATATGTACTGCAATTGAAAAGTAGGCATGAAGGGAGGTTACCTTCTGTCTTTTGACAAAGCTTTTTTTTATTTTTACTCTTATTATTATTCGTTTCCCAGCATAATCCCATAAAGAATTCTAAACAATCCTGTCCTTCACGTTTTATTTTATTTAGAAAGCAAGGAATATATTCTTGTTTTATTTCTGTACGGTAATTCCTATTTGTACGTTTTCAGGCAATCAAAAAAAGTCCAGTCAGGCTGACTCAAAGCCCTCTCTCCCTCTTGTCTGTGCACCCCAGCTTATCCGGAAGGAGGGCGACTTCCACACCCCCCGCCTGCTGGACGAGAAGGAAATGAGGGCCAATGAAGACATGCAGCTGAAAAAGAAGAACAGGAAGT
Source organism: Oncorhynchus nerka (assembly GCF_034236695.1). Classification (NCBI taxonomy): domain Eukaryota; kingdom Metazoa; phylum Chordata; class Actinopteri; order Salmoniformes; family Salmonidae; genus Oncorhynchus; species Oncorhynchus nerka. The sequence continues at coordinate 69,631,577 of NC_088397.1, read as the reverse complement.
CAGGAACGCCCTGTAAAGTGAGAGAGCAAGACGGGAGGGGAGGGAAGGTCAGTGCCTCTGAATTTTTAAAGCAAAATTGACTTTTTTCTGTGTTTCCGAGGGATTGTGTTATAAAAACAGACTGAAAGTGTGTTTGTGTGCACGTCTGTGGGCGTTTGGTTCTCTGTGTGCTTCTATGTGTATAAGACTGACTTTTGTCTCTAGCTGAGTTGGTGCCTTTGAGTGCACATATTTTGTTTGTGTGGGGGGAGGAGTGGAGAGGAGATGGGGTTCTCTGGAGAGGAAAGAGGGGGAGGGGAACACAACTGTTATTGTGTGAGAGAGGGGGAGCAGTAACATATGGGGGTGGGAGGGGTTAACCCTTCTCTAGGTTTTGGGTACTTTGTCATTTAAATGGCCAAAATGGTCACCTCTTTTTTCATTTATTTTTACAAGGAGCTAGAAATAATGTATTACCTTTTTAACCCGGACTAGTTGGACAGTACTAGCTTTTCTCATACTGAATAAACCAATGAATCATACATTTCCTTCTATACAAAAGTGAAGTCCAACTTGTAGTGATGATTTAGTAGATGTGTATCTTTGAGTTTTTGTCTGTGTGGTGTATTTAGGCCTACAATTATTTTTGACGAGCCTCTATTCTGTCCTATCCTGCATAGGTGGTTGTTGTGGATGAGAATGGTAACTGTCCAATATCTAAAGTGCAGAAAAACTTCATCTGCAATCATTGTTATGGCGCATTTAGGAGTGGATATCACCTGAAGAGACACATCCTCATTCATACAGGTATGTGTCAAGACCACAATGGCCAGCTAACTTCTGGAGGTTCCCCATTACCAGTTAGGGATATGTTTAAAATGCCTGGCTAATACAGTTAGAAAATACATAAGGCCAGCAGAAACACCAGTTTGGATTAAGTGACTGGTGTTTTTAAGAATATGAGATGGCCTCCTTGTCTAGTGTCAGATTTTCATTCACCTTTTTTGGTGTTCTCTGTGGGGACCTTTCACTAAAATTGGTACTCTTCGATTTAGGGGAGAAGCCGTACGCTTGTGGCATATGTGACATGAGATTTATTCAGCGTTACCACCTGGAGAGACACAGCCTGATTCACACGGGTATGCGTCCTCTTACCATACCCATCTTTATCTAAACAGGCTACATCTGTAGTGCTGCACTGGAACCCCAGTATAAAGGTGTTTCAGTGTTTGTCATTTGGACAGTAATTTCCAACAAAGCTCACACTTCCTTTCACCTCAACTATATGAAGGAGAGGGGTTATCATCACATATGTTCAAATGGTTCCCCCAACACCAGTGAGAGTACAAATGAAAGGTCTGCTTGATACAAATGTTTATAGATTGTGCAGCCTTCTGTGGTCAAAGGTCCCAGTTTTAGGACAATGTTGCTTTATCTAGGTGAAGGTGTTGCAAGTTACCAGTAGCTTTCTGTTTGCAGTATGATATTTTGAATAGAATTTACAGCATGGATATCAAGAAACTATTAGTTAGGGAGGCAGGGTAGTTTGGGGCGGCAGGGTAGCCTAGTGGTTAGAGCGTTGGACTAGTAACCGGAAGGTTGCAAGTTCAAACCTGACAAGCTGACAAGGTACAAATCTGTCGTTCTGCCCCTGAACAGGCAGTTAACCCACTGTTCCTAGGCCGTCATTGGAAATAAGAATTTGTTCTTAACTGACTTGCCTAGTTAAATAAAGGTAAAATAAAAGCTATGATTTTCTGAGATATTAAGTAATCTTGGTAAGTAAACTATTTGACGAGTGGCCTGCAGCATCTCCTAAATTGGAAAAGAAAACTATGCTTTCCAAGTTTGCATTTTTATTTTGAAATAAACTATTTGCTTTAGATTCTAGTCATCTTGTTTTGTGGTATTTTCGTTTGATCAAAATCCAGTACATTTTGTACTTAAAAGGTTTTCTAGGTTTTCATCCAATTGGTGACAGATTTTCATGAGAATATAAAAAAACCATCATCATAAATATAATATGCACATTTTCCCAACAGAGATGTTTCCATGTACCAAATAAAAATAAATAAAAGTTAAATGGGTTTCCATTGCATTTTCAACTCTACTGATGGTTTTCTTACCAAAAATGTTCCATTATATAGCAAGTGTGCCCAATCTGGTATTGGTATTTAGCAACGTATAGCCTAAATCAGTGGTTCCCAAACTTTTAATAGTCCCGTACCCCTTCAAACATTCAACCTCCAGCTGCGTACCCCCTCTAGCACCAGGGTCAGCGCGCACGCAAATGTTTTTTTGCCATCATTGTAAGCCTGCCCCACACACACACTATACGATCCATTTATTAAACATAAGAATGAGTGAGTGTTTTTGTCACAACCCGGCTCGTGGGAAGTGACAAAGAGCTCTTATAGGACCAGGGCACAAATAATAATATAATAATAATCAATCATTTTGCTAATAACCGTCTTACATATTAAACCTTATTTGTACATCGAAATACACCTGTGGTGAGTTAATCACAATTTAATGAGAAGGGTGTTCTTGAAAGGATGCACATAACTTTGCAATTTCGGGTTGTATTGGAGAGAGTCTGTCTTAAATCCTTTTCCACACACAGTCTGTGCCTGTATTTAGTTTTTACTGCTAGTGAGGGCCAAGAATCCACTCTCCCATAGGTACGTAGTTGCAAAGGGCATCAGTGTCTTAACAGTGCCATTTGCCAAGGCAGGATACTCTGAGCGCAGCCCAATCCAGAAATATGACAGTGGCATCTGATTTAAATAACATTTTCACAGAACCGCTTGTTGCAATTTCGTTGAGGCTCTCTTGTTGAGATATCGTTAAGTGGACTGGAGGCAGGGCATGAAAGGGATAACGAATCCAGTTGTTTGTGTCATCCGCTTCAGGAAAATACCTGTGTAATTGTGCACCCAACTTACTCCTGTGCTTCGCTGTATCTCATTTGACATTGTCCGTAAGCTTGAGTTAATTTGCAAACAAACAAATCTTACAATGATGGAAAGACCTGTGTGTTGTCCTTGTTAATGCAGACAGAGAAGAGCTCCAACTTCTTAATCATAGCCTCAATTTTGTCCAGCACATTGAATATAGTTACGGAGTCCCTATAATCCTAGATTCAGATCATTCATGCGAGAGAACATCCCTTGTCAGCAACAGCCTTTCCGTGGATGCTGCAGCGTACCCAAGTGGCGTCGGGAGCAACTGCTTGCATGCGCGTTACCACACTATGTATGTGCGACAGGTAGCCTAGTGGTTAGAGCGTTGGACTAGTAACCAAAAGTTTGCAAGATCGAATCCCCGAGCTGACAAGGTAAAAATCTGTTGTTCTGCCCCTGAACAAGGCAGTTAACCCACTGTCCCTAGGCCATCATTGCAAATAAGAATTTGTTCTGAAATGACTTGCCTAGTTAAATAAATGTAAAATTAAAAAAAGTCTCCCTGTCATGGCTTTTACGCAATCGGTACAGATACCAACACATCTTGACCACCAAAGTCCATTTGATGTCACAAAGCTGTCCAGTACTTAAAAAATATCCTCTTCTGTTGTCCTGGTTTCTGTTCGGTCTGTTGACTCATCCAGTTGTAACGCATATAATTCACTGGCTTGTATGCGAAGCAGTAATTGTTTCAAACCATCTCCTGCCATGTCACTGATGCGTTGTGAAAGTGTTGTTTGATGAAGGCATTGTCTGTATTGTGTTTTTGGGCCTTCTCTCCCAGTATTGTCCCAGCCATATCTGCGGTAGCAGGAAGAATTAAGTCCTCCACAATAGTATGGGGCTTGCCTGTCCTAGCCACTCGGTAGCTCACCATATAAGACACTTCTAGCCCCTTCTTATGGTATCTGTTGCTTTTATACATATCTTACTACTTGAAAGTCATCTTTATTCTCTCTCAAACTTGAGTGAAGGTTTCACCGAGTTGAGAGAGAACCGTTGCACATATAACACACTGTGGCCGAGGAAAGGCACTACTCCAAATATAAGTGAAACCCAAATCAATGTAGTTCTCATCATATTTGCGCCTCTTTGATGGTCCTGAATTAAAAATGGGTTAAATCAACAACAACAAAAAACTCACCCATCAACACACAATTCCCCATAATGAGAAAGGGTTGACACTACATTTTGAATTATTATTATTTATTTATTTTTAATATTTTTTATGTGAATCACAATTTTATTTGGAGTACCCCCAATGCCATTGCGCATACCCCAGTTTGGGAATACCTGGCCTACATGATGATTATAGACAAAAAAGTGAGATTGACAAATAAAAAATAAACGGCAGCCAAGAATCGATCATCATGTCACCAGAATAAGACCCTCTATTTATTGGAAAGGAGCATCAAGTTCGTCACCTTGCATTTTCACCACCCTGTGAAGTTCATAACTTATTTCATCAAGTTTTAATGTCACATGCACAAGTACAGTGAAATGCCTTTCTTGTAAACTCTAATCCCAACAATGCAGTAATCATAATTTATTTAATCTGTAGACTAATAAACTGCATGCTTTCTCAACAAATCAAAATGGAAAGACCACACATGTCATCGCGTCACTCCACGTTTCCTTCAATATGGTGGTTATTATATCAATATTTGCATATAAAAGCATGTTTCCATTAGGCCTGTTATGATATTTATCTGACTTTACTTGCATAAAAAGGTAGGATGGAAACCTGGTTAGTGTCAAGTATTGTGTTTGTTCATTTGGCCGTATGTTTATCCTTGTAAATCTAACCAATCTTACTCTAGTTTGAATTGACAGAAATTTGCAATTGGTATAAAACCTTTTTTCATTCTGTGCAGATTGAATAGCTAATATTTTTATGCTCTGTGTGTATAGGGGTGAAGCCGTACGCTTGTTCCATGTGTGACATGAGGTTTTTCCAGCGTTACCACCTGGAGAGACACAGCCTCACTCATACGGGTATGAGTCCTCTTTCCGTACCCATCTCACATAAAACAAGCGACCCATTTTACTCCTGTTTGTCACAGAGCAGCCTCTCAGTAGAAATGTATTGAGTGTAAAATAAATATGTATTTCTTACATGACAGTCTGCCAGCCTCAGGAGCTCACGATGAGACAAATCTTTATGCTAGGACAAAAATTGTGGCATTCATAAACACTACATGGCCAAAGGTATGTGGACACCCATTCAAATTAGAGGATTATACTATTTCAGCCACACTCGTTACTGACAAGTGTATCAAATCCAGCACACAGCCATGCAATCTCCATAGACGAACATTAACAGTAGAATGACAATTACTGAAGAACTCGGTGACGTTCAACGTGGCATCGTTATAGGATGCCAGCTGTCCAACAAGGAAGTTTGTCAAATTCCTGCCCTTCTAGAGCTGTCCCGGTCAACTGTAAGTGCTTTTTTTTGTGAAGTGGAAACGTCTAGGCGCAACAATGGCTCAGCCGCGAAGTGGTAGGCCATACAAGCTCACAGAATAAAATCGAAGAGTGCTGAAGCGCGTAGCATGCAACAATTGTCTGTCCTTAGTTGCAACACTCACTATCGAGTTCCAAACTGCCTCTGGAAGCAACGTCCGCACAAGAACTGTTAGCTGCACACAAGCCTAAGATCAACATGCGCAATGCCAAGTGTCGGCTATAGTGGTGTAAATCTCGCCGCCATTGGACTCTGGAGCAGTGGAAACACCTTCTCAGGAGTGATGAATCACTCTTCACCATCTGACAGTCCGACAGACAAATCTGGGTTTGACGGATGCCAGGAAAAGGCTACCTACCCGACTGCATAGTGCCAACTGTAAAGTTTGGTGGAGGAGGAATAATGGTCTGGGGCTGTTTTTCATGGTTCGGGCTAGGCCCCTTAGTTCCAGTGAAAGGAAATCTTAATGCTACCTCATACAATGACATTCTGGACGATTCTGTGCTTCCAACTTTGTGGCAATGCCACCATGCAAAAAGTGAGGTCCATACAGAAATGGTTTGTTGAGATCGATGTGGAAGAACTTGACTGGCCTGCACAGAGCCCTGACCTCAACCCCATCGAACACCTTTGGGATGAATTGGAACGCAGACTGCGAGCCAGGATTAATCGCCCAACATCCATGCCGACCTCACTAATACTATTGTGGCTGAATGCTGCGGGGACTTGCTTCCTAAGTTCCAACATCTAGTGGAAATCCTTCCCAGAGGAGTGGAGGCTGTTATAGCAGCAAAGGGGGAGGAACTCTATATATTAATGCCTATGATTTTGGAATGAGATGTTCGACAAACAGGTTTCCACTTACTTTTGGCCATGTAATGTGGGTAGAAATGCAGACATACTATATAGTGATATGTATTTGACCATTCTGACACTTAAAATGTTTGAAACTATTAGACTTATGCGGAAAAGGTCTGTCTCTTGCCCACAGAGGGAATGGTCTCTCGCTCTCTCTCGATGTCTAATCCTTGTACATGATTTACTGGTAGTTGTTCATGGCTAGGTAGCTCAAATGTAATTGATAATGGCTTGAAGTTGGTACAGAATGTGGCTGACTATTTTCTAAGTTTTGTAGATAAAAACAAGTTCTTAGCCAAATAGCTTATTTTGATGTGAGCGTTAACTGCCTAATTTATAGCTAATGTTTTTGTGGTAGAATCCTGACGTTTGTTGCTATTGAACCCAAATTGACCTTTGGCTTTTGTTAATTGAGCTTGATTGGGCATAATAACATTTTGTTTTTACCTTAAATGCATGCTTGATTGTTTGTCGCCAAAGGTTAAGACTTAATCGGGAAGTAATTGCTCTCTATAGCAACAAACATTGACACCTCTAGTAATATACCTTATCAGTCCTTACATTTTGATGAAATGTATGCTCGTAGTTTGGGATTAGGGAATTGGTATGTGTTCCACTTTATATAATAAGAGCACTAGCTAATATATTGATACTCTGCGTGTGTGTGTATAGGGGTGAAGCCGTACGCTTGCAACATGTGTGACATGCGATTCTTCCAACGTTACCACCTGGCGAGACACAGCCTCACTCATACGGGTAGGCGCCCCCTCACCATAGCCCTTATAGAGTAACATTGTAGTGCTAACCAGGTTTCCTCAATGACGTGAGTTAACATACAGTACCAGTCAAAAGTTTGGACCCCTACACATTCAAGGTTTTTCCTGATTTGTATTTTCTAATTTGGAGAATAATCTTTTTTGGTTACTACATGATTCCATGTGTGTTATTTCACAGTTTTTATGTCTTCACTATTATTGTACAATGTTGAAATAAAGAAACCCTGGAATGAGTAGGTGGGTCCACATTTTTGACTGGTACTTTACATGACCATAAACTGAAGTTTGGGTATATTTAAAAAAAAATCTTGGTAATCTCAGGCGCTTTGTACAATACTTCATGATTTTAAATGAATCGCCATGTATTTGTCAAATTGTATTAAGTGTCTTCAGATAGAGTTCTGTAGCTGAAAGCCATTATCATACTATTATCATGCTAGAAAAGTATATTCTCTTACAAGGCTTGACATCATAGTGACAACTTGGTGCATTTAAAAAAAAAAACAAGACGTTGGCAGCTAGCTAAAATATTGATGTTCTGTGTGTATAGGGGTGAAGCCGTACGCTTGCAACATGTGTGACATGAGGTTCTTCCAGCGTTACCACCTGGCGAGACACAGCCTCACTCATACGGGTATGAGTCCGCACACCATGCCCTTTTTATTTTATTTGTTTATATTTTTTTACAATGGGCTGGAAACACTGGTGTTGCACCAATTCACAAGTTTCTTATGTTCTTGCGTACACTGGCGTGTAGCCTCAACAAACTAAAGTTTAAGAACCGCTAAACAATTTGTGGCTTTCAGTTAATATCTCTGGATTCACTGGATTAGTATCTTGGCAATATCGTTGAAAATTGCCCAACCAACCCTTTAGTGAGAGTGCATTAATTAGCTATATTTCTATACTGAAATGACTGCGGTATGCTCGTGATTTGTTTTAGATTACTTTATAGCCATTTAAATATTTTGAATGGAAATCAACTGTGTTGAACACTTATGTCAGTGCAAGTTTGCATGGCTGTGACGTTTAATTGCTGCCAATGTTCTGGCATGTCTGGCTTTCTTTGAGTGTGTTAAGGACTCTAGTTTATCAAAGGGCAAGATGCAGACTTTTCTAAAGTTGGTGTTCTGTATATGTATAGGGGTGTATTGACTGGTGCTCTGTGTGTGTATAGGGGTGTATTGACTGGTGCTCTGTGTGTGTGTGTGTGTGTGTGTGTGTAGGGGTGAAGCCGTACGCTTGTTCCATGTGTGACATGAGGTTTTTCCAGCGTTACCACCTGGCAAGACACAGCCTCAAACATACGGGTATGGGTCCTCTCACCATACCCATTTCACATATGTTGGCTACGGATGGAGACCAAGAAGTTGTTTATAGAAGTTCTTTGGACAAGTTGCACCGCTGCCACTACTTTAAAGCCTCTACCTTTACTAGGCCACTGAATTCCAACTTTTTCATACATATATTGGTGTCTGGCACAATTCAAACCCAGTTAACACATGTTCTTAAAACAAGCCTTTCTATATTCACATGACTGTTGCAGGTACACTCTTGCTTTAGATTTATTCTAAAGTTTGGTGCTCTGTGTGTGTATAGGGGTGAAGCCGTACGCTTGTTCCATGTGTGACATGAGGTTCTTCCAGCGTTACCACCTGGCGAGACACGGCCTCACTCATACGGGTATGAGTGCTCATTTACCATCTTACACTCAGTACTTTTTTTACTGGAGCTGCTGACTCAAAATTATTCAGTTATGAATATTTTTATGGTTAGACTAAGTTAGACAGAACATTCATTGTTGAATGTCCTTGTGTTGGTAAACCCTTCTCAATCTCAGTGAATGGAATAAAGAGGCTTTGTTGGAAACTACTGTCCACTCTAAAGAAAAATCCCCATATTATCAAATATTAGAGTGATGTCATTATATATTAAGAATGTATTGTTTCATTATTATTTTTTTGGTCAGTGATCTGACCAAAAAAATATTTTTGGTCAGTGACCAAGTTCCTCATAATTGACTATTTGTAACAAGGGGAGAGATTATCACCAGGTGACATTGTTTTTTAACTTTAGAGAAAATCCTTGTATGATATGAGGAATGTAATTCCTAGTACTCTTAAGGGTAAGGACACTCTTTATCAAAGTATGGTTTTTCATTGTATGTGATTGTTTATACTATTTAAGTTGTAAAGCAGGAAATTGAGCATGCAAATGTATAGAATAGAATAAAACTGCAACAGAAAGATGGCTAATATTTGTATGCTCTGTGTGTTTAGGAGTGAAGCCGTATGCTTGTTCCATGTGCGACATGAGGTTTATTCAGCGTTATCAACTGGAGAGACACAGCCTCACTCATACGGGTATGTGATCTCACTTTGAATCCCTCCCTCGCTTCAATCTGGCCTCAGATGCCATGCATGAGCCCCAAAGCATTGTGGTTAAATGTGATGTTGGGGTCAAATGGAATTTAATTGATACATATGGCTGCATCAAACTCGAATTTGTATTGTTAAATGCATTTTATTTAGAAATTAGACTGCATTTATGCTTAGCCATGTTTCCTTTCAGAACAGGTTTTCTGAGAGAAAGATGTTGAATATTGTTCTACATAGGCAGAAGATTTCCAAGGTAACCAGTTTAGAGGACTATGATGGATTATTCTCCAACCCTTAAATCATTGCACAGCATTAGTTAACCAGCATCATATCATGTTTAGAAATTAGGCTTGTTAGTGAAATGAACCCATTTAATCAAGCCCCAGGTCTAATATAAAATCTTTAAACCCCCATCTTGGAGTTGAGCTAGTCTGGCTAAGAGCCAAAATTTTAGGCTGCAACATTGGTTTTTCAAAAAATTTCCAATGGGAGCCATCTTTGATGTAGGGCTGGTCGGTATACCGTATTTTACTATATTACCGGTATTGATGCACGGACCTGTTTGGGTTTTTACTTTACCTAATATAACTATTTTTCTAAGTTTGGTTTGTTAAATGTAATGCACAACTCCCAGCGCGTTTCCACCGTTTTGCTACTTTATTCGTCTTTCTCCCTCCTGCTGCACTACGCTTTCCACACTAAGCCCTGCCCACTCACTCGAGAGGGTAGCTGCTCGACCACGTGAGTCACAAGCACTTTCTTGCCGTTAACTCAGTACTGCAGTCTGCATGGTTAAATAGCAAGTTGTGGCTAAAATAAATCTTGTTAGCCGCTAATACTAATATAGCTAGTTAGCTGGCTAGCTAGCGTGCTAAATGTACTAAGAGTCAGTACAAATGTAGCCATCTAATACAGCATGGTACCAGTGCTGGTGTAGGCCTAGATAAGCATGTTTTGAACAACCTATATCTTTTTAAATCGGAGAGGAAAAGGTAAAGCATGAATATGTTGGCTAAGCTACATGATTGAAGAAAATAACATGTAATGTAACATCTAATTAGGGTCAACTGGAAACACTGATTAGTACTTTGGTTCCTACCCTTTCAATAATTCCTCTCTGGTTTATTCAGTCTGTCGTGTTAAACAACAATATATTCAATTTGCTGCCCACTATATTCTAACTATATAATTAGAACATTAATTCTATTTCCATTCCAACAGTTCACCAATTAACTAGACTTTGTTTTTTTGCCCATATCATGCAGCCCTGCATGGCTCAGTGTGGAAATTATAACAAAAATGCAATGGATTCAACCATATAAAACAATAAGAATAGCGAAAAGCCCATTGAAATCACGTATGCGTTTTCACCCTAGGGTCATGAACTATACTGAACAAAAATATAAACGCAACATACAACAATTTTACTGAGTTAGAATTCATATAAGGAAATCAGTCAATTGAAATGAATTCATTAGGCCCTAATCTATGGATTTCACATGACTGGGGAGGGGTGCAGCTAACTGAGCCATGCCCAGTTCTTCCCTACAAAAGGTCTTTATTACAGACAAATACTGTCTGGGTGGCGGGTCTCAGAAGATCCCGCAGGTAAAGAGACCAGGTATAGGTCCTGGGCTGGCATGGTTACACGTGGTCTGCGGTTGTGAAGCCATTGGACGTACTGCCAAATTCTCTAATACAACGTTAGAGGTGGCTTATGGTACAGAAATGAACATTGAATTCCCTGGTGGACATTCCTGCTGTCAGTATGCCATTTGCACACTCCCTTATCTTGACATGTCTGGCATTGTGTTATGACAACTGCTCAATTTACTATGGCCTTTTATTGTCCCCAGCACAAGGTGCACCTGGTTTATCATTATGCTGTTTAATCAGCTTCTTGATATGCCACACCTGTCAGGTGGATGGATTATCTTGGCAAAGTTGAAATTCTCACTAACAGGGATGTAAACAAATTTGTGCACAACAATTGGGAGAAATAAGCTTTTTGTACATATTTTATTTTAACATTTTACATGTTGAGTTGTATAGTTTTGTTCAGTGTAGGTACTCCTAAAACGTTTAGAATTTGTTATTATTCAAAACTTAAAATGCCAGCATGTGAAAAATATATGATAGTTTGGCCATATCGCCCAGCCCTACTTTGATGGATTTCAGGATTGTAGCAGGAGTCGGACGGCTTCAGGAGTTTGAGACGTCACAATAGCATGGCAAAAATCACATGGTTGTGTGAATGTGTGTGATGTTTAAATATGTACCAACTGCCTAAAATTTTCACATCTAATGTTCATATGAACAGCATGACGTGAAGCCATCTGTCCACCAGTATTTTCACCCAAAATTCTAACCTGACTCGGAAATTGCAATTGTTATTAGCTAAACCATTGGCAGCGATTAGCCACGCTTAGGCTACAACAGTTGTTTTGTGGTATATTATTGCAGTGTATTAGGGCACTACCTTTCTTAGCATTACCCTTTGAACATGGAAACAGCCCAATATGGCCTACTCATTGGGCACTGAAATTGTGTCCCAATTGGATTAGTAGATTGCACCTTTTTGACCAACCACTGAAACAACATTTTCTGTCAATGTAATTTGTCTGGTGAACAAGACCAAAACTTTGCTAAGCTTATCGAGCTACAGTAAAGTTAAGATCGATCATTTTTGGCAGTTGACATTTTTTATACTGAAGTTGGTGCTCTGTGTGTATAGGGGTGAAGCCATTTGGTTGCACCATGTGTGACAAGAGGTTCTTCCAGCGCTACCACCTGGCAAGACACAGCCTCACTCATATGGGTATGCACCTGCTCACTGTATCCCTGTAATTGAACCCTAGTATAAAGGGTTTGCAGGTTTTATGCACAAAAAAAGATGAGCACAATTTTATTTGCAGGTTTGATATCAAAGTCCATAATTCAATTTCTCTTAAGGATGAGAAGGGTTAGTTTTGCCACCAGGTGACATCATCAGCTCGTGTTGTGGACAAAGCTTTGAAAAACACCTTTAAAAATATCTCACTTATTTGGGGGAAACATTTTTTAAGATTTGTTAATCGTGAGTATATTATGGTATAGTGGTAAACTACCAATCAATTTAACTTCCAAGTATATTCATATCTAAACCTAAAATTCGAGGTTCTGAAATGATGTATTGATGCTCTGTGGGTTTAGGTGTGAAACCTTACGCTTGCACCCTGTGTAACATGCGGTTTGTTCAGCGCTACCACCTGACAAGACACAGCCTCAAACATACGGGTACAGTCCGCTCACCGTACCTATCACACATACAAGCTAGTATAGGATGTTAGTAAAAATGTCACAGGCACACGTTCAATAAAGATGTAAGACTTTGCAAAAATAGCAGTTGATTTGATCAGGTATTTATGATAAATTAGTTAAAGATTAAATAAAAAGTACAATATATTTAATTTTCAAGACATGCTGGAGTAGTGATGACTAAAGACGGGCATTTCTATACATAATGATTGTGATTTGCAGTCCTTTACAAGTGAACTCCTTTGATGAAAACTGTAATATTGCATCATTGCTATGTTGTACATGCGAAGTTCCCAGTAGCACTAGGTCATAAACTGCCACTAAAACCACTTTCTTTTTGCAACTTTGTAAATTGAGCGCTTTAAAAAAGCTTTGAACTACCAGCAGATAATGTCATCAGTTCATCTACTGTGTTGTATCATTAAGTGCAATTTCCTTCATTCTGAAGTCTGGATGGACGCCTTGTAAATTGTGGTTCATCATAAATGAATTGTGTTTTATTGGCCAATCCAAAATTTGCTCACTATACCAACACCTTTTTGATTAACCCCCAAAACCGCAAGCTTTTGAGTTGGTAGTGTAATCGGATTCTTCAGGGTGAATTTTATAAGCTATCAATTTATGATAATGTATATGCCTGAACTTAATATTGGAACACATCAATTTATGAAGAGTGCGGCATAAAATAATAATGTTCTGTGTGTATAGGGGTGAAGCCGTACGCTTGCACCATGTGTGACAAGAGGTTTTTCCAGCGGGACCACCTGCGGAGACACAGCGTCACTCATATGGGTATGGGTCCCTTCACCGTACCCATGTCATTAATCCACACCTGAACCCTAGTATACAGAGTTGGAAGGGTTTAGCCTATATGCTAGCTACTGCGTGAATCAAGGATGGCCAAGAATTTGTTTATGATTAAATAACATTTTAGATTGTTGGATAAATCATGGTCCTAGGGAAGTTAAGGGGGGCTACCAACTGAACCTTAAATTCTGCTGTTTGAAAGCAGCATGTTGATAAGAATGTTGCACTATTGATAAATTGTTGATGGTACTGAATGTGATGTAGTTTATGGTATTGGATCATGAACTTCTCATCATCCAAGTGCAATTTCTTACATTCTCAGCTCCGTGGATGGACGCCTTGTAAAATTGTCTCATCCTAATCGAATTATGTTTAATTGGCCGTCCTTAATTTGCGCACCTTACTTTTTTGATAGACCCAAAAATGCAAGCTATTGAGGTGGTAGTGAAATCGTATTCTTCAGGGTGAATACCCTGGAAGTTATGGTGCGTTCGAGTGCTGTTGGAAATCCGAAAATATGAGGTCCGGACTCTGAAATAACCACTTGAACGACATTCCAAATTGTTAGAGGTGGGAAACTTGGGCCCCAAATGTTTTGTTTTAGACCAAAATATGGTAAAACAAAGCCATTTACAATGTAGCTAGTTTGACACATTGTCAATGTAATAAGCAAGCTAGCAACATTGGTTCTTCGCCATTAAGCTTAAATCTCATTGGTTGAAAAATTGTGAGCGCCAACTAAAATAGCGCTTGAACGCACTCATGTCATAACGATGACTTCACCAACTGGGAAATACGAGATTCTGAGGACCAGTCAAACACACCACCATTGACATCAGTGGTTTATCAAAATCTATTTAGTATAAATGTATATGCCTAAGCTTAATTTTGGAAGACCTCAGTCAATGGAAAGTGAGACATAAAGACATTTTGTATTTTCTGTGTGTACAGCGGTGAAGCCGTTCGCTTGCACCATGTGTGACAAGAGGTTTTTTCAGCGCCACCACCTGCAGAGACACAGCATCACTCATATGGGTATGGGTCCACTCACCGTACCCATGTCTTTAAGATCAGGGTACACCTGAACCCTACATAATACATAGTTGGCGAGGTTTAAACACTTTAACTCAATAATATTTGAATTAAGCAAGTGTTACCATAATTGGTTTTCTTGCATCTCAAAAACACCTTTAAAAACACTCAATCCTTCTGCTTGAAATTAGCACGTTGATAACAATAACAGAGCTAGGTACATATTTTTTTATCGTACTGTTTTTGGTGTGAAGTTAATGGTAAAAGATCAAACTTGTCATCAATTTCTTACATTCTACATTTTATTGGCCACCCTTAATTCTTGCACCTTGTCAACACCTTTTTGATTTAAAAAATAAGATTAAAAAAAATCACACGCAATTGAGGTGGTGGAGTATTTAGATTCCTCAGTGTGAATACCCTGAATGTTAACGACATCAGTGATTTTTATACGAAATCGATGTAGTATAAATGTATATGCCTGAACTTAATATTGGAAGACTTCAATCGATGGACAGTGAGACACAAAATAATCTGCTGGTGTGTGTGTGTGTGTGTGTGTAGGGGTGAAGCCGTACGCTTGCACCATGTGTGACAAGAGGTTTTTTGAGCGCCACCGCCTGCGGAGACACAGCATCACACATATGGGTATGGGTCCGCTCACCGTACCCACATCATTAAGATCAGGCTACACCTGAACCTTAGTATACATATTCTCAAAGCACCAGACCCCCCCCCCCAAAGCTCAGAACATCTGGTATATACCTGAACTTAATATGGAACACTTCAATCGATGGAGAGTGCAGCATTAACAATGCTGTTCTGTGTGTATAGGGGTGAAGCCGTTCGCTTGCACCATGTGTGACAAGAGGTTTTTTCAGCGCCACCACCTGCGGAGACACAGCATCACTCATATGGGTATGGGTCCGTTCACCGTACCCATGTCTTTAAGATCAGGGTACACCTGAATCCTAGTATACAGGGTTGGCAGGATTTATATGCTAGTCATGCACAAAGAAATGTATAGATAATATAAATATATATATATATATTATTTGCGGATAGGTTGGATATGAAAAACACAATTTCCCATAAGTTTGTATGGACAGCAGTGGCTTATAAAGAATTCATTTAGTTTAACCGAATACACATAATATTGGAAGACTTCAGTGGATTAATTCTGAGAACCAAAGTAATGTATTGTTCTGTGTGTATAGGGGTGAAGCCGTACGCTTGCACCATGTGTGACAAGAGGTTTTTTCAGCGCCACCACCTGGCGAGACACAGCGTCACTCACATGGGTATGTCATTAAGGCTATTGGTGAAATGTTTGCATGTTAGGTTTGATATTCAAAACGTCCATAATTCCATTTCTTCTAAGGACAAGGGCTTATATTACTACCAGATGATGTCATCAGCTCATGTGATGTGTTTTGCTATTTTGGAAAAAACAACTACACCGACTGTTCGATAACTCGCACCTCAATAGCATGCGGATTCGGATCTCTTCCAAATTGTCTTCTATTTTCAACCCGAGACTATTTAAATTGAGCAGGTGTTATCATACTTTTTTTTCTTGTAACCTTAACAAGAAGTAGTTAAAGTAATTCTACCATCCAAAAACGGGTCCATTCTGCTGCATGTTGATAACACTGTGCTTATTATTAGCTCTCTTGTAATTCCGTGTCAAGTGTTGTTTTAGGTATGAGAGAAATCACACTTGATGACAAGTTCACGTTTACATTCTGAACCCAGTGGATGGAAAGCCCTATATTTTCTACCATTTTAAAAGTGAGTTCTGTACAGATGATGTTTTATTGCTCAACCCCAATTCCCACGTAAAACAAAAAAAAACGTGTGCTTTGTTCGACTCCAACGACCACCGCGAGTTATCGAAGTGGCGGTGTAATGACATTTTCAGTGTTAATCCTCTGTTATAATTGCATAGGTTTACAACAGTGATTAATAAACAATTAATCAAGTATAAACTCATACACATGCTATTCAATAGATTCACACATCTTTGAAGGATGGAGTGTGAAACAGAAAAATAATAAAACATTCTTTGTGTATAGGAGTGAAGCCGTATGGTTGCACCATGTGTGACAAGAGGTTTTATCAGCGCCACCACCTGGCGAGACACAGCGTCACACATATGGGTATGGTTCTGCTCACTGTACTTCTGTCATTAAAGGGATAGTTCACCCAAATTACAAAATTAAATTGGTTTCCTTACCCTGTAAGCGGTCTACGGACAAGGTATGACAGCAGTACATGCTTTGGTTTAGATTCCCTGGTACTGTGTCCAAATACTGGAGATTTAGCATTTGTGGCACAAATCACATTCACATCATGGTACCGATATTATCATTTTCAGGCATGTTCAAATCATCGACGTGACTGAGCTGCACAATACATTTCTGACACTTGGATGATTTGGACGTGCGGAAAATGCTAATATCGGTACCATGACTTGAATGGGATTTGTGCTATAAATAGTAGCATTTTGCGTGCCTCCCGAGTGGCCCAGCGGTCTAAGGCACTGCAGTGCTTGAGGCTTTACTACAGATCCGGGTTCGATCCCGGGATGTGTTGCGACTGGGAGACTCATGAAGCAGCGCACAATTGGCCCAGCGTTGTCTGGGTTAGGGGATGGTTTGTCTGGCCGGGATGTCCTTGTCCCATCGTGCTCTAGGGGCTCCAGTTGTACAGCGTTTCCTCCAACACATTGGTGCGGCTGGCTTCCGGGTTAAGTGAGCAGTGTCAAGAAGCAGTGCAGCTTGGCAGGGTCATGTTTCAGGGAACGCATGTCTCTCGACCTTCGCCTCTCCTGAGTCGTCTGTATGGTAGTTGCAGCGATAGGACAAAACTGTAACTACAAATTGGATATCACGAAGTTGGGGAGAAAAATGTGTCAAAGACATTTTATTTAAAAAAAAGAAACAAACACTATTAGCATTTGGAAACCGTGTCAGGGAAATAAAGCCAAAGCATGGATTGCTGATGTACCTTGTCCATAGACCGCTTACAGGGTACGGAAACCAATGTAATTTTGCAATTTGGGTGAACCATCCCTTAAAGATCAGGACACACAAACCCTAGTATACAGGGTTGGCAGGATTTATACGCTAGTCATGCACAAAGAAATGTATTGGTGAATATATCATATTTTGTAAGTTATGTTTGATATGTAATTACCCTTGAGAATGAAGCTAATGTTAGGCTAATATTACCACCAGATGACATCTGCTCATGGGATGTGTGCAAAATGTATTACCAAGAAATTGGCAAAAAAAAACAAGTACATTGACCACTCTAACTCATGCATCAATAAGATTAAAAACTTAGTTGTGGAGATGTCTTCCAAACATGTTTGTATTTTCAAGACAGACAGTTATGATAATTGTTATTGGATTGGATGTTATTGGAAACTGCAGAAACGGTTAAAGATGTCTACAATCTGAAAACACCCAATCCTGCTCAGTATTGCCAACTTGGCCACTTTACACTAGTCACTAGATCTAGCAACATTTTGGACCCCTGAAAGTGACTAGGAGTCAGGACGAATTCAGCAATTATTTAAAGCATTCTTGAGCGTTTGCCTCAAGAGTTTTCAGAAATTTGCGACAGGCTATGTAATGATCACATGCCTTGAAAATGTGTGTAATCTAACAACTTCTATTGACAATGTGTAGACAATAGCTTTTTTCCCTCAAAAAAGTTGGCAACACCGGCCCTGTTGCGTGAAGGCAGAATGTTGATAATAACAGCACTTAGTGCATATTGTCAGTCCAGCTGTTATTGTGCCTGATGTTTATGGTAAACCTAATATTGGAAGATTTCAATATGGAGTGTGAGGCATTACAGTAATGTATTGATATTCTTGTGTGTGTGTATAGGGGTGAAGCCATACGGTTGCACCATGTGTGACAAGCGGTTTTACCAGCGTTACCTCCTGGCAAGACACAGCCTCACTCATTTGGGTAGGGGTCCGCTCACCGTACCCACCTTACCCAAGATCAGGCTACACCTGAACCCCAGTATACAGGGTTGGCAGAATTTATATGCTAGTCGTGCTCAAAGGAATGTATTCAGTGCCTTCAAAGTATTCATACACCTTAAATTATTCCACATTTTGTGTAACAGCCTAAATTCAAAATGGATTTATAGATTTTCTTGCCCATCTACACGCAATACCCCATAATAACAAGTTAAAACATGTTTGCAGATTTATTCAAAATAAAATACAGGTATCTAATTTACGTAAGTATTCACACCCCTGAGTCAATATTTTGTAGAAGCACCTTTGGCAGCGATTACAGCTGTGAGTATTTCTGGGTAAGTCTGAGCTTTACACACCTGGATTGTGCAAATTTGTCCATTTCTTTAAAAAATTCTTCTAGCTCTGTCAAATTTGTTGTTGATAATTTCTAGACAATCATTTTCAGGTCTTGCCATTGATTTTTCAAGTAGATTTAAGTCAAAACTGTACCTCTGCCATTCACTGTCTTCTTTGTAAGCAGCACCAGTGTAGATTTGGCCTTGTTTTAGGTTATTGTAAAGGTGAATTTATCGCTCAGTTTTCCTCTAGGATTTTGCCTGTGCTTAGCTCCATTCTGTTTCTTTTCTATCCTAAAAAACTCCCCATTCCTTAACTATTACAAGCATAACCATAACATGATGCAGCCACCACTATGATTGAAAATATGGAGAGGGGAACTCAGTAATATGTATTGGATTTGCCCCAAGCAACACTTTCTATTCAGGACAAAAAGTGAATTGCTTTGCTACATTTTTTGCACTAATACTTTAGTGCCTTGTTGCAAACAGGAAGCATTTTTTAAAGTATTTTTTATTCTGTACTGGCTTCCTTTTCACTCTGTCAATTAGGTTTGTATTATGGAGTACAATATGTTGATCCATCCTCAGTTTTCTCCTATCACTGCCATTAAACTCCGTAACTGTTTAAAAGTCACCATTGGCCTCATGGTGAATTCCCTGAGCGGTTTCCTTACACTCCGGCAGCGGCGTTAGGAAGGACGCCTGTATTTTTGTAGTGACTAAGGGCATTGTATATTATTTATTTTTATATATATATACTGTATATATATATATATATATGTATCTCTACCAGTAGCTGCCCTTCTTTACGAGGCATTGGAAAACCTCCCTGGTCTTTTGCGGTTGTTTGAAATTCACTGCTCGACTGAGGGGCCTTACAATTATCTGTATGTGTGGGGTACAGAGATAAGAAAATTTTTACTCCTGAACTTATTTAGGCTTGTCATAACACATACATTTTAAATTCAGGCTGTAACACATCCAAATTTGGAGGAAGTCAAGGTGTGTGAATACTTTCTGAATGCAATATAGGTGAAATATATTCTCTACATTTTAGGTTTGATCCCCCAAAAAGTTAATAATGTAATTTCACTTAAGGTTTTGAAAGGCTAGTTTTACTACCAGATTACATTTGATGAGATGTGTGGTGGATATAAGCGATTTAAAAAAAAAAATGCATGAAACTAATTGTCCAAAAAATGATCACTGAAAACACAGGACGTCATGCCTCAATAAGTTTCAAATTGGAATAACTCCCAGTTGTAGTGATGTCTTCCAAAATTGTATGTGTATTTTAAATCCAGACAGTTTATGATGTATTAGTGAAATGACAGTTATTGGAATCTGCAGAAAGGGTTAAAGATGTCTACAATCTGAAAACACCTTCTCCTGCTCCGTATTTCCAACTTGGCAATGTTTGCACTAGTCATTAGATCTTTCAGTCCCCCTTCTCATTTTCCCCCCTAAAAGTGGCTAAGGCAAATTCAGCATTATTTAAGGATTATTTTACCTGTTAGTTTTCAAAAAGGAAGTGACTTTCCTGCAGTGATTTGGCCTAGTCAGAACAGCAGCGTACACACTCACTGTGCTGATGATGATCACATGCCTTACAAATGTGTGTTTTGAAGTTATCATGGAAATCAATTGTCTACTTTATCTACAATTTTTGTAACATTGTGCTGCTAACAATAGCTGGGAAAAAAGTTGTCAATACCAGTCCTGTTGTATGAAGGCAGAATGTTGATGACAGCACTTGGTGCATATTGTCTGTTGTGCTGTATTTGTCTGAACTTTATGGAAAACTTAGTGGAAGACTAACAAGAGGCACAAAGTAACGTATTGATGCCCTTGTGTGTATAGGGGTGAAGCCATATGGTTGCACCATGTGTGACAAGAGATTTTACCAGCGATACCACCTCTCAAGACACAGCCTCACTCATTTGGGTAGGGGTCCGCTCACCGTACCCACTGTACCCAAGATCAGGCCACACCTCAAGCCTTGCATATAGGGTTAGCAGGATGTACAGGAGCAGTCACACCTACTCATTCCAGGGTTTTTCTTTATTTTTACTATTTTCTACGTTGTATAATAATAGTGAAGACATCAACTGAAATAACATATGGAATCATGTAGTAACCAAAAAGTGTTAAACAAATCAAAATATATTTTGAGATTCTTCACTGTAGCCACCCTTTGCCTTGATGAAAGCTTTGTACACTCTTGGCATTCTCTCAATCAGCTTCATGAGTTAGCCACCTGGAATGCATTTCAATTAACAGGTGTGCCTTGTTAAAAGTTAATTTGTGGGATTTCTTTCCTTAATGTGTTTGAGGCAATCAGATGTGTTGTGACAAGGTAGGGGTGGTATACAGAAGATGGACCCATTTGGTAAAAGACCAAGTCCATAGTTTGACAAGAACAGTTCAAATAAGCAAAGAGAAATGACACTCCATTACTTTAAGACATGGTCAGTCAATCCGGAAAAAGACCTTTGAAAGTTTCTCCAAGTGCCGTCGCAAAAACCATCAAGCACTATGATGAAACTGGCTCTCATGAGGACCGCAACAGGAATGGAAGACCCAGAGTTACCTCTGCTTTTGGAGGATAAGTTCATTAGTTACTAGCCTCAAATTCCTGCCCAAATAAATGCTTCACAGAGTTCTAGTAATAGACACATCTCAACATCAACTGTTCAGAGGAGACTGCGTGAATCAGGCCAAATTGCTGCAAAGAAACCACTACGAAAGGACACCAATAAGAAGTAAAGACTTGCTTGGTCCAAGAAACATGAACAATGGACATTAGAACTGTTGAAAAACTGTCCTTTGGTCTGATGAGTCCAAATTTGAAATGTTTGGTTCAAACCGCCATGTCTTTGTGAGATGCAGAGTAGGTGAACAGATGACCGCCACATGTCTGGTTCCCACTATGAGGCATGGAGGTGGTGGTGTGATAGTGCTTTGCTGGTGACACTGATTTATTTACAATTCGAGGCACAATTAACCAGTATGACTACCACAGCATTCTGCAGCGATGCGCCTTCCCATCTGGTCTGCGCTTAGTGGGACTATTATTTGTTTTTCAACAGGACAATGACCCAACACACCTCCAGGATGTATAAGGGCTATTTGACCAAGGAGGAGAGTGATGGAGTGTTGCGTCAGATGACCTGGCCTCCACAATCACCTGACCTCAACCGAATTGAGATGGTTTGAGATGAGTTGGACTGCAGAGTGAAGGAAAAGCAGCCAACAAGTGCTCAGCATATGTGGGAACTCCTTCAAGACTGTTGGAAAATAATTACCGGTGAAGCTGGTTGAGAGAATGCCAATAGTGCTCAAAGCTGTCAAGGCAAAGGGTGGCTACTTTGAAGAATCTCAACTATAAAATGTATTTTGATTTAACACATGATTTCATATGTTATTTCGTAGTTTGTAGAAAATAGTATAAAGAAAGAAAAAACATTGAATGAGTAGGTGTCCAAACTTTTGACTGGTACTGTATATGATAGTCATCATGCACAAAGAAATATAGGTGAAATATATATTGTTAGGTTTAATATCCCAAAAAGTCCAGAATTTCCATAAGTTAGGATGAGAAGGGGTAGTTTTACTATTAGATTACATCATCAGCTCATGTGATGTGTTGTGGTTGTGGACTAAAGCATTGAAAAATACATTTAAAAAAATAGTTGGAGAAAACATCTCCCTGATTCTTCCACCTGAATCCCCTGTAAGTCATTGCATGAATTGAAATTAGTGGTAAAAATCAGTTTAGCGTAAATGGATATACTGTACTTAAACTTCCTATTGGACTTAAAATGGTGCGAGGCACAAAAATAATATCTCAATGCTTTGTGCATTTAGGTGTGAAACCTTACGCTTGCACCATGTGTGACATGAGGTTTGTTCAGCGCTACCACCTGACAAGACACTGCCTCACTCATACGGGTACAGTCCGCTCACCGTACCTATCACACATACAAGCTAGTAAAGGATGTTCGTAATGTATTTTCACACACGTAATGAAGGACTGCTAGAAAATAAAAATTTCTCATCTACATAGTTTTGTAGTGATAAATTAGTAAATTGTTGATTTTAAGTTTAAAATACTGCAGCAACACAAATTAATATTTGTACAAGTTCAATTTTTTTATTGTTTAAAGCTAGACCCCTAAAGATCTTCAGCTAATTTAGCTATCATGTGGATGTTGAGATAATAAAAACATTTATTTGAACAATACATCTATAACAATCTATTTCCTGCTATTCCAAACATGAATTGGCCAAGCACTTCCATAAGTAAAACGATATCATATTGTAAGCTTGTTGTGAGACATTGTCTGCAGCTAAGTAGCTATTGCTATAATCATTTTAGTGAAGAATTTAGTTAAAATTTCAAACTACAACTATTTTTTACATTGTCTAATGATTATTTTAGCTAGTTGTTTTGCAGTGGGATTATACGTTCTGCGAAGGCTTTGACACACAATTACAGATTTTGTTCTTAATAGTTTTATTCGGTGCTTAGTTCACAATTAGTTCACAATTGCGTGTGTTGATTGTTGTTAATTAGCTAGTAGTGTTTTATGATGAAAAAAAGTAGTGTTCATTAGAGCTTAATAAACAAGTCAGATTGCCACGTCTTCTCATCCTTGTGATCAACAGCCCCCATCTTCAGGGTCCACATCGTGATATGACACGTAAAGCACTCTTACTGTAATTGTTACATGCTTATGGTAGCAAACAATTATCTCACAATAGTATTTGTAGTGCTAACTTGATTTTTGTGTTGTACTCTTTGGAGTGAGAGCTAATGCATTGCTCTGTGTGTATAGGGGTGAAGCCGTATGCTTGTTCCATGTGTGACATGAGGTTTATTCAGCGTAACCACCTGGAGAGACACAGCCACACTCATACGGGTATGCCCCCATTTACTGTACCCTTATCCCCAATAAAAGCTATTTTAACCAAAACAAATATACGATCACAACAAACTCGAGTTTGGATTGTCATGTCATTTGATGAGCTGTTGAACCAGCCTCAAACTATCAACTTTTCAGGGGCATCGAGTTGGTTTGATTTAAAAAGCAAAAACAAATATCAGTTTCCACTTTTATCTACACATAATGAGTTGATGACAAGACATCTTAAAATGTTACCACAAGTTTAGTTTCTTATCCTTAATTCCTGTCCAGAAACTAGCTCATATTCAATAGTTTGTCTTAGTTTTGATGTCAGAAGATCTAAAGAAACAGTTTCCCATCACTTTAACAAACATTTGTAGATTGGTTATTGTAACCAGTAGACTTTTAAGAGTAAATCATATACAGTTTGTCTGTGGATTTGATGTGATGAATCTGTTTGTGTGCTCTTTTAGGGGAGAAGCCGTTTGCTTGTGACATGTGTGACATGAGGTTTATCCAGCGTTACCATCTGGAGAGACACAAGCGTGTCCACAGCGGAGAGAAGCCTTATCAATGTGAGCGATGCCAGCAGGTAAAATAACTTAGACACAGACGAGGCACAGAGAAAGAGGCACACACATACCCAGGCATGTACATATACACACCTGCATTGGAGAGATGCCATCTGTGTGAGCAGTGCCAACACGTAGAAGAACGTGCCTTGCGTGCTGGCACTGAGGAACACATACACACCCAGACATGCTCACGAAGCACGGAGAGAGCGTCATGCCCTCTTACGTTACAAAACATCTGCCGCAGGGTGAGCAGTGACCGCACATTGGAGAATGGTGTCACAGAGGCACATGTACACGCTATAGGCACGTAGCAAAGACATGCCCTACCAGGTTAGAATTTTATTTTTTAGGGTGAGCAGTGCCAGCACATAAGAGAATGTATTGCATTGGTCATGCACACACACACAGATATACCAACATACGTTGCCTGCCCACGTTAAAAATAAGTCTTCTCCTTATGAACTGTGCCCGCAGGTAAGATAATGTATGCACATACTCTGACATGCAGTCACATTGGTAGCCATGAAGTGCTTTGAAAGGCTGGTCATGGCTCACATCAACACCATCATCCCGGAAACCCTAGACCCACTCCAATTCACATACCGCCCCAACAGATCCACAGATGACGCAATCTCAATCGCACTTCACACTTCCTTTTCCCACCTGGACAAAAGGACCACGTATCTGAAAATGCTGTTCATTGACTACAGTTCAGCGTTCAAGACATTGCAGTGCCAGGACAGCACACTCTCCCTCAACGTGAGCAAGACAAAGGAGATGATCGTGGACTACAGGAAAAGGATTGCCGAACACATCCCCCTTCACGGGGCTGTAGTGGAGCGGGTCGAGAGTTTCAAGTTCCTTGCTGTCCACATCGCCAACAAACTATCATGGTCCAACCACACCAAGACAGTTGTGACGAGAGCACGACAACGCCTTTTCCCCCTCGAGACTGAAAATATTTAGCGTGGGTCCCCAGATCCTCAGTTCTACAGCTGCACCATCGAGAGCATCCTGACCGGTTGCATCACTGCCTGGTATGGCAACTGCTCGGGATTCGACTGCAAGGCGCTACAGAGGGTAGTGCGTACGGCCCGGTATATCACTGGGGTGAAGCTTCCTGCCATCCAGGACCTATATACTAGGCAGTGTCAGAGGAAGGCCCAAAAAATTATCGCTCCAGTCACCCTAGTCGTAGACTCATAGCTACCTCACAGCAAGCGGTACCCAGAGCGCCAAATCTAGGTCCAAAAGGCTTCATAACAGTGTCTACCCCCAAGCCATAAGACTCCTGAACAGCTAATCAAATAGCCTCCCAGACTATTTACAAATTGACCCCCTTTGTTTTTACACTGCTGCTGCTCGCTGTTTATTATCTATGCGTAGGCACTTCACCCCCTACCTACATGTAGAAATGACCTTGACTAACCTGTACCCCTGCACATTGACTCGGTACTGGTACCCCTTGTATATAGCCTCAGTGTTATTTTATTACTTTATTTAGTCTATTTTCTTAACCTACAATGCAGTTCTAAGAAAATAAAGTTAAGGGCTTGTAAGTAAGCATTTCACGGTAAGGTTGTACCTGTTGTATAAGATTGGATTTGATCCACATGCAACAGAAAAGCCCATTGACCAAACGGACACAGTGGGCTTAATTTTATTGGGCATGTGTACACACTCATCTGTTTAAATGAATGCTGCATAAATCCTCCATGTATGTGTTGTAGAACTTCTCGCGGACTGACCGGCTGCTGCGACATCGGCGGCTGTGCCAGGGCCGTGGTGTGGCCAAGGTTGAGAACCAGCCGTGCTGCGAGCCCCGCCCTTACTCCCAGGAGCCCCCACCCGCTCCACCCACCTGGAGCCCCCTTCACCCACCCCCTGGTCGACTGGCTGTCTGACTGACATTCCCTCCCATCCTCCCTCCCTCCATACACACACACCATCTCCCAGAGACAGGACAGGCCACCTAGTCTCACTCAACCCTGCACTCAGTGGCGCCACACTCTGGCAAAGACTGATCCTTCATCTCGGGTCCTGAGGTTACTATGACAGCGGGACAGATGTTTTTGTCTTCTTTTGAGAGCGAGTTTCCTTCGATAATCGCTGGTCTATTTTGTACTTAATCTATTTTTTAAAAGTTGTTTTTTATTATTATTTAGATGTATTGTTTGTGCTGTTGGTGGTACTCTCTGGTAGAGGGGGTAGGTGTTAATGTTTGTTACACCATAACAATGATGAAGTGGGATATATATATATATAACAATAAACAACACAGGACGTTTGTAGAAAATGTAGTTTGTGAAAGAAAAAAAGAGTTGTCAGACAATGGTACAGGTGTCAGAACTAAAACTAAAAAGGGGTTCCATAAAGTTTGATTTTAGGACGATATAGGCAAGTGGAGGATGTCCTAACAGGTCAGAAATGAAGGGTCAGGTCAGAGGATATTGTGGTTCTTGTTGGATAAAGTTGCTGATGACTCAGGAAGTGGAACAGACATGATGATAGCGTTAGCAAGTTACATTACACCCTTTAACTGTGTATGTACGGAGGTCTATGGGAGCAGGTCGCAGGCTCTCTTTTACAGTCAGTTCTTATAAAGATGTACGTGGAAAACAACGGCACAAGATGGCAGCTTCAGCAAGTTCCATTACTTTGTTTGTACAGATCCTCATGTTGAGAGCATAGCAGGAGGTATACACAGTCTTGTGGCCTTAGAGCATGCTTATGTTATTTGTTTAATTTTCCTTTTGTTTTTTTTAGTTCATGGTTTAATTATAATTTTCAGATACGATTATAAGGATGCGCCACTGCCTTTTTAAAAGCTGGGTATGTTTTTCCAAAGCTGTCACCCTTATAGAACACTGCTTACTACAATGGCACTATAAGGCATAGGCAAATATTCCTTCATCTGTTTGTTGAGAATTGATATAGTGCTGGTTATTATTGGTAATAATTTAACCCTGGGTTCCTGAATGATTACGTGAGGGGAGTTTGACAATTCCAGTGAGATGCTAATAGTGCTAACTTCAATTTGTCAGGCAGTGCTTTGGCCAGCTAAAGGCCATACAGATAATTTTTCTCATAGTTAAATGAACACTTGTTTCACTTTGCTACACACTAACAAATGCCTTTAACTGAGATTGGGGTAGGTGTGTATAAAGGATTTCTGTCATGTTCTTTCGGGGGTTAGCCTTAACTCGAATAAGATCTCTCTTAAATAATCATTGTAGTGTAAAATTATATTGTAATGAATGACTGTAACCTGTACTGAACTTTTGAACATGTCTGTGGTTTACCCCCTCCAAGTGTAATGGCTACAGAGCACAGAGATGCTTTCATTAATGTCTATCTACTCTTGTCCTGGTTAATCAGTATTCCTATTGGTGGTGTTCCACAGCAGCCTGTCTGTGGGCTTGTAGAGCAGTTTAGGGAAGGATCTCTGAAACCTGGTACTGAGGACCAGTGTGTGCTGGACTTCACTTAAACTGAGTCATTGAATTGAATGATTCTCAATGTTGCCAGGCTACTACTGTTAGTGAAACCAATGTACTTTTGTTTATTTAGTAATGCCAAATGTATATTCCAGAAATGTTGCGATGTACAGTCTGCAGTAGTTAAGATATTTAACTGTTTTAAAAATGCCTGAGTGATTAAATGATGCAATCCAGCAAACAGGGGTATTCTAGTACCAGGGTTAAGAAACTGCAGCTTACTGTATGAATTGGCAACCCCTTGCCCCAAGAAATGTGGAAAGGATGCCACCTGTAACCACCACTACCCACTAGTGAGGCCACAGGGCAAGGTTGGTTGCCATTAACTGTTAAAGCCCTCTCAGTTCTGTCCTTTTAAGTATTGTTCTCAATCTCATGATGAAAATGCAATAGAATCTTTTGAGTCTGATCAGTTAATACAGTGAGGTTTATTTTCTTCTTAGGGTCAGGTAAAGGATGGTGCGGTTAGAGAAGAGCTCCTTGCTCTCTGCTCTACTGTATTTGACGATTCTGGTAATGTTTCAAGGACCTTTTCTTCTGATAATATAAACACTGGAGTGATAAAAACAAAAGTAAAAAACATGAAATATGGATAATTTTTTAAAAACTGTTCTAGATTTTAGTCTTTAGACAGAGCCTCTTACTACTCAACTTGACAAAGATGGCAGAACCATTTGGATCAGTACTGTGTTGAGAGCACAGGGCGTTTTAGTAATTTCAAGATTAGAGGTGGTAGTACCTCAAGAAAATGACTGTGTTTATACAGGTCCCCTTCTATTTGTAGTGAATTATATTGATAGAAATATTAGGTAAGCAACAGCATCTACATTAGCTATCACAAGTTAGTATTTTCTTTGTCTTTATTAGTCTTGCATGCAGAGTTATGGTCCTCAGTTAAGATAGGATCTTATATTGATTATTATTTTGTCTAAGCAAAATACGTGCATAAAAATAACTTCTTTAAAAAATGTTACATTTGATTATTGTAAAAATGGGGAAACTAATATGTACCCTTGTGATCCAATTAGTTTTAATTGTAAGGGGAGAGGCTTCCTACCATTATGCTGAAATAAAATACTTTATAAAAGACTTGAGTTTTGTTTCCTCTGTTTACTCCAACAGCCTTGTCTGGGTGGATAATCAGTGATATGAATATATCAAATTGTATTGGTCACAGACGTGTTTAGCAGATGTTATTGCGCGTGTAGCGAAATGCTTGTGAAAGTGATGTTCTTTGAGGGCCGTCGCGGTATCGGCTTGAGGGGGGATATACATAGCTGTGACTATAACCGAAGAAAATTGTCTTGGGAGATAAAACGGTCAGCATTTGTTTGAGGTATTCTAGGTCGGTTGAACAAAAGGACTTGAGTTCCTGTACGTTATCACAATTACACCATGAGTCCTCAAGAGGGAACCAAAGTTGAGAGGAAATATGAGATGTGTGCAGAAAGACTAGTCAGTGTCATATTGTAGATTCCTGATAATCAGAGTACCAGTCTACACTATCATGCCAACTTCTCATTGTCGTGCCAAACACATTTGTCTTGTCAATGAGCACGAACTGATCTGGGACCAGGCTAATATCACACCACTACCTGGCTAGAATGTATGTTCTTTGGTTTATTGAAACATTGCTAAGCTACATACTCATTATTGGGACTGATATATATATATATATATATATATAAACACTGCTCAAAAAAATAAAGGGAACACTAAAATAACACATCCTAGATCTGAATGAATGAAATATTCTTATTAAATACTTTTTTCCTTACATAGTTGAATGTGCTGACAACAATCACAAAAATGATCAATGGAAATCACATTTATCAACCCATGGAGGTCTGGATTTGGAGTCACACTCAAAATTAAAGTGGAAAACCACACTACAGGCTGATCCAACTTTGATGTAATGTCCTTAAAACAAGTCAAAATTAGGCTCAGTAGTGT
This sequence comes from Oncorhynchus nerka, assembly GCF_034236695.1. Taxonomy (NCBI): domain Eukaryota; kingdom Metazoa; phylum Chordata; class Actinopteri; order Salmoniformes; family Salmonidae; genus Oncorhynchus; species Oncorhynchus nerka. The sequence goes on along the minus strand of NC_088397.1, from coordinate 69,601,747 downwards.
GTGTGGCCTCCATGTGCCTATATGACCTCCCTACAATGCATGGGCATGCTCCTGATGAGGTGGCGGATGGTCTCCTGAGGGATTTCCTCCCAGACCTGGACTAAAGCATCCGCCAACTCCTGGACAGTCTGTGGTGCAACATGGCGTTGGTGGATGGAGCGAGACATGATGTCCCAGATGTGCACAATTGGATTCAGGTCTGGGGAATGGGTGGGCCAGTCCATAGCATCAATGCCTTCCTCTTGCAGGAACTGCTGACACACTCCAGCCACATGAGGTCTAGCATTGTCTTGCATTAGGAGGAACCCAGGGCCAACCGCACCAGCATATGGTCTCACAAGGGGTCTGAGGATCTCATCTCGGTACCTAATGGCAGTCAGGCTACCTCTGGCGAGCACATGGAGGGCTGTGCGGCCCCCCAAAGAAATGCCACCCCACCCCATGACTGACCCACCGCCAAACCGGTCATGCTGGAGGTTGTTGCAGGCAGCAGAACATTTTCCACGTCGTCTCCAGACTGTCACGTCTGTCACATGTGCTCAGTGTGAACCTGCTTTCATCTGTGAAGAGCACAGGGCGCCAGTGGCGAATTTGCCATTCTTGGTGTTCTCTGGCAAATGCCAAACGTCCTGCACGGTGTTGGGCTGTAAGCACAACCCCCACCTGTGGACGTCGGGCCCTCATACCACCCTTATGGAGTCTGTTTCTGACCGTTTGAGCAGACACATGCACATTTGTGGCCTGCTGGAGGTCATTTTGCAGGGTTCTGGCAGTGCTCCTCCTTGCACAAAGGCAGAGGTAGCGGTCCTGCTGCTGGGTTGTGGCCCTCCTACGGCCTCCTCCACATCTCCTGATGTACTGGCCTGTCTCTTGGTTGGGCCTCCATGCTCTGGACACTACGCTGACAGACACAGCAAACCTTCTTGCCACAGCTCGCATTGATGTGTCATCCTGGATGAGCTGCACTACCTGAGCCACTTGTGTGGGTTGTAGACTCCGTCTCATGCTACCACTAGAGTGAAAGCACCGCCAGCATTCAAAAGTGACCAAAACATCAGCCAGGAAGCATAGGAACTGAGAAGTGGTCTGTGGTCACCACCTGCAGAACCACTCCTTTATTGGGGGTGTTTTGCTAATTGCCTATAATTTCCACCTGTTGTCTATTCCATTTGCAAAACAGCATGTGAAATGTATTGTCAATCAGTGTTGCATCAGTGAACAGTTTGATTTCACAGAAGTGTGATTGACTTGGAGTTACATTGTGTTGTTTAAGTGTTCCCTTTATTTTTTTGAGCAGTGTATATATATAAAAACTTGTGGCGGTAATTGTCCTTTAGAGACCCTACCCCAGGCGGTAGTTGGTGTCAAATCAAATTGTATTTGTCACATGCGCCGAATACAAATGGTGTAGACTTTCCAGTGAAACGCTTTACTTCCAAACCCTTTTCCCAACGATGCAGAGTTCATAAAAACACGAGGCATGAAGCTATATACAGGGAGTACCAATACCATATCAATGTGCAGGGGTACAAGGTAATTGAGGTAGGTACAGTGCCTTGCGAAAGTATTCGGCCCCCTTGAACTTTGCGACCTTTTGCCACATTTCAGGCTTCAAACATAAAGATATAAAACTGTATTTTTTTGTGAAGAATCAACAACAAGTGGGACACAATCATGAAGTGGAACGACATTTATTGGATATTTCAAACTTTTTTAACAAATCAAAAACTGAAAAATTGGGCGTGCAAAATTATTCAGCCCCTTTACTTTCAGTGCAGCAAACTCTCTCCAGAAGTTCAGTGAGGATCTCTGAATGATCCAATGTTGACCTAAATGACTAATGATGATAAATACAATCCACCTGTGTGTAATCAAGTCTCCGTATAAATGCACCTGCACTGTGATAGTCTCAGAGGTCCGTTAAAAGCGCAGAGAGCATCATGAAGAACAAGGAACACACCAGGCAGGTCCGAGATACTGTTGTGAAGAAGTTTAAAGCCGGATTTGGATACAAAAAGATTTCCCAAGCTTTAAACAGCCCAAGGAGCACTGTGCAAGCGATAATATTGAAATGGAAGGAGTATCAGACCACTGCAAATCTACCAAGACCTGGCCGTCCCTCTAAACTTTCAGCTCATACAAGGAGAAGACTGATCAGAGATGCAGCCAAGAGGCCCATGATCACTCTGGATGAACTGCAGAGATCTACAGCTGAGGTGGGAGACTCTGTCCATAGGACGACAATCAGTCGTATATTGCACAAATCTGGCCTTTATGGAAGAGTGGCAAGAAGAAAGCCATTTCTTAAAGATATCCATAAAAAGTGTCGTTTAAAGTTTGCCACAAGCCACCTGGGAGACACACCAAACATGTGGAAGAAGGTGCTCTGGTCAGATGAAACCAAAATTGAACTTTTTGGCAACAATGCAAAACGTTATGTTTGGCGTAAAAGCAACACAGCTCATCACCCTGAACACACCATCCCCACTGTCAAACATGGTGGTGGCAGCATCATGGTTTGGGCCTGCTTTTCTTCAGCAGGGACAGGGAAGATGGTTAAAATTGATGGGAAGATGGATGGAGCCAAATACAGGACCATTCTGGAAGAAAACCTGATGGAGTCTGCAAAAGACCTGAGACTGGGACGGAGATTTGTCTTCCAACAAGACAATGATCCAAAACATAAAGCAAAATCTACAATGGAATGGTTCAAAAATAAACATATCCAGGTGTTAGAATGGCCAAGTCAAAGTCCAGACCTGAATCCAATCGAGAATCTGTGGAAAGAACTGAAAACTGCTGTTCACAAATGCTCTCCATCCAACCTCACTGAGCTCGAGCTGTTTTGCAAGGAGGAATGGGAAAAAAAATTCAGTCTCTCGATGTGCAAAACTGATAGAGACATACCCCAAGCGACTTACAGCTGTAATCGCAGCAAAAGGTGGCGCTACAAAGTATTAACTTAAGGGGGCTGAATAATTTTGCACGCCCAATTTTTCAGTTTTTGATTTGTTAAAAAAGTTTGAAATATCCAATAAATGTCGTTCCACTTCATGATTGTGTCCCACTTGTTGTTGATTCTTCACAAAAAAAATACAGTTTTATATCTTTATGTTTGAAGCCTGAAATGTGGCAAAAGGTCGCAAAGTTCAAGGGGGCCGAATACTTTCGCAAGGCACTGTATGTACATATAGGCAGGAGTAAAGTGACTAGGCATCAGGCTAGAGGAGTAGAAAAACAGTTGCAGAAGTGTATGAGTGTGTTTGTGTGCATATGTAGTGTGTACTGTGTGTGTGGGTACTGTATGATATAAAGTGTGGGTAGTCTTGAGTGTGCATAGGGTCAATGTAGATAGTCCAGGTAACCACTTCATTAACTATTTAACAGTCATGGGCATGGCTTGGGGATAGAAGCTGTCTCAGAGCTTGTTGGTGTAAGGCCTGATGCTCCGGTACCGTTTGCCAGATGGTAGCAGAGAGAACAGTCTGTGGCTTGGGTGGCTGAAGTCTTTGGCAGTTTTCGGACCTTCCTCTCCATGTGTTGGCATGAACTCAAAGGGCATTGTTGGTGTAACTGCTCCAAATCTCTTCAAGTCAAATTAAACGGCCCACTTTGCTTTAAATTAAAACGTGTTTGCAGTGATCCAGAAGTTCTTTGGAATGTACAGGTATTTCCCCAGAAACACTGACTGTGGTCCTTCTCTGTCCATTCCACATCCCCCTCAAACCATCAACACTTGCGGAGGAGGAGGGCTGATCATAACGGCATGGAGGGGAGGAGGAGAAGAACGTGGAGTTAGTCAGGGGTGTCCTCTAAGGCCTGCCTTTCTATTGTCTAGCTGCCTGTGCTTTCCCAAATGCCCTGTGAATGTTGTGTGTACAAATAGGATAAGGCACTGTTTTGTCCTGGTAATGCACCCACCACCATCCAATTGAAATGGTCTTGTGTGTATGGTGCTGTAATAAAGTATGTATGCAGAAGGGTGTTCTGGAAAAAGTATCCACAAATTCAGGATAGTGTTGAGTTAACCTGCAACAAAGCAGGTTAGTTGTGGAGGATTCATTCATTCCCATGATTTCTAAGTTCATTTGAGATAAATAAATAAAAAATACTCTCTAACTCATTGATCCTGCTTTTCTTTGTTTCGCTTAAACTCCCCCCCAAAAGATCTTGGTATTTGTTTCATTAGTCGATTGTTGATACAGCCGGTATGATTGGTTTCCTTTAAGCTTCACTACCTCAGATGGTTTCCTACACACTGACTGCAATGCTATCAGACTTTTTGGGGTCTAATGAAACCATCTCACTGAGGCATCACTCATAGAGGACTTGCTCTCTCTCCATTCCCTCCAGTCTCTCCCTTTTTCGAGGGGTTCAGCCATAGACTAATTTACAGCACCCTGGGGCTCCGAGCACTTAACACAGAGCCATCCTAAGTGAGGGGAGATTATGGTTGCTGATGGGGTGAAAGGTCACTGCTAGGGTGTGTGCATCTTTTCATAAAGTAGGTGTCTGGGTAGAGTTTTCAGTGTTTCTCTAGATAACGGACACCTGGTAAGGTTGCAGACAGTTTGGTTGGACACATTACAGTGGGGTAGATTATAGAGTTTTGATAAAGCTTTTATTTATCTCATTGATCTTTCAGATGTTTCTGAAATCAGAGAGTTAAACCCTCCTTTCCTTTCTCATGGTTTGAGCCTCGATCCCTCACTGTCATAAATCAGTACAAATGATTTAAAAGCACCCCAGACTCAGACACCCCACTCCTCCCACCATGAGGTACAGGGGTGGCCTGTCATTTAGTGGTTAATTAACAAATGAATCAGCGGCTCTGCAAATGCAGTGATTGACCCTTGGTTATCCATCACAGGATCACCATGGTTACTGTCTGTGGTAATTAAAGATTATATTTAAGGTCGCAGATACATGTCCTGGAGGGGTCTGTGGTTTCATGTCAGCATTTACACACACACACACACACACACACACACACACACACACACACACACACACACACACACCCACACACACACACACACACACACACACACACACACACGCAATGTTGACTAAAAATAATATTTTTGTAATATAATGACTATGAGGTGCAGATTCTGAGCTTTAGGATATTTTCATCCTTATCGGGTGAACCGTTTAGAAATTACACCAGTTTTTGTACATTTTAGGGGACCAAAAGTATTGGGACAAATTCACTTATATGTGTATTAAAGTATTCAAAATCTTATTTGATCCCATATTCCTAGCATGTAATGATTACATCAAGCTTGTGACTCTATACACTTGTTGGATGCATTTGCTGTTTGTTCCAGTTTGTTTCAAAAGTCACTTTTATTGTAAATAAGAATATAATGGGTTTCTGAACACTTCTACCTTAATGTGGATGCTACAATGATTTGTATTTATTTATTTAACCCTTATTTTACCAAGTAAGTTGACTGAGAACACATTCTCATTGACAGCAACGACCTGGGGAATAGTTACAGGGGCTGAGGAGGGGGGATGAATGAGCCAATTGGAAGCTGGGGATGATTAGGTGGCTATTATGAAATGAGGGCCAGATTGGGAATTTAGACGCACACATGTCATACCCACAAGACATGCTAACCTCTCACCATTGGCCTCCCGGGTGGCGCAGTGGTTAAAGGGCGCTGTACTGCAGCGCCAGCTGTGCCATCAGAGTCCCTGGGTTCGCGCCCAGGCTCTGTCGTAACCGGCCGCGACCGGGAGGTCCGTGGGACGACGCACAATTGGCCTAGCGTCGTCCGGCTTGTCCTTGTCTCATCGCGCACCAGCGACTCCTGTGGTGGGCCGGGCGCAGTGCGCGCTAACCAAGGTTGCCAGGTGCACGGTGTACCCTCCGACACATTGGTGCGGCCGGGTTGGATGCAAGCAGTACGGCTGGTTGGGTTGTGTATCGGAGGACACATGACTTTCAACCTTCGTCTCTCCTGAGCCCGTATGGGAGTTGTAGCGATGAGACAAGATATTAGCTACTACAATAATTGGATACCATGAAATTGGGGAGAAAAAATGGGGTAAAAATACAAAATAAAAAAAACTCTCACCATTACATTAAAAGGGAGGTTAGCATTTTGGGGGCTATTTTGGGGCCTTTTGCTTTCTCATTAATCATTATTCCTGATTCATTCAGGATTATCTATAATCATGGTTGCGTTCACATTAATGTAGAAGTGTTTAGAAATGTTATCATTTACAATAAAAGTGACTCCAAAATACATACATTACTGCACCACCCATCAATTTATACTGGGCACAAAATAATATGAAACACAACCAAAACAAACAGAAAATGCATCCAACAAGTTTGTATTTACAAGCTTGATGTAGTCATTGGGTGCTAGGAATATGGGACCAAATACTTAACATTTTACTATTTCAATACACATATAAAGTTAATTTGTCCTACTGGTCCCCTATGTGCAAAAAGTTCTGTAACTTCTAAACGGTTCGCTGGATGAGAATACCCTCAAATTAAAGATGTCATAGTCATTGTATAATTTCAAGTACAGAGCCAAAACAACAAAAAAGGTGTCACTGTGCCAATACTTTTGGCACAAAACTGTATACTGTATCAACAACTAACCACTCTGTGCCAGATCTAGAAGAAAAAAAATATTTCAGCTTAGTGAGTGTCAGCTTGTTTACTCAGCAGTGAGAATGGATTTTGAGAGGACCGTCTGAGTTATTTTAGAGGGAGAGTGTGCATTAGCTTTAACTTCAACCATGATTTAGACTGGTCAACACTAGTGTATGGAGGGGGATCAGATAAGTCATCTTAATTAAGGATAGGGCTGTTTACTGCCCCCTTTGGAGGAATTGGGTGCCCATATTAAACATAATTTTTTTTTGTCAAAAGTTGCTAATATATGCATATAAAAAATATTATTGAATAGAAAACACTCTAAAGCTTCTAAAACCGTTTAAATTATGTCTGTATGTAAAGCAGAACTCTCAGGGCAGTCATTCTCCCAAACTCTCTCTTGTCATGAGAAAAGTTGGCCCAACTTTGACGTCATCGCCCCCACCCTTCCCAAGCACTTACAGGTCTGGGAACAGTCCCTATGTGTTCAGCGCGATGCCTGCTTTCAATGGGGCTTCTCATTGTGAGAATCGCATGCTCACGAGAGTTTTAGCGGGCCGAAACCTCTCGGTCACACAAAAAAAAAGGTTACTATTATGCACGCTCTGCTCGGGTGATGTCATAGTTTGACAAGTTTACTCGACATATAATATGTAATTTCGACATTTTGGTGCGCATCCACTTGACTTTTGGCTGCATTTCAACCGAAATGTGTCGTGTTTGAGAACCGAAAGACACAGACTTGAAAACTAAACGCTGTTTTGGTAAGTATAATCCCTTCCAGGTCTTCTGATGGAAGAACAGCAAAGGTAAGGGAATATTTATGTGGTAAATTTGGGTTTCTGTGGACTCCAAGATAGAGGAGCCATAATGCTACTTTCTGAGCGCCGTCTCATATTATAGCCTAGTGAACGAAACCTGTAACGTTAAAAATAAATGTAACACAGCGATTGCATTTAGAAGAAGTGTATCTTGCTATACATATGTAAAACATGCATATTTAGTCAAAGTTTATGATGTGTATTCCTTGTTAGCTGACGTTATCTGCCGGAGCTATCGTCATTTCTCCGGACATTTGAGTAGCATTTTTTGAACGATGCATCATTGTAAACAGAGATTTATGGATATATATAGCATATTATTGAAAAAAACATAAATGTACTGTGTAACATGTTATATTACTGTCATCTGATGAAGATTTCAAAAGGTTAGTGAAATTATTTTTCTTTTAACCCTGCGTGTGTTGATTGCATATTTTTTCCAACTTGGCTATGCAAATGAGCTATGTCTGCGGTGGTGGTTTGACATAAATATGTGCTATGTTTTCGCCGTAAAACATTTTAGAAATCTGACTTGCTGGGTAGATAAACAACTTGTTTATCTTTCATTTGAGCTGTTGGACTTGTTAATGTGTGGAGGTTAAATATTTTTAGGAATATTTTTTGCGTTCCATGCGCCACATTCCAGCTGACCGTGTGGGGGGGTGTTCCAAATTTATCCCCCGCTTATCCCATTCCAGAGAACTGGAATTTCACATGCTTTTAAAGTCTGTAAATTCCTAACAAGGAAAAATGACACACATTGCTGCTTTCCATTGGATTATGTGTTGAAGAGATAGAAAAATGACTGCCATTAACACCACCAGACTGGAGAAGTACTACTTTATAATACTTTACTTCTACTACTTGGTGCTACCACATCTACTCGTCCCATTGTGTCTGTGATTACACAACAGTAGTAAGCTTGATTACCAATGATGACAAGACTGGGAGTGTGGGAGTGTAGGGCCTGGAAAACAATCTCTCTCTCAATGTCAACAAAACAAAGGAGATGATTGTGGACTTCAGGAAACAGCAGAGGGTGCACCCCTCTATCTACATCAACTGGACCGCAGTCGAGAAGGTGGAAAGCTTCAAGGTGTGCAAATCACTGACAGACTGAAATGGACCACTCACACAGATACTGTGGTGAAGAAGGCGCAACAGAGCCTCTTCAACTGTCAGGAGGCTAAAGAAATTGAGCTTGTCACCTAAAATCCTCACTAATTTTTACAGATGCACAATTGAAAGTATCCTATTGGGCTGTATCACTGCCTGGTACGGCAACTGCACCGCCCAAAACCGCAAGGCTCTCCAGAGGGTGGTGCGGTCTGCCCAACGCATCACTGGGGGCAAACTACCCACCCTCCAGGACACCTACAGCACCCGATGTCACATCAGTCAGGAAGTTAAAGCTTGGTCACAAATGGGTTTTCCAAACAAACAATGACCCCAAGCATACTTCCAAAGTTGTGGCAAAATGGCTTAAGGACAACAGAATCAAGGTATTGGAGTGGCCATCACAAAGCCCTGACCTCAATCCAATAGAAAATGTGTGGACAGAACTGAAAAAGCGTGTGCGAGCAAGGAGGCCTACAAACCGGACTCAGTTACACCAGCTCTGTCAGGAGGAATGGGCCAAAATTCACCCAACCTATTGTGGGAAGCTTGTGAAAGGCTACCCAAAAAGTTTGAAAGTTAAACAATTTAAAGGCAATGCTACCAAATACTAATTGAGTGTATGTAAACTTCTGACCCACTGGGAATGTGAGGAAAGAAATAAAAGCAGAAATAAATAATTCTCTACTATTATTCTTACATTTCAACATTCTTAAAACAAAGTGGTGATCCTAACTGACCTAAAACAGGGAATTGGTACTAGGATTAAAAATTAATTGTGAAAAACTGAGTTTAAATGTATTTGGCTACTGTATCTACATGTGTATGTTATCGTGTGTGTGTGTGTGTGTGTATATATATATATACACAGTACTACATAGAGCCATGACTACATGGAACTCTATTCCACATCAAGTAACTCATGCCGGCAGTAAAATTAGATTTAAAAAATAGATTAAAAAAAACACCTTATAGAACAGCGGGGACTGTGAAGCAATATATATATATATATGTATGCATGTGTCTGTGGACACCCATGTATACCCCACAAGACATACCACAAGCGGTCTCTTCACAGTTCCCAAATCCAGAACAGACTATGGGAGGCACACAGTACTACATAGAGCCATGACTACATGGAACTCTATTCCACATCAAGTAACTGATGCAAGCAGTAAAATTATATTTAAAAAATAGATTAAAAAACACCTTATAGAACAGCGGGGACTGTGAAGCAACACAAACATTGGCACAGACACATGCATACATATATATATATATATATATTGCTTCACAGTCCCCGCTGTTCTATAAGGTGTTTTTTAATCTATTTTTCATTCACTAGTGAATTCACCCCGTGTGGTTCTGGGATTTTTGCTCACCGTGATCATTTTGACCCCACGGGGTAAGATCTTGCGTGGAGCCCCAGATCGAGGGAGATTATCAGTGGTCTTGTATGTCTTTCATTTCCTAAGAATTGCTCCCACAGTTGATTTCTTCAAACCAAGCTGCTTACCTGGTGCAGGTCTACAATTTTGTTTCTGGTGTCCTTTGACAGCTCTTTGGTCTTGGCCATAGTGGAGTTTGGAGTGTGACTGTTTGAGGTTGTGGACAGGTGTCTTTTATACTGATAACAAGTTCAAACAGGTGCCATTAATACAGGTAACAAGTGGAGGACAGAGGAACCTCTTAAATAAGAAGTTACAGGTCTGTGAGAGCCAGAAATCTTGCTTGTTTGTAGGTGACCAAATACTTATTTTCCACCATAACTTGCAAATAAATTAATAAAAAATCCTACAATGTGATTTTCTGGATTTCTTCCCCTCATTTTGTCTGTCATAGTTGAAGTGTACCTATGATGAAAACTACAGGCCTCTCTCATCTTTTTAAGTGGGAGAACTTGCACAATTAGTGGCTGACTAAATACTTTTTTGCCCCACTGTATAGGGCAAGGCAGCTCTAACCAACATCTCCCATCTCGTCTCATTGATTGGACTCCAGGTTAGCTGACTCCTGACTCCAATTAGCTATTGGAGAAGTCATTAGCCTAGGGGTTCACATACTTTTTCCAACCTACACTGTGAATGTTTAAATTATGTATTCAATATAAACAACATAAATACAATAATTTGTGTATTATTAGTTTAAGCACATTATGTTTGTCTATTGTTGTGACTTAGATGAAGGTCAGATCAAATTTTATGACCAATTTATGCAGAAAACCATGTAATTCCAAAGGGTTCACATACTTTTTCTTGCCACTGCATATAATTTACATTTACATTACATTTAAGTCATTTAGCAGACGCTCTTATCCAGAGCGACTTACAAATTGGTGCGTTCACCTTAAGACATCCAGTGGAACAGCCACTTTACAATAGTGCATCTAAATCTTTTAAGGGGGGGTGAGAAGGATTACTTTATCCTATCCTAGGTATTCCTGAAAGAGGTGGGGTTTCAGGTGTCTCCGGAAGGTGGTGATTGATTCCGCTGTCCTGGCGTCGTGAGGGAGTTTGTTCCACCATTGGGGGGCCAGAGCAGCGAACAGTTTTGACTGGGCTGAGCGGGAACTGTACTTCCTCAGTGGTAGGGAGGCGAGCAGGCCAGAGGTGGATGAACGCAGTGCCCTTGTTTGGGTGTAGGGCCTGATCAGAGCCTGGAGGTACTGAGGTGCCGTTCCCCTCACAGCTCCGTAGGCAAGCACCATGGTCTTGTAGCGGATGCGAGCTTCAACTGGAAGCCAGTGGAGAGAGCGGAGGAGCGGGGTGACGTGAGAGAACTTGGGAAGGTTGAACACCAGACGGGCTGCGGCGTTCTGGATGAGTTGTAGGGGTTTAATGGCACAGGCAGGGAGCCCAGCCAACAGCGAGTTGCAGTAATCCAGACGGGAGATGACAAGTGCCTGGATTAGGACCTGCGCCGCTTCCTGTGTGAGGCAGGGTCGTACTCTGCGGATGTTGTAGAGCATGAACCTACAGGAACGGGCCACCGCCTTGATGTTATTTGATATAATGTTTTCTAATACTATTCTACAGTATCTCATTCACTCAATAATTCTTACATATCTTGCATCTCATACTCATCTCATATGTATATACTGTTTTTATATACTATTCTACTGTATCTTAGTCCGTTCCGCTCTGACATCATTCATCCATATGTGTATAGTCTTAATTCATTCCTACTTAGATTTATGTGTATTGGGTATATGTTGTGTAATGTGTTCGATATTACTGCACTGTCGGAGCTAGACGCACAAGCACTTCGCTACACCCGCAATAACATGTGCTAACCACGTGTATGTGACCAATAAAATGTGATTTGATTTGAAGGCTAGTTACTGTATGATTGGCTAATCATGAGAAGGAACGGGATGTTGTTCAATTACCCACCCATACCAACATGTATGCCTTTATGATTGTAAGTCTCTTTGGATAAAAGTGTCTGCTAAATGGCACATATTATATATTATATTGTGGTTTCTGGCTGCTTCCTTGCAATATTGAAACCATGATATCGTAGCCACTGCAGGTTCGTCATGTTGTTATATTTGCCATTTACTAGGACAATGTAAGAGAACAGGCACTTTCACTGATAGACCTCTTAGCTTAGCTGAGATTCGTCTAACAAAAAGTTATAAATCAAAATGATCTTGTAAAAAATAATAGTCTTCATTCATATTTTAATAACGCATAAATCAATGGTAAACAGGGGTGAATCTCTGAATGAGAATGAGGGTCTTCTTCTCATAGGATGATGGAAAAACAGAAGCCATTTTGGGTGGGACCATTCAATAGCAGCAGCTGCTGTGTCAGGCACAAAATGGTGCTAATGTTGGGCCATTTTAGTAAAGAAATGTAATGTCTACATCAGTGGTGAAAGGACAAGGCTGTCTATCCAATGTTAACATACCTAACCCATGTTACTTTGAAGCTTACAGTAAAGATATGTCATTATTATTTAGGTGTGAATAGCCCTTATATGTGTCTTTATGCATCTCTTGATGACTGTCTCCATCAGGGGTTGGACATAGTGTCTCACCTCAATGTTGTGTAGGTGTCTGTATACGTTCATGTATTGATTATTGTGAGGTCCCTTGCTCTTCTCTACTTGGACAGAGATGAATTGGAGACATGGACCCGCCCCCTCCCCTCTGCTGACAGGTTAGAGTTGCTTGACGCCCATGTGAAGTGTAAAAAATCACTTAACTGTCTGACATGATGGGCTTAAGCTTGGACAGGTCCATTACCACCGTGGCCCGACATCAATCTGGAGCTACTTTAGCCTCTGTCAGTCCCAACAACAGTCAAGGCTTCTGGTCAATGAAGAGCCCCATTGTCTCCCAATAGGGGGCGTCATTCCTACTTGGTCCTTCAAACCGGATTGTCAGTTCACAGCACTCACCGTTTGTCTACTGGACATCATGTCAGAATTTATGAATAGACTCAGGCCTATGGTGGTTAGTGTGATCAGGGAAGAGGAAGGATAAAAACAGAGAGGAGGACTAAGGACTAAAGATAGAGAGAGAGAGCTGGAGAAAGGTCCATAGAAACAAAGAGGAATGGAGAAAAAGATACACACCGACAGGCAAATGGATCATTGCTAAACTGCAGAGAGTTCGAGACCAAAAGATGGAAAACCTGACCAACAGACAGATCAAATCAAATCAAATCAAATGTATTTATATTGCCCTTCTTACGTCAGCTGATATCTCAAAGTGCTGTACAGAAACCCAGCCTAAAACCCCAAACAGCATGCAATGCAGGTGTAGAAGCACGGTGGCTAGGAAAAACTCCCTAGAAAGGCCAAAACCTAGGAAGAAACCTAGAGAGGAACCAGACTATGAGGGGTGACCAGTCCTCTTCTGGCTATGCCGGGTGGAGATTATAACAGAACATGGCCAAGATGTTCAAATGTTTATAAATGACCAGCATGGTCAAATAATAATAAACACAGTAGTTGTCGAGGGTGCTGCAAGTCAGCACCTCAGGAGTAAATGTCAGTTGGCTTTTCATAGCCGATCATTAAGAGTATCTCTACCGCTCCTGCTGTCTCTAGAGAGTTGAAAACAGAAGGTCTGGGACAGGTAGCACGTCCAGTGAACAGGTCAGGGTTCCATAGCCGCAGGCAGAACAGTTGAAACTGGAGCATCAGCACGGCCAGGTGGACTGGGGACAGCAAGGAGTCATCAGTGCTATGATGGGGTCTAAAAAAGACTGAAGCATTTCGTATACATTGTTTGTCTTCAGGAAGGCAGCTTTTTCTCAAATTTTTGAGAGGAATGGAAGATTCGATATAGGCCGATAGTTTTTTATATTATTTGGGTCAAGGTTTGGCTTTTTCAAGAGAGGCTTTATTACTGCCACTTTTAGTGAGTTTGGTACACATCCAGTGGATAGAGAGCCGTTTATTATGTTCAACATAGGAGGGCCAAGCACAGGAAGCAGCTCTTTCAGTAGTTTAGTTGGAATAGGGTCCAGTATGCAGCTTGAAGGTCTAGAGGCCATTATTATTTTCATCATTGTGTCAAGAGATATAGTACTAAAACACTTGAGTGTCTCTCTTGATCCTGAGCTTTGGAGGAATACGCAGATTTAAAGAGAAGTCCGTAATTTTCTTTCTAATGATCATGATCTTTTCCTCAAAGAAGTTCATAAATTTTTTACTGCTGAAGAGAAAGCCATCCTCTCTTGGGGAATGCTGCTTTTTAGTTAGCTTTGTGACAGTATCAAAAAGACATTTCGGGTTGTTCTTATTTTCCTCAATTAAGTTGAAAAATAGGATGATCGAGCAGCAGTGAGGGCTCTTTGATACTGCACGGTACTGTCTTTCCAAGCTAGTCGGAAGACTTCCAGTTTGGTGTGGCGCCATTTCCATTCCAATTTTCTGGAAGCTTGCTTCAGAGCTCGGGTATTTCCTGCATACCAGGGAGCTAGTTTCTTATGACAAATGATTTGAGTTTTTAGGGGTGCAACTGCATCTAGGGTATTGAGTTCCTCAGTTAGGTGGTTAACTGATTTTTGTCCTCTGACGTCCTTGGGTAGGCAGAGGGAGTCTGGAAGGGCATCAAGGAATCTTTGTGTTGTCTGAGAATTTATAGCACGACTTTTGATGCTCCTTGGTTGGGGTCTGAGCAGATTATTTGTTGCGGTTGCAAACATAATAAAATGGTGGTCCGATAGTCCAGGATTATGAGGAACAACATTAAGATCCACAACATTTATTCCATGGGACAAAACTAGGTCCAGAGTATGACTGTGACAGTGAGTAGGTCCAGAGACATGTTGGACAAAACCCACTGAGTCGATGATGGCTCCGAAAGCCTTTTGGAGTGGGTCTGTGGACTTTTCCATGTTAATATTAAAATCACCAAAAATTTGAATATTATCTGCTATGACTACAAGGTCCGATAGGAATTCAGGGAACTCAGTGAGGAATGCTGTATATGGCCCAGGAGGCCTGTAAACAGTAGCTATAAAAAGTGATTGAGTATGCTGCATTGATTTCATGACTAGAAGCTCAAAAGACGAAAACGTCCATTTTTTTTGTAAATTGAAATTTGCTATCGTAAATGTTAGCAACACCTCCGCCTTTGCGGGATGCACGGGGGATATGGTCACTCGTGTAACCAGGAGGTGAGGCCTCATTTAACACAGTAAATTCATCAGGCTTAAGTCATGTTTCAGTCAGGCCAATCACATCAAGATTATGATCAGTGATTAGTTCATTGACTATAAGTTCATTGACTATAATTGCCTTTGAAGTGAGGGATCTAACATTAAGTAGCCCTATTTTGAGATGTGAGGTATCACGATCTCTTTCAATAATGGCAGGAATGGAGGAGGTCTTTATCCTAGTGAGATTGCTTAGGCGAACACATCCATGTTTAGTTTTGCCCAACCTAGGTCAAGGCACAGACACAATCCTAGTCTCAATGGGGATAGCTGAGCTGACTACACTGACTGTGCTAGTGGCAGACTCCACTATGCTGGCAGCCTGCTGCCTGGCCTGTACCCTATTTCATTGTGGAGCTAGAGGAGTTAGAGCCCTGTCTATGTTGGTAGATAAGATGAGAGCACCCCTTCAGCTAGGATGGAGTTCGTCACTCCTCAGCATGCCAGTCTTGGTCCTGTTTGTGGGTGAGTCCCAGAAAGAGGGCCAATTATCTACAAATTCTATCTTTTGAGAGATAAAGAGGGAGTAAGAGTGACTTTGGCAGTTTTCTTCCGATGATCGGCGATGCGACACAGTAATTTACAGAGCGCCACAGCCAAATGATCTGTCATACACTGCCTGGCTGCCCACAGAAGGGATGGCAGCAGCAGCGGGAAGGAAGGAGGGAAGGAGTGGGAGGATGACTGGATAATGGAATCAGAGGGAAGGAGAGGAGAGGAACGGAGGCGTTCAAACTCATGGGTATCATGGGTAATATACACAGTACCACCTCCACTATGCCGGTGGGATGAGAGAATCAAATTTCGCTCTGAGTCATAAAACCCGCCACTCATCTCTACTCTATAAAACATGCGGTGCAGTTTCACACCTTCTTTTATCCCTCATTTGAATTTCAATCATATTACACTGAACAGAAATACGAGCGCAACATGTAAAGTGTTGGTCCCATGTTTCATGAGCTGAAAGAAAAGTTCTCAGAAATGTTCCATACAGTACTATACATACGCACAAAAGAAGCTTATCCCTTTCAAGTTTTGTGAACAAATTTGTTTACATCCCTGTTTGTGATTATTTCTCCTTTGCCAAGATAATTACAGTATGATTATTACACAGGTGCACACTGTGCTGGGGAGTATTTCTGTCAGTAATAAATACCTTTTGTGGGGAAAAACATTATGATTGGCTGGGCCTGGCTCAGTGGGTGGGCCTAAGCCCATCCAGGCCCACCCATGGCTGCGCCCCTGCCCAGTCATTTGAAATCCATAGATTAGGGCCTAATGAGTACATTTCAGTTGACTGATTTCCTTATATGAGCTGTAATTGGGGGTGGCAGGTAGCCTAGTGGTTAAGGCGTTGGACTAGTAACCAAAAGGTTGCAAGATCAAATCCCGAGCTGACAAGGTAAACATCTGTTGTTCTGCCCCTGAACAAGGCAGTTAACCCACTGTTCCTAGGCTGTCATTGAAAATAAGAATTTGTTATTAACTGACTTGCCTAGTTAAATGAAGATGAAAATGTTGCATTTATATTTTTGTTCAGTATGTTAGAATAGGAACAAAGGCATTTTAGTCTAGAAGAATGGATGCACAAGTATTGATGTAGACTGGAACCATAGATTAGCTGCAGGATATAACATGAAACTGAATACTCTACTCTTGAAAAGGTACAAAGGCAGTATGAACCACCTCTTAGGGTATTCTGAGGGTGTGTCAGATGTTCAAAGGAAGGGGTGTGTTTCAACAAAGGCTACAAGAAAAGAAAATAATAACAGAATTGAAAATACAGAAGCCCATGCTCGCTCCCTCCACTCCCTCTTTCTTGCGGTCTGTCTGTCCATGTCTTTCTATGTCTCCTTCAGTCCCCATCTCTTTTCCCTTTTCTCTCTTTCTATGTCTCAACTCAGGCATACTACACCACCCTTCCTCCTCACTCCCCTCCCCCAGGGATGCAGGTTTTACGATAGTAACATGACACTGCTTCTGTGTCCTATCACAGACAAGGCAGTAATTCACCTCAAAGGCAGGCAAAGGCGAATCGCAGCACAGCAATAAATTTGCCTGTCAAGCCAGGACCAATGAGGGGCAAGCTTTAAATCACAGCTGTCAGCTTGGTGGCCAATGGCGTGGTGATGGCAATAAATATGTCAGAGGTGGGGGGCTCTGTTTATGGGTACTGCATTGCTGCTGGGGAATTCAGTGAGGGGGTTGGGGAGGGGGATGGCGAAAGAGACAGAGAGAGGAGAAAAGAGAAAGCCTTCAAGATGAGAAACATATAGGCAAATGGCAATGTTTTTTGTCTTCCTCTTCTTCTCTTGGCTGTGTTAGAGTCCCATGGAAACAGAATCTCTGAGCATGCAGCCAGAGAGAGGAGGAATTTATGACAGAGAAATTATGAATTTATGACAGAAACAAGACTGAGCATGTGACCATCAAATAGCAAGACCCAGTTGACCAGCCGCATCGGAGCGGCAGCTTTCACCCAACAACATATACATAAATTATACACAAGATGTGACCGAAAACCCATCACTACTTTCTGTTTTATCACAGACACAAAGATGATGTAAAACAGCTCATATAAATGCAATGGAATAATGGCAGTATAGTCTTACATTTTTATACACAAACGCCACAATGATGAATACCAATTCCAATCAGTCTTTCTTGAGCCCCACATGTTCTGGTTTCCAGTCTTCAGAGTTTTGGTGCAGGGAAATCCTTTGCCCTGGGTTCCCAGGCTGTAACTATGCATCTCTACAGGAGCTCAAAAGCATTACTCTGACACTATATATGTTATGTTGAGAGTGACTGATACATGTAGATATCAGGTATGGTAGCATTGTAATAGCATGTCTGTGTATGATCTCT
The DNA here is from genome assembly GCF_034236695.1 of Oncorhynchus nerka. Lineage (NCBI taxonomy): Eukaryota > Metazoa > Chordata > Actinopteri > Salmoniformes > Salmonidae > Oncorhynchus > Oncorhynchus nerka. Next base: position 69,583,646 of record NC_088397.1, on the reverse strand, counting down.
CTGTCTCTATCTTTCAAACTAACGGAGATTTATCTTTTCTTGCACCACTATGTCCAGTAATAAATTACTTTTCCCTCAGTCTCTCCTACAGCTCCTGCAATACGCTGGGTGGAATAGGGAATAACTGGCCAGCTTGCCTGCTATTCCCTCTTGTCTATCCAACTTGTACATCAGCAACCTCACCCTATTACAAGAAAATACATTTACATTCACAATGACCACAGATGAGATTTGAGAGTAATTTATGTTCACATTACTATTTGTGGTATTGCTACATGTTTTTCTGTAGAACTGGGGCGCCTGGTGGCTTGAGTGGTGAATTATAGCCTTGGAGGGAGGGAAGGAGGGAGGGATGGAGAGAGGGAGGGAGGGAGGGAGGGAGGGAGGGAGGGAGGGAGGGGTGGAGAGAGAGAGGGAGGGATGGATGGAGGGATGTTGTGGTGGCAGTGTTGTTCTTGGCTGTCTCTTCAACCCAGGGCCTGAAACGACACACTATTCACCGAGAATCTGTCAACGACACTCTGTAGAAACAGCCACAGTCATAAAGCACAGTTTAAACTGCGAGGAGATTCTGCATATCTGGCCCAGTCCCACGTCTCATAAAAACGATACTCGTACACACAAACACACACTGACGCAATCCCTATGTGCCAACAACCGTTATGCTGTGGATTTGAACATTATGGTCGCTCACACTTCTACACAATCCTAGAATCCCATTTCACATGCTCTCTCTCTCTCTCTCTCTCTCTCTCTCTCTCTCTCTCTCTCTCGCCCGCACACACACACACACACACACACACACACACACACACACACACACACACACACACACACACACACACACACACACACACACACACACACACACCTTTTGGTTTGCTTATCCCAAACACATTCACTAACAAATGTCTTTCTCTTCCCTTTATCGCATGCCTTGGGTTTGCACAGCTTCCAGAGCCACAATAACACAGCAGCACAGATGGGAGCAGAATGCAATCAGCCAGACCCCTGCTACAATATTCCTGATAGCACAGCCTGGCCATTCAATCATCTTGTTTGGACGAATGATGATGGATCCGGTGATGTTAAACAAAACCTTTGGTTCATTTGGCTTCCACATTGTTCACTGTTCATCACTGAATCAATGTGTAGGATCACTGAATCGTTTCATAGAAAATAGTGCAAGTGACAGTAGTTATATAGAGAATCTACATTTAGGCACAAGCTTTTTATTTGTATCTGTGGTTTACGCAAGCAGAAACCGAGATTTGGTCCGGCAAACGGTACCGGAGCATCGATTCATAATGTACCCCTCATTATTTCTTATGACCGAAAACAGCTAGATTCTGGACATTCTGCTTACTCCGAACCAGGCCCCAATCCCCGGGACTCAAAAGAGGAAGTGACGGTGGCGAGGCGGCATCCTGACGAGACTATGTCGGCAAACAAATAGGCCACCATTGCCCTCTGTTCTGCAAACTGGATAGGTTTCGTTCGAGACTATCATATCGACAAGACCTGAAAAACTGTAATATCCTATGTTTCTCAGAGTTGTAGCTGAACAAGGATATGAATATGCATCTCGCTGGTTTTTCTATGCATCGTCAAGACCGGACAGCAGACTCAGGTAAGACGAAGGGAGAAGGAGGGTGTCTCTTTGTTGTGCAAGCTCTAATGTTATTAAGAATGTCTAGCGTTTTTGCTTATCTGAGTTAGAATACCTCATAATATTGTGTAGAGCCTACATCAACCATGTACATATCTGAAATATGGATAAAAATCTAACGTATGCTGGCACAACTGTGGTAGCAACGGCTCTTCACTTCACATGTTGTTGGAATGCCATGCTGTTAAAACATCTTGGTCTGAAGGTGTTTCAGATTTGCCTGACATTTTTTATGCCAAATTTCTAATGTGCCCCATCCCATGTTTACTTGGTCAAAGCCCAGAAAATATACTGTCTAATGTCAGTCAAGGGAATCTGGAATTAACGTAAGCCAACTTGCTTTTCTGTGGACCACTGGCTGTAGGACTACTTAGACCTTGCCTGCTCAAGGACTTCGATCTAGGATTACATTGCCACTGGGACACTGTAGGCAAGTTCTTGGAAATGTACACATAAAACTTTGAATCCTGTATTCCGTACTTGACTATCTGCAAATTAGAAAATGATATAAGGTGGACACCTTGTAACTATTGTATTTGACTCTTATATGATGCATTACCCTTCCCCTTCCCACGCCTTCCTGAACCCTGTTTTTTGTTCTGTATGTAATGTCATTTATGTGTTGTTTCTATGCTGAAAAACAATAAAACTGTTAATAGCAAAATAATACCTCATGATAAGCTACAGACCATACTATTTACCAAGTGAGTTTTCATCTATATTTTTCGTAGCTGTCTATTTACCACCACAAATCAATGCTGGCACTAAGATCGCACTCAACCAGCTGTATAGGGCCATAAGCCTTAACTATTATTCTACAATATAGAAAATAGTAAAAATAAAGAAAAATCCTGGAATGAGTAGGTGTGTCCAAACGTTTCACTGGTACTGTATGTACATAGCTACCTCAGTTACCTTGTACCCCTGCACATCAACTCAGTACTGGTACTCCCTGTATATTGCCATCCCATTTTTACTCGTCATTGTTATTCACTGTATTTATTCCTCGTGCCACTATTTCTATTTTTATCTTCTAACTCTGCATTGTTGAAAAAGACCCATAAGTAAGCATTTTACTGTTAGAATACACCTGTTGTTTACGAACCATGTGAAAATAAAATATGATTTTGATGCATACACACTCACTCACACGCACTAGACTAACACTCTCACACAAAACCCACACACATTCCCATACACTACATGCGTACACACACACATACCGACACAACACAAACACACACACACACACACACACACACACATTCACTTTTACACTCATCATAAACTGTTGCTACTCTGTTCTTTATTTTACTCTTATTAGTATCTATTCTGATGCCTAGTCACTTTACCCTGCCTTCATGTACATATCTACTTCAAATGCACATTGATTTGGTACTGGTACTCCCTGTATATAGCTCCATTCTTTTGTTTTTTTATTCCTCTTGTGTTACTCTTTTTATTATTTACTCCACATCGTTGGGAAGGGCTCGTAAGCAAGTATTTCACAGTAGTCTACACCCTGTTGTATTCAGTGACAAATACATTTTGATTTGATTTGAAGGTGGGACAACCACAGACATCAGAGACACCATTCCTTTATTAATTCTGACCCGAAGAGACAGACAGACCAGACCTCCAACCATGGGACATTCCCGTTGTCAATAATACACATATCATAGGCATTAATTATAGACCTCTGACATACATTCACCCAGACAAACTTGTAAACATTCCCTGTTATTAGATACAGGAACCAACCTGCAAGACACATATACACAGACATGCACGCACGCACGCACGCACGCAAGCACACACACACACACACACACACACACACACACACACACACACACACACACACACACACACACACACACACACACACACACACACACACACACACACACACATGCACGCATGCACGCAACCATGCAGATGGCATTTCACTCAATTATCCTGGTTTCTGTGTAATCAATATAAATTACCTCTCTGCTTCTTTATGGCTTTGCCGGGGTAATTAGCCGATGAGAAACGAGTCCTTGATGGCTCGGAGGTGTCACTATTGTTCCCTGATGAAAATTAAAAGGATGGCAGCACCACTTCTCTCTGGGGAGCAAGTCTGTGACCTTTCCCTACCCTCTGCACACTGAGTAGCCTCTGCATACCCCATACCAGAGCGGAAGAGGTGAAGCAAGAGTTTACTCTGCCCCAAATTTGTCCACAAAAAAAAAGACCGCGAAGTTAGGAATTTTTGTATGGAGGTCATTGAGAGAGTGTAGAATTTGGTCAACGAAAAACAGTGATGTACTGGCACATACGCACTACCCTCTGTTGCGCCTTGCAGTCGGATACCAAGCAGTTGCCATACCAAGTGGTGATGCAGACAGTCAAGATGCTCTCGATGGTGCAGCGGTATAACCTTTTGAAGCTCTCGACCCACTCCACTACAGCACAGTCGATGTGCTTCTACACCTGCATTGCTTGCTGTTTGGGGTTTTAGGCTGGGTTTCTGTACAGCACTTTGAGATATCAGCTGATGTACGAAGGGCTATATAAATAAATTGTATATGATTTGATTTGAATGGGGGCGTGTTCGGCCTGTCGTTTCCTGTAGTCCACGATAAGATCCTTTGTCTTGCTCATGTTGATGGAGAGATTATTGTCTTGGCACCACACTGCCAGGTCTCTGACCTCCTCCCTATAGGCCAGGGGTGTCGAACTCATTCCATGAAGGGCCTAGTGTCCGCTAGTGCTCTCCCGCATGGTTTAGTGTTGCTTGCATCGAAGCAACCATAGAAGGCATTTAGCTGGTTTGGTAGGCTCGCGTCGCTGGGAATTTTTGACTGGGTTTCCTTTTGTAATCCATGATAGTTTACAAGACCTACCACATCTGACGAGTGTCAGAGCCGGCATAGTAGGATTCGATCTTTCACCTGTATTGACACTTTGTCTGTTTGATGGTTTGTGGGAGGGAGTAGCGGGATTTCTTATGAGTGTCCAGATTAGTGTTCCGTTCCTTGAAAGCGGCAGCTATAACCTAGCCCAGTGTGGATGTTGCCTGTAATCCATGGCTTCTGGTTGGGATATGTACGTACTGTCACTGTGGGGATGATGTCGTCAATGCACTTATTAATGATGCCAGTGACGGATGTGGTGTACTCCTCAATGCCATTGGATGAGTCTCTGAACATATTCCAGTCTGTGCTAGTGAAACAGCCCTGTAGCTTAGCATCCGCTTCATCGGACCCCTTCTGTATTGAGCGAGTCACTGGCACTTCCTGTTTGAGTTTTTGCTTGTAAGCAAGAATCAGGAAGATAGAGTTATGGTCAGATTTGCCAAATGGTGAGCGATGGAGAGCTTTATATGCGTCTCTGTGTGTGGAGTAAAGGTGATCTAGAGAGGTTTTGTCCTGTAGTAGAAATGAGGTCAAATGGATTCCAGTTTTCCTGCATTAAAGTCCTGTGCTGAAGAAGTAGAAGTCTTCATCCAGATCTAGGTCAGTGATTGCTGTTATGATGTCCAGAAACTTTTTTCGGTTATATGTACGGAAACATTATGTACAAGAAAAGTTCAGATCTGCGCACACAAAATGGCAGAATTGGTCAGGAGCTCATAAAACAGCAGCTATGCATCCCTGCACCATCTTAGGCCTATTCTGTATTATACTGTAAGATATTCATCTTTTCATACAGTCTTCTCGGTTTTCATTTGAAGCATATTTTTATCCTTCGCTTGTTTGTAACAATTGCAAAGATATATTGGCAACTTCATTTTGACATTATCAGTGGTCACAGAGAAACATCTTAAACAAAATCTATGTCTAGTGGGGATCTTCTGTGTATAAAGTGATGCTGTAAGGAGAAAGACACCCTTAACTGTGATACGAGTTCGTGGCAGTTGGTAAATAACGAGCTTTTACAAGTGCAACTTTGATAACGATGGTTGTGAGAAACAGCTTGAAGATTTAACAATGCTCCTACAAAGCTTCTAACAATGAACTTAACCTTAAGACACTTTTGGGAACCTGGGCCCTAGCCTGTGTGGTACAGTCTTTCATACAGTGGGTATAGTAAGTCACCAACCCTTTTCAAAATGTTCACTTTTTGTTGCCTTATAGCCTGAAATGAAAACACATCAAATCAGACTTTTTCCAGCTTTATTTACACACAGTAACCCACAATATCCAAATGAAAAAACAATTATAAAGAACTCTGAAAGTGTATTACAATTAAAACAGTAAAATACCCTATTTGGATAAGAGTTAGTACTTGGTGAACCACCTTTCGCTTGAAGTATAGCCTCTTTGAATACATCTCTACTATCTTTGCACACCTAAACTGTGCAATATTTGCACATTCTTCCTTGCAGAATTGTTCAAGCTCAGTCAAATTGCATGGTGACTGCTCATGGACTGCACTCTTCAAGTCATTCCACAGATTCTCGGTGGGATTTAGGTCGGGGCTCTGACTAGGCCACTCAAGGACATTCACCTTCTTGTCCTTCAGCCACTGTACTGTTGCTTTGGCAGTGTGCCTTGGGTCATTGTCATGTTGAAATGTGAACCATCTTCCCATATTCAACTTCCTGGCAGAGGGCTGCAGGTTCTCCTCAAGAATCTGTTGGTATTTTGCACTGTCCATTTTCCTTTCTATCCTGACAAGTGCTCCAGTCCTTGCTGAAGAGAAACACCCTCACAACAGGATGCTGCCACCGCTGTGCTTTACAGTAGGCATGGTGTTCTTTGGGTGAAACATGTATTGGGTTTTCGCCAGACATATCGCTTTGCGTTCAGGTCAACAAGTTCGATTTTGGTCACATCTGACCACAGCACCTTTTGCCACTTGGCCTTGGAATCTACAATGTGCTTTTTGGCAAAGCTCAAATGAGACTTGATGTGGCTTTTTTGAGGTATGTTTTTTACATTTTTATTTCACCTTTATTTAACCAGGTAGGCTAGTTGAGAACAAGTTCTCCTTTGCAACTGCGACCTGGCCAAGATAAAGCAAAGCAGTTCGACACATACAACTTCACGGAGTTACACATGGAATAAACAAACATACAATCAATAATACAGTAGAAAAATCTATATACAGCATGTGCAAGTGAGGTAGGATAAGAGAGGTATAAGGCAATAAATAGGCCATGGTGGCAAAGTAATTACAATATAGCAATTAAACACTGGAATGGTAGGATGTGCAGAAGATGAATGTGCAAGTTGAGATGCTGGGGTGCAAAGGAGCAAGATAAATAAATAAATACAGTATGGGGATGAGGTAGATTGGATGGGCTATTTACAGATGAGCTATGTACAGGTGCAGTGATATTTGAGCTGCTCTGACAGCTGGTGCTTAAAGCTAGTGAGGGAGGTAAGAGTCTCCAGAGATTTTTGACATAAAGGGACACACGCTGAAACCCCGAGAATGACTGGACATGGGAGGGCCGGATATTTGTGACAATGACCTAAAAGGGGTGCAAAAGCACACCAGCACCCCATTTTATGTTTATTCTATGGCTAACCATCCTTCTGGCTACACCTCATTCCACACTTTGCCTTTTATGTCCCATGGTCCCTCAGCTTCATACACTTTGGCACCCTCCATCTTATCTATATAAACTCACCCTACCTTCACCTGTTTTCCCTATGCCACTTCCTTCACTTGTTCTTCTCCTGATTTGAAAACATCTAGACTCAGTTACCCACTTAAATGTGTTGTATTGTGTTTGCTACCTTTTCTTCACCTCTGTAATCCTATCCTCCTGCTTATTATGGGGTTTAGACTGAATGCAGTGGTAAATGTGCTTCTCACAATTGACAGCAGCAACATGGAGCTGAAAAGATAAAAATCTGTCGTTCTGCCCCTGAACAAGGCAGTTCCAAGGCCGTCATTGTAAATAAGAATTTGTTCTTTAACTGACTTGCCTAGTTAAATAAAGGTTGAATAAAAAAATATGAATTCATGATTATGGATATATTCTGCAATGAGTTAATCTGGCTTTGAATCTGCAGCAGAACATGCAAACAAATGAGTTCTGAATTGCTTTAATACAGCAGTGCATTCTAACACCATGAATTGAAATAGATTTCACCTCATTCATATAGTTGGCAGTAATGTATTAAATATAGACTTTCTCTGGCTGAAGGAGAAAAGGATCGGGTAAAATATGGGTATGTTGCTGATATCATCTAGGTAGCTTGCTAGCTTCTTTGCAAAAAATAAATAAACCTAGCCTATATTCATGGAACATTCTAATTGTCATTTATTATTATTTTTTGGACCCCCCATTAGCCGAAGCTAATGGCGACAGCTAGTCTTCCTGGGGTCCAACACATAACGAAAAAGACATTACGTACAAAAAAACTTTACAATTTACATACATTTAAAACATTAACATAGACATTACTGACTAATAATCATGAGCTGTCATGCTCATGGTGTCCGAATCTTCTGTGAAGCATCATTTCTACATGCATGAATAGTGTGTCCTGTCACTACCAATGATTTATATATACACTAGATGACTAATAGGGCGCGCTGTGTTAAAGCCACCATCAATACTTTGGAACATATAAAAATGCATTTATTAATGTCTACATTAGGTTTTGCCACACAGACATCTTAACTTAATGCATACTTTTACATTACATTATGTGAACAAAACATAAAAATATATATATATTAAATGTTACAACAACAAAAAATACTTACATTTTTCTTTTAAACATTTAATTGAAATACTGTTGAATTCTAATCATTCCTATGGAGCAGGTATTCCCAAACTGGGGTACGCCAAATAAAAATGTGATTCACATTTAATAAAACAAACAAAAACACATTTTCAAACAGTACATTTATATTTTCCAACGGGGCTATACATTTGGGTGAGGTTTTATTCTCGCCTAAGTAGCCTCGTTTCACTGCCAAAAATAAAATTAAACCATCTAGTGTTCAGTGAAATAATAACACAATGTCAAATACAGGTAGCCTAGTCAAATAATTAACATCCAATCACATTAACCGTTACTCTCTCGCGGGAAACCTTCACTCATAAGCAGACATTTAGAAACAAAACATGACCATTTGAAAAATAAGCCACAGGAGTTTTTGGAGAGAGAATAAAGATGACTTTCAAGTAGTAAGATATGTATAAAAGCAACAGATACCATAAGAAGGGGCTAGAAGTGTCTTATATGGTGAGCTACCGAGTGGCAAGGACAGGCAAGCCACATACTATTGTGGAGGACTTCATTCTTCCTGCTGCCACAGATATGGCTGGGACAATGCTGGGGGAAAAGGCCAAAAAACTATGCCTATGTCTTCATCAAACAACACCCTTTCACAATGAATGAGTGACATGGCAGGATGTGTTTTGAAACAATTACTGCGTTGCATACAAGTCAGTGAATTCTATGCATTACAACTGGATGAGTCAACAGACATGGCGGGCCTGGCACAGCTCCAGGTAAATGTCCGTTACGTTTATGGGGGGTCAATTAAGGAAGACTTCTTCTTCTGCAAACCACTGGAAACCAGGACAACATGAGAGGATATTTTTAAAGTACTGGACAGCTTTGTGACATCAAATTAACTTTGGTGGTCAAGATGTGTTGTTATCTGTACTTATGGTGCAAAAGCCATGACAGGGAGACATAGTGGAGTGGTAACACGCATGCAAGCAGTTGCTCCCGACGCCACCTGGGTACACTGCAGCATCCACCAAGAGGCTCTTGCTGCCAAGGGAATACCTGACAGCTTGAAATCCTTTTTGGACACTACAGTGAAAATGGCTAACTTTGTTAAAGTAAGGCCACTGAACTCTTGTGTATTTTCTGCATTATGCAATGATATGGGCAACGACCATATAACGCTTTTACAACATACAGAAGTGCGCTGGTTATCAAGGGGCAAAGTATTGGCACATTTAGTTTTTAAATTGAGAGACAAGTTTAGTTTTCTTTACTGACCATAATTTTCACTTGTCTGACCGCTTGCATGATGTTGAGTTTCTCACATGACTGGCCTATCTGGGTGATGTTTTTTCTTGCCTGAATGATCTGAATCAAGGATTACAGGGACCCTGCGTAACGATATTCAATGTGAGGAACACATTTGAGGCTATGATTAAGAAGTTGGAGCTCTTCTCTGTCTGCATTAACAAGGACAACACACAGGTCTTTCCATCATTATGATTTTTTGTGTACAAATGAACTCAAGCTTACGGACAATGTGAAATAGCGAAGCACCGGAGTGAGTTGGGTGCGCAATTACGCAGGTACTTTCCCAAAACGGATGACACAAACAACTGGATTCGTCATCCCTTTCATGCCCTGCCTCCAGCCCACTCACCGATATCTCAACAAGAGAACTTCATCAAATTGCAACAAGCGGTTCTCTGAAAATTGAATTTAATCAGAATCCACTGCCAGATTTCTGGATTGGATTGCGCTCAGTGTTTCTTGCCTTGGCATATTGCGCTGTTAAGACACTGATGCCTTTTGCAAACACGTACCTATGTGAGAGTGGATACAGGTACAGACTGTGTGTGGAAAATGATTTAAAACTGAGACTCTCTCCAATATAACCCAACATTGCAGAGTTATGTGCATCCTTTCAAGCACACTCTTCTCATTAACCTGTGGTGAGTTATTCATCATTTTTTATGAACAAATAAGGTTTTATATGTAAGATGGTTAAATAAAGAGCAAAATTATTCATTATTATTATTATTATTTGTGCCCTGGTCCCATAAGAGCTCTTTGTCACTTCCCACAAGCCAGGTTGTGACAAAAACTCACACTCATTCTTATGTTTAGTAAATGTATTGTATAGTTGGTGTGTGTGTGTGTGGCAGGCTTACAATGATGGCAAAAAACACAATTTGAGAGTGTGCTGCCCCTGGTGCTAGAGGGAGTACGCAGCTGGAGGTTGAATGTTTGAAGGGCTACGGGACTATAACAAGGAACCACTGGTATAGAGAGAGGACTGCTTCTGATGAGGAGTGCCACAATGGCTGAACGGTATCTTCAAAGCCTATCAATTGGCAATACATAGCATCAGCATTCCAGGGTGAGGGTTAATATAGCCTGTCGACTCACTAAATTCTTCCACTGCTATGTCTGAGACTGCCATCATTGAGTATGTTTACATGCACACTAATAATTAGATATTAAACTGATTATGGCAGTAGGCATATTATTCAATAGTCATGTAAACGCCTTACTCTGCTTAATCGGCGTAAGGCCAAAATCTAAGTAAGCATACGGCAATTAAAACACCTGGTTTTCTGAGCAATCGTTCTAATTATTAAGACATGTTAACACCTTAAATCGACATTCCAGCTGTGTATTTAATGAGAGCATGTGCTAGCACCAGCCGAGCGAGCCTCCATCTTTAGCGTGGTTGGGAAGCGTTGGGAACAACAATGTATGCTTCTTAGAAATAGTTTTCACATACAAACTTTATATGTCCGAATCAAATATGCTTCCCAAAAATAACATATTCGCTGTGGTAAAACGTTTATTTTGATTGGCGATGTTCTGCATTTATCAGAGTGCCATCAGTTAGCCTGATTTTCAGATGTGTCCATGTAAACAGGATTAGTTCCAATTTGCAAAGTATGTAAATGTTTTAGCGAGATATTAATCTGACTATCCACAATAATCACATTATTGTGTGCATATAACCACACTTATTGAAGTTGTTTGTGGTGATGAGGGGCCTTGTACAAAACAAAGTAATCAGTGATTGGATGGTCTGGTCTCTAACCAATCAGAGTATCAAAGCCAATGCCGAATTTTCAAACATGTGTGTTTTGGACCAACCCATCGGTTTCTGGACCATCAGACGCACTGTGGAGAAGAAACTAACATCTGTGGGTGTGGTATAGCGTTTAGCCAGAGCAATTAGTCTGGGTAGCCAGGCAAGGGTTTATATACATCCTTCATCACTATTCTGACATGTGCACTGTAGTTCCTTTGTTTCCCCAAAAGGTGGCGTTATAATTCCTCTCAACTGCAACATATGCATCCTCAAATCAAATCTGTCACATCCGTTGAATGCTAATACAATACAATTAATTAAAATGGCTAACAGCTACTACACCATGTAATAGAAAAGGTTGGGATCACCTCTAGCCAGAGACAGTAAGGATGTGTCCATTTATGGAAACAGATCAATTAAGTTTTCACTGTTGCCTGGGCGATGAGACACAGGAAATGGAGGATAGAAAGGCTACAGTGGGGTCTCTGGGTGGTTCTGATTGGTGGCTCAATCAGACTTCAGTACAATAATCTCTGGGACACACAGGGATAGGAAGAGGAATGTCATCATCAGATGAGGAAGTGATGGTGCAAATGTGACGACAGACAACTCTTATCGCAGTAGGGACCATTTCATCTGTTCTTTTGCAGACTGAAGCACTCAGTTTGGTTAAGTGTCCCTCATCCTGCAGATGCAATTCATTAGCAACAAACATAACAAGGGAAAACCTATAGTTAGGTCATGTCCATCACCTCAACATCAACTACAGCTAGAATTTTCTTTAACATACAGTATGAAACAATAACGGAAGTTTCCAGGACTTTCTAACTGTGATATTTAAGGGAAAGGTGGTGGTGTGATTACAACCAGTAATACTACTTTACAGGAACAATACATAAATAAATTAATCATTTTAATTCTGCAGACAAAAGTCTATCAGTAACCATTATGAGGCGTGCGGGCCGAGGGTTGGAGATGAAGATTAATACACAGAGTGGAAGATAAATATAAAATGCCTCTCAGATGGGAGCCTCCATCAGCATGGCACTCAGAGAGTCTGCCAAGTACAGAGCAACGCCACCTAGCTAACAGTGGAGCCTCATTAACAGCTACACTGGGAATTCTCCCCTTTGTTCTCTTCTCTTTTCAATACAATAAAACTAAATGTAATAGCTTAATATAATGCTGGAGAGAAATTAAATCATCATGAAATAGCCAACAGAACAATTAGGGCTTTTCAGGGATAAAAAGAGCAGGAAGCATTAGAAATGTATGTGCTTAAGATTGTCAGCCTGACAAACCACCCAGTCAGCACTTGACCATGTTGTTCGCTAATATCCAAATCGCATTACTATCAAATACACGTTTAAATACCAGTATTACAGAAGTATAAGAAATGTAATACAATTTTAACAAGTTTGAGTAAATATTAGATTGTCGTAAATAAGCGCAATTACCTGAGACAGTGTGTTTTGTTAGAGGAACATCATCTCCCCTGTAAACGTGAAAATAAAGGGGGAGGGAAACAGTGCAGATCATTTTAATGTTGTCGACATCCGGGAAGCACAGTACTCAGTGAAAACAGAACCATGGTGTTTGACTGAGGAGGAGGAAGAGCGTCAGGGGCCTTACACCGAGGATGACTATGGAAGACAGAAGAGGACATATCACTCAATGGCTAACATCTAAATGCTTAGAAAAATGGGCTTCCTCCCTTACCCTAAACAACCTTACATTGAGGAGCTATTGTATCGTCTAGGGGTGGAGACAAGTAGGACGGTTGATTTACATTGGCCTGAGAACCAATCCAGTCACAGAAACCTAAACTTATGTAACAGAGTATTTAACTGGTAAACTCTGTGGTAGGTAGCCAACAAATAGTTTCCTGTCTTTCTATATCTTGGCTACCCCATGGTGTGATGGGGTAGCCATGGACAGTATCCAGGTATGAGTGTCCAGCCATGTCTTCTACCATTGTCCTATATTCTAGATGGAAAAGTTGATTTGGTCAGAGTCAGAGGGCACTGTTGTGATGAGAATACAGAGACCCCTGCTTTGGGGTGAGGAGAGTTCTCTGCCTACACCCATCCACAATCTCACCCACTGCCAGGAACAGGCCCTCCATGTTCTCCAGCAAGGCCCACCGCCCTACATTTTACCTGCAGGACACGAGAGCTTAAACACACATTAGGACCTCTATGGAAACAAACAGTGTTACAAATGTCTCATTCTGTGGCTTACAGCACAATCCAACCTGTACGAGGGACCTTGACACGACTCCCTTTCCCGTCATAAATTTCCCAGAGTTCTAACCAGGTCACGTCATGCATAGTTTAATTGTTCTCTGTGTTTTCTTAGTCACACACTTCTACTTGTCTCGACCAAACCTTATTGGACCGAAGTTTATCGCTCTAATTCATTATACATGTTACATAATCTAATAATTACATGTCTCTAATTATTCATTTTATATATATATTTTATAAAATAATCTAATAATTGCATTTCAGGGTAGAATTCTTTAGTCATTACCATAAACATACATTCCCTTATCAATGCCATATACTGTTATCAATGTAGTAGGAAGGGAGAGCTGGAGGCGTTGAACCACAACCCTGGTAGCAAGGCAAGCAGACTATTATAAAGGTCTAGACTCCTTGGTAGAATGATGCCCTTACAACACAGAACACATTACTTATGTATTAATAAAACTGCCTAGGCTGTACTAAAACAATTCAGTATGCCTACTGGTGTGTCAGTAGTTCTGTACCTAACTGCTGAACTTGCCAGGTTATGAGCCATGGCATGGTTTCCCACTTATCTTGCATTTCTTCCCAACATCATGCCTCCTCTGTCAGAAAACGTGACAGCTACTCTACACCTCATTACTCCACTTCCGTTAAACCCCCGAAACAGGAATTTGACATTCAGTAAATTGAAGGTGATAAAAATAATGTCTAATAACACTCTCAATCAAGTAAAAATAGTATCTGTACCATGTACAGTTGACAATACAGATTGAACTGCCGCTACACCACATACAAACAATACTTGTTTTAGAAACATACCTGATCCTAATAGCAAAGCTTATACAATAAAGACACACGCTTAAAAAAAATATACTTTTATTGAAAGTTAGTACAAAAGTTTAAATATAACTGTCCAGCAGCATTCCCATTCTGTTCATTTAAAATGACACTGAAAGACAAAGGTTAAAACAATTAAAAAGTTAGTTTAGCCACACAAAGCATATATCATCCTTTAAATAATCGGATGTGTGGCCAATACATCAAGCAGAGGTGGCTACATGTAAAAATAATAATCCATCATACCCATGGTGTCAAGATTGGTCCTGCAACTGCCGGTCATCCCAGTACAGGTGTAGGGATGAGAGGTGCAAGATTAGGTGCACTGGAGCAGACATCTTACAGCCCTGAAAATGAAAAGAGAAATAGAGAAAGTACGTAAACATTATTAAAGCAATGAGTGATTTTATTCTAGATTTTTATGCACTACAAATGCCAGATCTAGTGATAAATGTTGAGGACATTGGGCCACTTATGTTGTTACAAATGCAACGGTACAAGGGTAGCAGTCAATGCTGGCGTCATTCAGTTATTTTGGCATCCCAAAACACTGCTATAGCCCTCCTTTTCTAAGAATAAATCATTTTGCTGGAATAAAACTCCTATGGAGTCCATGTTAGTTCATTTGCCCTGAGAGGTGACATGGACTGCTAACATATATACAAAAGGTGAGTGTTACACATACAAGTTGATCAAAAATATCTTACCTAACAGCATGGTATAAAATACCCCTTCCTTTCTCGAGCTACCTCTCGCTAGTCTTACAAGAGCAATCATCTGTACTCAGACTGCTGCTGTCCCGCTTCACTGGTGGGGATCTTGCTACTTCTCTCCCTCTCAGCTGGCTCCTCCAAATGAATGGCTAGTCAAGTTGTGTGTGTAAACTAGACTCCAATTGATTGTGAAGCTATGAGCCAACAGAGAAGCCTTTAAAGAAAACTTTTATTTTGTCCATTGGCAACAATGCTAATCTTATGGGGAGAAACCAACTCTGCGGCCCCGAAGCAAAAAGGCCTTTGACCTTTATTTTCACCATAGGCATGGCGGTAAATCTAAATGAAAATAAACTTTTGTAAACAATGACACCTGCTTTGATACTGAATATGAACATAGCGTAAGTACTCTGATCATTGATGAATCTCCAATAACACTTCGTACCATCTACTCAGCTGTTGAGTGCTCATCTCATGTAAGACAATCAACAGGAACCCATCAACCAAAATAGACCATGTAAAAAAACCTGAACTGAAAAGCGGTTGATTGATCTTGATTTGGTGGCAGTTAAATCTTTAAAAACACCCTATCGGTACAGGGAAAATCAAAATACCTACATAAAACCTCAGAATGCTTTACACTTCAAAAATAACCAAACCATATAATCCTGCTGGGAAGTATTTTGACAAGAACGGTTTGACCCACCCAGTCTCCTCCTTCCCTTTCCACATGATTTTTCCTTGTCTACTGTACATCTCTTCATGTGGCAGTGCTTGGCTGAGCAGATATAGGAGGTAAACCTGCTGCTTGAAACTCCAATCCAAATCCAATCCAAGTCCAAACCAAATACGCATGCCAAGGGGCTAAATACAGTTCCTTCAGTAAGTATTCATTCCCCCTGACTTTTTCAAAATATTGTTGTGTTACAGACTGAACAGAAAATTATTAAATTTGGCTTTTTTTTGGTCACTGGCCTACACGCAATAGTCCCCAATGTCAAAGTGGAATTATGTTTAGATATTTTTATATATTTTTTTACAAATTAAAAATGTAAAGGTAAACTGTCTTGAGTCAATAAGAATTCAATCCCTTTTTTTAGGTCAAGCCTAAATAAGTTCAGGAGTAAATATGTGCTTCACAAGTCACATAATAAGTTGCATGGACTCAGTGTGCAATAATAGTGTTAAACATGATTTTTGAATGACTACCTCATCTCTGTACCCCATACATACAAGTATCTGTAAGGTCCCTCAGTCGAGCAGTGAATTTCAAACACAGGTTCAACCACATTGACCAGGGAGGTTTTCCAATACCTCGCAAAGGGTACCTATTAGTAGATGGGTAAAAATTTAAAAAACAGACATTGAATATCCCTTTGAGCATGGTGAAGTCATTAATTGCACTGTGGATGGTGTAACAATACACCTAGCCACTACAAAGATACAGGCGTACTTCCCAACTCAGTAGCCAGAGTGGAAGGAAACTAACCGCTGTGGGATTTCACCACGAGGCCAATGGTGACTTTAAAACATTAGAGTTTAATGGTTGTGATAGGAGAAAACTGAAGATGGATCAACAACATTGTAGTTACTCCACGATACTAACCTAAATGACAGAGTGAAAAGAAGGAAGACTTGGAATATTTGTATTCTGTACAAACATGCATCCTGTTTACAACAATCCACTAAAGTAATACTGCAAAAAATGTGACAAAGCAATTCACTTTGTGTGCCCCAAAGTGTGTTTGGGGCAAATCCAATAGAACACAATACCGAGTACCACTCTCCATATTTTCAAGCATAGTGGAAGCTGCATCATATTATGGATATGCTTGTAATCGCTAAGGACTGGGGAGTTACAGGATTAAAATAAACGGAATGGAGCTAAGTACAGACAAAATCTTAAGAGGAAAACCTGGTTCAGTCTGCTTTCCAGACACTGGAAGAATCATTTTTTCACCAGGACAACAACCTAAAACAAGGACAAATCTACACTTGGAGTTGCTCACTAAGAAAAGACAGTGGCCGAGTTAGTTTTGACTTAAATGTGCTTGAAAATCTATGGCAAGATTTGAAAAATGGTTGTAGGGAAAGGGTATACCTAATCAGTTGCACAAGAATGCATTCAACCGAAATGTGTCTTCCGCATTAAACCCAACCCCTCTGAATCAGAGGTGTATGGGGGGGGGGGCTGCTTTTTTCGAGGTCATCGGCACCCGGGGAAGCAGTTGTTAACTGCCTTGTCGCCCGTGTATAGCAATGATCAACAACCAACTTGACAGAGCTTGAATATATTTTTTAAGGATTGCACAATCCTGGTGTGCAAAAGTCTTAAGAGACTTACCCAGAAAGACTCACAGCTGTAATCACTGCCAAATGTGATTCTCAGGGGTGTGAATACTTATGTAAACCTTATGTTTACCTCAGATAATACATTTAAGCACATGTATCAAATGTTCATGTATCACGGTATATGATGATATATGATATCGCTTTGATTTCTAAAAACTGCTGCATCTTGTGCTTATCAAGGAAGCCACATAGTGGAAATGGCTATCTTTTCCTCCAATGTATGGACTCCAAGACTACATTTAACAACCCAATCAAGAGGTGCAGTACAATGTTTGTAGTACAGTGCTTACCTCAGAACCGTCGGCATCCGGAGCCCCTCCATAACCACCACTGGAGCCCCCTCCATAACCACCACTGGAGCCCCCTCCATACACACCACTGGAGCCCCCTCCATACACACCACTGAAGCCCCCTCCATACACACCACTGGAGCCCCCTCCATAACCACCTGGAGAATGGGCCAGGCCTCACATAAATGCTCAACTCAAGGGACTAGCTACCAGAGAAAAGCTTCTATCTTCCTTCCATACAACACCAGGGACTGGTGTAAATCAAAATATACTTCATATTTTAGTTTCTTCAAAGTAGCCACCCTTTGCCTTGACAGCTTTGCACACTTTTGGCATTCTCTCAACCAGCTTCATCTGTAATGCTTTTCCAACTGTCTTGAAGGAGGTCCCACATATGCTGAGCATTTGTTGGCTGCTTTTCCTTCACTCTGCAGTCCAACTGATCCCAAACAATCTCAATTGGGTTGAGGTTGGGTGATTTTGGTCATCTGATGCAGCACTCAATCGCTCTACTTCTTGGTCAAATAAGCCTTACACAGCCTGGAGGCGTGTTAGGTCATTGTCCTGTTGAAAAACAAATGATAGTCCCACTACACGCAAAGCAGATGGGATGGTGTATCGCTGCAGAATGCTGTGGTAGCCATGCTGGTTAAGTGTGCCTTGAATTATAAATAAATCCCTGACAGAGTCACCAGCAAAGCACAATCACACCACCTCCATTCTTCACGGTGGGAACCACACATGCGGAGATCATCCGTTCACCTACTCTGCGTTTCACAAAGACATGGCGGTTGGAACCAATAATCTCACATTTAGACTCAGACAAAGGACAGATTTCCCCCGGTCTAATGTCTATTGCTCATCTTTCTTGGCTCTTATTATTATTGGTGTCCTTCAGTAATGGTTTCCTTTGCAGCAATTCGACCATAAATGCCTGATTCACGCAGTCTCCACTGAACAGCTGATGTTAAGATGTGTCTGTTACTTGAACTCTTAAGCATTTACTTGGGCTGCAAGCTGAGGTGCAGTTAACACTAATGAATTGATCCTCTGCAGCAGAGGTAACTCTGGGTCTTCCATTCCTGTGGCGGTCCTCATGAGAGACAGCAACATCATAGCACTTAATGGTTTAGGAGACTGCACTTTAAGAAACTTTCAAAGTTCTTGAAATTTTCCAGAATGACTGACCATGTCTTGAAGTAATGATGGACTGTCGTTTCTCTTTTCTTATTTGAGCTGTTCTTGCCATAATATGGAATTGGTCTTTTACCAAATAGGGTTATCTTCTGTATACCACCCCTACCTTGTCACAACACAACTGATTAGCTCAAATGCATTAAGGAAAGAAATTCCACAATTTAACTTTTAACAAGGCACACTTGTTAATTGAAATGCATTCCAGGTTACTACCTCATGAAACTGGTTAAGAGAATGCCAAGAGTGTGCAAAGCTATCATCAAGGCAAAGGGTGGCTACTTTGATAAGACTGAAATATATTTAGATTTGTTTAACACGTTTTGGTTACTACACGATTCCATGTGTGTTATTTCAAAGTTTTGATGTCTTCACTATTATTCTGCAATGTAGAAAATAGTACAAATAAAGAAAAACCCTGGAATGAGTAGGTGTGTCCAAACTTTTGACTGGTACTGTATACACACACACTTATTTTTACAAATCAATACTTGGAGACAAAGTAGCACTATAATATGGTCCCAAATGTTTTTTGGGGGATATGTAACTGTATCGACCCCCCCCCCCCCCCCCATCATTATATACCTTCATATCCGTCACCTCTGCCAAAGTGTCCACCTCTTGGCCCTGAAAGACAGGCATCAAACAGGTCAGTCACTTTCTCAAAGTCACATTTAAAGCTTCAGTTGTTGCTGAGAAGCAAGAAGTTAGCAAAATAACTTTGGTCTGTAGCTTCTCCAATTCCTACCTGATCGGTTAATTTCTTCCTTTGACAAAGCCTTCCTCACTTCACAGTTGTGATCATTGACTGTATGATACTATATATGTATGTATATATATATATATGTATATATATATGTATGATTCCCCAATGGTGGAACAAACTCCCTCACGACGCCAGGACAGCGGAGTCAATCACCACCTTCCGGAGACACCTGAAACCCCACCTCTTTCAGGAATACCTAGGATAGGATAAAGTAATCCTTCTCACCCCCCCCCCCCCCCCCCCCCTTAAAATATTTAGATGCACTATTGTAAAGTGGCTGTTCCACTGGATGTCTTAAGGTGAACGCACCAATTTGTAAGTCGCTCTGGATAAGAGCGTCTGCTAAATGACTTAAATGTAATGTAAATGTAATACTTCTGGACTACAAAGGGAGAAAATAGATTGTTAAACATATCAGTAAATTACTTGAACTGGGGAAAAAAATAATAATCTAAAAACCGTTGGGGTTTGGCCCGAGTAGGCAGTCATTGTAAATAAGAATTTGTTCTTAACTGACTTGCCTATTTAAATAAAGGTTAGAATAAAAATGAATAAAATAACACACAACAGCAGCTTTTCTGTACCAATGGTGTGGACTTACTGACAATCCTAGCGACTGAATCGTGATCATCAAATGTAACAAAGGCAAATCCCCTCTTCTTCTATCAGTCATGATGTCGATGACTTCAATCTTGCCAAATTGATTAAAGTAGCCCCTAAGATGGTGCTCTCTGTGTCCTCCTTGATTCCACCCACAAAGATCTTCTTCACCATTGTGTGAGCACCTGGCCTAGAGGAATCCTGTCCAACACACATTACATTCAATCACTTCAAAGAATCAGAAGATCCTCAAAAAGGAAATTTCACCACTGTTCAACTTCATATTAAATCACCAGCACCACCCCAACATATGAAAACAGATGTTTTCTATGTGTTGTCGTCACATCAGACACAGCTTACCTCTCTGGACACCGCTCTCTTGGGCTCCACTTGTCGGCCGTCAACCTTGTGAGGACGAGCCTCCATTGATGCATCAACTTCCTCCACTGAGCTGTATGTGACAAAGCCAAAGCCCATTGATCTCTTTGTGACTGGATATTTTATCACCTGAGGAATGAATTGGCACTGTTCATTTGCTGATACAATTAGGAAAGCCAAAAGACCCTAATATTATGAAAAATGTATACTCACCACACAATCTGAGAGGGATCCCCATCGTTCAAAATAGTTCCGCAAACTCTCGTCGGTGGTCTCGAAACTCAGCCCACCAATGAAGAGCTTGCGGAGCTGCTCCGGCTCACGGGGATACTGAAATTAATAATAGCAGGGAAACAAAATGTGTTAGAAGCAAATGGGCATAATTAGCTACTAACCATGTCATGCCAGGTCTCCAATTACCGGTAATGGCTATAGATAGCACATCTTCAATATAGCTATATGTTACTACAACCGCCAGAAATGGTCTACTGTACCGTTAAAATGCATTTAACGCAAATATTAGTTAGCCCTTTAAAGTCAGCGACACAAGCCTATAAAGTTCTCACAAGAGCGCTAGCTAGTTAGCCAACCAATCTTGCTAGCATCAACTTGACAGAGCCAACTTGACATATGTTTAACAATCTATTTTCTCCCTTTGTAGTCCAGAAGTATGATACAGTCAATGATCACTGCGCGCCCTCGACTAACGTTAGTACTTCTAGTTTAGCCGGCTAGCTAATGGCAACTGTACACCTTATTTGATGTATGCCCGATTAAAAATGTAGGTGCAATTGTGAAGAAATGGGGTAATGACCTTACAAAAATCTCTTCATAATAAGTTGTTAAAATATTGATGATTCGCCAAATAACAATTCAGACAGACTTTTACGCCTGCAGCGCTAGCTAATGTTAGCTAGCCAGAGTTCTACATGGCCTGTGGTCATGTTCAGGTAGCTAAATTAGCTAAATACTGCGTCGCATACAAATAACACATGACAAACGCTGCAACCTAACACGTTAATTAATTAACTAGCTAGCGAACACTGAATAGTATCCAATAAATACAAACGTAGATTGTTGATAATGGGATATGATGAAGGGTGAGTCGGTCAAGGATCGATGCAGACAAGGTGGTAGATTGTACGACAAGCGACAGGTTTATTCAGAGTGAAGATATCTGGTACAGCGTATATACGGGCCCCTCTGTTAGCTCATCAGAGACTAGCAGAAAAGAACCTTGCTAACAGTGAGTACAAGCTTCATATACACAACAGAAAGTAGGTTGATTTCTAGGAGATCGGATCTTCGGATTGGATCAGGCTGGGGTGTAGTCATCCGGCATTGGCTCTGTTGTCTGTCCGTCATCGTAGAATCCTGCCATGCCTGTTCTTGGTCGTCACACCATGTTCAGCTGAAAAGGAGATCTGGTGTGTGCGCTATCTTCAGTCACACAATGTTCGGCTGGGAGGGAGATTATGTGTGTGTGCTAGTTTGTCTCTAAGTCTAGGCTTTCTGCCAATCTGTGGGTGTCATATCTGGGTGTCCTCGGCAGCTATGTGTGTACTGTATGTGCGTCGTCCCTGTCTTCTGGGGTCAGTGTGTAATGTGTGTGCGTCCCTATCTTCAGGGGAGTTGTGGCCGAACTGCCGGCTAGCACCTGTGGCTAGGAGTATCCTGTTGTGACAGTGTTCTGGATGATTTGAGTGAGTGTGTGTGTGAGAAATATCCTGTATGGGGCCCAACCTGTTTTACTTATGAAAATACGTTGTCTCAGCTATAGTAGTGTAATGTCACCTACATAGGAATGAATAGTAATGTAATGTCACCTACATAGGAATTAGCAGTCCTCTACAAATAGATACCTCCTTCAACATGTTATGGTTCAGCCGTAGCGTGGATAAAACCAAACTACTTTATGCGCAAACTCGTGCAAAGCTAGAACGACAACAGCATTGCTGTGTGCGTGATAGGAATCAACAACCTAGTGATCTTCTTCTTCGATGAGGTTTAACGGCGGTTGGCATCCAATAAATGTTGCATTACCGCCACCTACTAGACTGGAGTACAACTCTCTTATACTTTGCTTGTGTGCGCAACCATTTTGTGTCCACGATGTCTTGAAGACATGCTTGGTGTGTGGTTGATTATTCTGAATAGTATGTGTTAAGTTTGTCCATCAGCAAATTTTATTCATGTGACGATATTAAATGTGTTCATTATGTAATACCACTGCAATAATGCCAGTTTGTTTGGAGATGCTTTGTGTAATATTTGTGTTGTGGAGAAATGACCAGGCAGGAGACGGGAGTACAGTTAGTTGTCGTTTTGTCAAAAAACCCTCGTGCTCCACAGTTCGCGACATTCCAGTGCGCATGTGCATTTTCTATTAGATGTAGTAACGTAACACTGCCATAATGCATTACTGCTTAGTAACAGCACAGTAACTAATATAAACAGATGTAGATCCCAGATACTACACTTTGCTGCTTTAAGGTTTATTGGCATCGCCCTCCAATAAGGTTGCCGTCTATAATTAAGTAGCCCTTCACCATGACTCTCAGTTCCAGTTCCAGCACGTATGTTCTGTAAATTATATTCCCAAATATTTTATTTTCTGTTATGCTGTGTGCACTCATCTGACATGCATGATTGTTGATGATGCCGATGCTAAGATGAAGGGAATTAAATAGTCTATAATGTGCACCAGAGCAGCATTATTAGTTTATTTATTCTTACTCACAGATAAAACTGAAGAAGTGCAGAATTTACGTTATTAATATTTGAAAAACACGCATTTAAAATACGTAACACATAATAGATTACATCAATAGAATACAGAACACTTGAAACATTACAGGACATTTTTCATGATGAAAATGCCGATAGCCTGGTTAGCCGATAGCCTGGTTAGCCAATGTGCAGGGGCACTGGTTTGTTGGGCTAATTGAAGTAGTATGTACATGAATGTATAGTTAAAGTGACTATGCATATATGACAAACAGAGAGTAGCGGCAGTGTAAAAGAGGGGTTGGGGTGGCACACAATGCAAATAGTCCGGGTAGTCATTTTACCTGTTCAGGAGTCTTATGGCTTGGGGGTAAAAACTGTTGAGAAGCCTTTTTGTCTGAGACTTGGCACTCCGGGTACCGCTTGCCTTGCGGTAGTAGAGAGAACAGTCTATGACTGGGGTGGTTGGGGTCTTTGACAATTTTTAGGGCCTTCCTCTGACACCGCCTGGTGTAAAGGTCCTGGATGGCAGGCAGCTTAGCCCCAGTGATGTACTGGGCCGTACGCATTACCCTCTGTAGTGCCTTGCGGTCGGAGGCCGAGCAGTTGCCGTACCAGGCAGTGATGCAACCAGTCATGCAACCATGCTCTCGATGTTGCAGCTGTAGAACCTTTTGAGGATCTGAGGACCAATGCCAAATATTTTTAGTTTCCTGAGGGGAATAGGCTGTGTTGTGCCCTCTTCACGACTGTATCGGTGTGTTCTGACCATTCTAGTTTGTTGGTGATGTGGACAACAAGGAACATGAAGCTCTCAACCTGCTCCACTACAGCCCCGTCGATGAGAATGGGGGCGTGCTCGGTCCTCCTTTTCCTATAGTCCACAAACATCTCAGTCTTGGTTACGTTGAGGTATAGGTTGTTATTCTGGCACCACCCAGTCAGGTCTCTGACCTCCACCCTATAGGCTGTCTCGTCGTTGTCGGTGATCAGGCCTACCACTGCTGTGTCTGCTGCAAATCTAATGATGGTGTTGGAGTCGTGCCTGGCCATGCGGTCGTGGGTGAACAGGGAGTACAGGAGGGGACTGAGCACGCACCCATGAGGGGCTCCAGTGTTGAGGATCAGCGTGGCAGATGTGTTGTTACCTACCCTTACCACCTGGGGGCGACCCATCAAGAAGTCCAGGATAGAGTGGCAGAGGAAGGTGTTTAGTCCCAGTTTCCTTAGCTTAGTGATGAGCTTTGAGGGTACTATGGTGTTGAACGCTGAGCTGTAGTCAACGAATAGCATTCTCACATAGGTGTTTCTTTTGTCCAAGTGGGAAAGGGCAGTGTGGAGTGCAATAAAGATTGCATCATCTGTGGGTCTGTTTGGGCAGTATGCAAATTGGAGTGGGTCTAGGGTTTCTGGGATAATGGTGTTGATGTGAGCCATTACCAGCCTTTCAAAGCACTTCATGTCTACGGATGTGAGTGCTACGGGTCTGTAGTCACTTAGGCAGGTTGTCTTCGTGTTCTTGGGCACAGGGACTATGCTGGTCTGCTTGAAACATGTTCACACCGCTATCATCCAGAAGGCGAGGTCAGTACAGGTGCATCAAAGCTGGGACCGAGAGATTGAATAACAAATTCTATCTCAAGGCCATCAGACTGCTAAACAGCAATCACTAACTCAGAGGCTGCTGCCAACATTGAGACCCATTGACTGGACACTTTAATAAATGGATCACTAGTCACTTTAAACAATGCCACTTTACATAATGCCACTTTAATATTGTTTACATATTTTAGATTACTCATATCACATGTATATACTGTATTATATACGATCTATTGCACCTTGCCTATGCCGCTCGGCCATCGCTCATCCATATACTTATGTACATTTTCTCATTCACCCTTTTAGATTTGTGTGTATTAGGTACTTGTTGGGGAATTGTTAGATTTACTTGTTATATATTACTGCACTGTTGGAACTAGAAGCAGAAGCATTTTGCTACACTCACATTAACATCTGCTAACCATGTGTATGTGACCAATAACATTTTATTTGATTTGAAAGGGGAGGTTAAGTTGGCCACAGACAATCGTCCTGAGATCGACTTAAGTCTGTCATGGTATTTCCCCCCCCCCGTTTTAGCCACTGCTGTCATCAGCAAAAAAACTAACAAAAAATGTTGTTATTGATACACACCTTTTTTAGGGTAAGAATTCCCACACGGCCATATTTCCATGTTACAGTGCTTGTTTACGGAAAACAGACGGAAGACAGTGGACTACCTGTGTAATTATCTATCTGTGTCTCCGAACACCTACCTGTGTTGGTGTGGCCTCTGGTGGTGTACCACGAGCTGATCCAGCGAATGTACACGGGCCTAGAGCCCATCCTGATGAAACTGGACTACTATGGAGACACGCAGCACCACAAACACGATAAGAGGAAGGTGTGTTGAAGAAGGAAGCCACAAACGTGTTGTCACTGAAAAATACTGTTGGCTGCAACTGTTAACCGGTTAACCACGTTCAGTGCATTTTGCATTTGTGAAATTATTTTGATGTGATATGGAAGTATAGGGATTTGTTTTTATATTGAACAAAAATATAAACGCAATATGTAAAGTGTTGGTCCCATTGTGTCTGTCTGTAATAAAGCCCTTTTGTGGAGAAAACTCATTCTGATTGGCTGGGCCTGGCTCCCCAGTGGGTGGACCTGGCTCCAAGTGGGTGGGCCAATGCCCTCCCAGGCCCTCCCATGGCTGTGCCCCTGCCCAGTCATGTGAAATCCATAGATTAGGGCCTAATTTATTTATTTAAATTGACTGATTTCCTTTATGAACTGTAACTTAGTAAAATCTTTTCAATTGTTGCAATTTGCGTTTATATTTTAGTTCAGTTTTAGAACCGTACCTCAAATGAGTGTTGATTCACGTTTTGATGAAGTTTTTGGCTTACAGAGCTTTGTCTCTGGACTAAGGAGTAACGTTGGGTTCCTTTAGTCCAATATTGGGCTAGTAATTTTGTATTTCTAAAATATCCAATTTCAGTTTGTGACAAAACAAACAATTATGGTTTAGAGAGTCATTGTACTATCTAAACAGCTGTGAAATATCTTTTCCATAACCAAAAATATTTTATTTTCAGCTGTTTGAAGCTGGTGTACAAAAGCGAAAGTAAAAGGCTCAAAAACGTATCTTCAGAAAGGGAAGCATAGAAATACTGCACATAGAACATATATTAAGCTGCAGCTGGCCCAAAACAGAGCAGTGTGCTTTGCTCTTCATTGTAATCAGAGGGCTGATATAAATACTATGCATGCCAGTCTCTCTTGGCTAAGAGTTGAGGAGAGACTGACTGCATCACATCTTCTTTTTATAAGAAACATTAATGTGTTGAAAATCCCAAATTGTTTGCATAGTCAACTTACACACAGCTCTGACACACACACTTATCCCACCAGACATGCCACCAGGGGTCTTTTCACAGTCCCCAAATCCAGAACAAATTCAAGAAAGTGTACAGCATTATATAGAGCCCTTATTGCATGGAAATTCCTTCCATCTCATATAGCTCAAATAAACAGCAACCCTGGTTTGAAAAACAGATAGAGCAACACCTCGCGGCACAACGCCTCTCCCTATTTGACCTAGATAGTTTGTGTGTATGCATTGATATGTAGGCTACGTGTGCCTTTAAAAAAAATGTATGTAGTTCTGTCCTTGAGCTGTTCTTGTCTAGTGATGTTCTGTAATTACGATTCATATTTTGTGTGGACCCCAGGAAGAGTAGCTGCTGCTTTTGCAACAGCTAACGGGGATCCTAATAAAATACCCCCCCCCCCCCCCCCCAAAAAAAGAATCTTCTGCTTCTTAGACTTGCCTTCAATCAGAATGACAGATCTATAACATTTCTATGTGACTTTGGTCGTGTCACACAAAAAGTAACATATTGCAACTTTAATAGCCGGGCAACGGCACACATTTCAGCAAACAAATGCCCATTTCAAATAAAGCCTGGGCCTAATGAATTATTTACGAGGTTTAATGTTTGGTTTTGTTACGTTAAATTATTTAGTAATGACTCAGAAGAAATGTGACACTAGCTAGGTTTCCAAACAATTGGCGACAGATTTAATTTGAATATTCTCAAATCCACATGAAAACAAAATGTGCATTTTCCCAACAGAGATGTTTCCATCAATTTAACTTGTTGCACATAAAAATACCATTTGCAGTTAAATGTACATAATAAAAAATACAAGTTAATGAGTTTCCATCGCATTTTCAGCTGTGCTGATGGTTAATGCAAGACCGCAGGTACTCTTCCTGGGGTCCAGCTAAATTTAAGGCAGTTATATACAATAAAAAAAATATTATAATACATTTCACAACACATTAGTGTGTGCCCTAAGGCCACTACTCTACTACCACATACTGTATCTACAACACAAAATCCATGTGTACTTGTGTATAGTCCATATGTTATCGTGTGCATGTGTCTGTCTGTTCACAGTCCCCGCTGTTCCATTATCGAAGTGTATTTTAATCATTTTTCTAATTTGATTTTACTGCTTGCATGAATTACTTGATGTGGAATAGAGTTCCATGCAGTCATGGTTCTATGTAATACTGTGCGCCTCCCATAGACTGTTCTGGACTGTGAAGAGACCTCTGGTGGCATGTCTTGTGGAGTATGCATGGGTGTCTGAGCTGTTTGCTAATAGTTTAAACAGACAGCTCGGTACATTCAACGTGTCAATACTTCTCAGCCTGGAGATGATTTTTGTTGTTGTTGTATTTTACCCCCTTTTCTCCTCAATTTCAATCTTGTCTCATCGCTGCAACTCCCCAACGTGTGGCGAAGGTTGAGTTATGCGTCCCTTTGAAACATGACCCGCCAAAGTGCACTTCTTAACATCCGTATAACATTTCAGGTAAGACCCAAATGCAGACTGTGTTGAAGTAACAGTGTTAATTACAGCAACAGGGGCAGGCAAAAGACAGGTCAAGACAGGCAGGGGTCGATAATCCAGAGTTGGGGCAAAGGTACAGGATGGCAGGCAGGGTAGTCAGGCAGGCGGGCTCAGAGTCCGGACAGGCAAGGGTCAAACCCAGGAGGGTGAGAAAAGAGAGACTGGGGAAAAGTAGGATCTGAGAAAAACTCTGGTTGACTTGACAAACAAGACAAACTGGCAACAGACAAACAGAAAACACAGGTATAAAGGGGAAGGTGAAACAGATCAGGGTGTGACAACACGGCCGCTTAACCCAGAAGCCTGCCTCACAAATGTGTCAGAGGAAAGAGCGTTCACCTGACAACCGAGGTCAGCTGCAGGCACCCGGCCCGCCACAAGGAGTCGCTAGAGCGTGATGAGCCCAGAAAAGCCCCCCCGGCCAAACCCTCCCCAAACTCAGACGACGCTGGGCCAATTGTGTGCCACCCTATGAGACTCCCGATAACTGCTGGTTGTGATACAGCCAGGGATCGAACCTGGGTCTGTAGTGACAGCCTCTAGCACTGTGATGCAGTGCCTTAGACCACTGTGCCACTCTGGAGGCCTAACATGCATATTATTAATGTTAGCTCTCCGTGTACATTTAAGAGCCAGCCGTGCTGCACTGTTCTGGGCCAATTGTAATGTTCCTAAGTCCCTCTTTGTGGCACCTAACAACACAACTGGACAGTAGTCCAGGTGCGACAAAACTAGGGTCTGTAGGACCTGCCTTGTTGATAGCCTTGTGACGAAGGCAGAGTGGCGCTTTATTATGGACACACCCCATTTTAGTAACCATTGCATCAATATGTTTTGACCATGACAGTTTACAGTCCAGGGTTACTCCAAGCAGTTTGGTCACCTTAACTTGCTCAATTTCCACATTATTCATTACAAGATTTAGTTGAGATTTAGGGTTTACTGAATTATTTGTCCCAAATACAATGCTTTTTAGTTAAAAAAAATTAAATTTAGGACTAACTTATTCCTTGCCACCCATTCTGAAACTGACTGAAGGTCTTTGTTAAGTGTTGCAGTGATTTCACTTGCTGTGGTAGCTGACATGTGTAGTGCTAAGTCATCACCATACATAGACACATATAAAATCACCTCTTCTACACTAACTTTACGGAATTCAAAATTACAGTGCTTGTCTTTCATAATTTGGTCAGTTCCCGAATTTGTTGTTTGCATGTAAACTTTGCATGTAAACTAAGTTTGCTAATAAAAAAATAGTTAATCTAGTTGTCAATATCAGTTTGTTTTGTGATTAATGAGCTATCTGATTCAATACATTTTTATTTAACCTTTATTTAACCAGGCAAGTCAGTTAAGAACAAATTCTTATTTTCAATGACAGGCTAGGAACAGCCTGGGGCAGAATGACAGATTTGTACCTTGTCAGCTCGGGGGTTTGAACTTGCAACCTTCCGGTTATTAGTCCAACGCTCTAACCACTAGGCTACCCTGCCGCTCCAAATGTTGGAGACGGGTTTTCCTTTTTGGCCAGCATTTAATTTAAGCTGCTCCAAAGCTTTTTACTGTCATTCATTATATAATTTATCTTTGTTTCATAGTACAGTTTCATTTTTGTTCAGTTTAGTCTTGATTTCTCAATTTACAGTATGTTTGCCAATTGGCTGTGCAGCCAGACTTATTTGCCATTCCTTTTGCTTCATCCCTCTCAACCATGCAATTTTTAAATTCCTCATCAATCCACTGAGATTTAATGGTTTTTAATAATTGTCTTATTGGTTGCATGCATATTAGTAACTGGAATAAGGAATTTCATAAATGTTCCAACCTATGTGTTGTAACATTGTGTTGTGATAATTGCGTTGTTTCCTCTATAACCTGTTACTTTATATGCCTTGCCACCGTGATAGGCCTAAAGCCAAGTAAATAAGAAGACACAGTGGCAGAATAAATTCAACATCTGTCCAGTGAAGTCCACAAAACACATTGCATGTAACAAACAGTTACATGACCTACAGCATTGTCAAGCAAGTTAATGTGTCCGACATTTTCAGACTATTAAAAAACGATTTATTTAGAACCACGGAGACTTACCGCAAGTCGCAAAGAAAACAGGAGCTGCCTCCAATATTCCAGCACCATTTAAACTTCAACATCATCAAATCCCCTATACTTATTCTAATACAGTGACAACTAAAAAATACCAAAACTATTTATATCCGATCAACATCAGCTAATTATGATGTGGCTGTCCATGGTACTGATTTGTGTGTGTGTGTCTATGTATGCTTGGGGGCATGCGTGCAATTAGAAAACATGTTGACTCGCCCTACTTATAGAGAAACGACAATGCCATCCTCCTCTCTCTCATGTTTCCGGAACAGTCTGTAACTCTATCATACATTACCCGCTTTTGGTTTCTGTTGTCCTAGGCTACCCTAGCTACAATGCTTGCTCGCTTGCCTAACTTCCTTTCATGGCATGGGCAACTATGCGCTAGCTAGTTAACATTAGCCTACTAGATACATCTAGCTACATATTGAACTTCCATCCAGGGGCACAATGTATGAATTTATGGTTGATTCAGAATGGCCATTATAATCATTAGCCAGTACAGATAATTAAGTAAAACCACAAGTCCAAATCCCTATCTCCATCTATGCATAATTTAGGAAAGGGACAACTTTAACTAGCTAGCCACCGAAGGACAACAACACAATGAGAGTCTGGGGTCTTTAGTCCTCTGGAGCAGGTTTTCATCAAGGATCTCTCTGTACTTTGCTTCGTTCATCTTTCATTCAATCCTGACTAGTCTCCCAGTCCCTGCCGCTGAAAAACATCCCTGCCACCACCATTCTTCACCGAGCCCACTGTGTTCTTGGGAACCTTCAATGCTGTAGAAATTTTTAGATACCCTTCCCCCGATCTGTGCCTCGACAACAATCCTGTCTCGGAGCTCTACGGACAATTCCTTCGACCTCATGGCTTGGTTTTTGCTCTAACATGCACTGTCAACTGTGGGACCTTATATAGGCAGATGTGTAGGTGTGTGCCTTTCCAAATCATCTCCAATCAATTGAATTCACTACAGGTGGACTTCAATCAAGTTGTAACAACATCAGGGATGATCAATGGAAACAGGATGCACCAATTTCGAGTCTCATAGCAAAGGGTCTGAATACTTATGTAAATAAGGTATTTCTGTGTTTTATTTTGAATACATTTGCAAAAAAATTAAAAACCTGTTTTCACTTTGTCATTATGGGGTATTGTGTGTAGATTGCTGAGGATTTGTTTTTTTATAATCCATTTTAGAATAAGGCTGTAACGTAACAAGATGTGGAAAAAGTCAAGGGGTCTGAATACTTTCTGAAGCTACTGTATTGTGTTCCCTCCAGGTTGTAGAAAATAACAGAAGGTATGAATTATCTGTTCAGACCCCAGTCATACCTACAGTATCTACAGGATTTAAAAAAGGTGCTGCTGTAATATTCAAGGAAAAAGACCCCACTTCTTTGTTGAAGATCAAACAAAAACACTATAGTAAATACAACAGTATTTATACTTTAGTAAACTGTAAATAATAAAGTGTACTACAGTCATGTCCGAGAAAACACTACAGTGAATACTATAGTATTTATACCATGGTATACTATTTAAATAGAGTACAGGCTTCACTGAATGACACCAGAGACAGAACACAATATGGAATTTTATTGAATAGTTTAGGGTAGGCCTCGATGCTGAGGACAGGTGGACCTATGCAGTTGCCCAGTTGGGTGTAGGGCTGGGGAGGTGGAAAGTTGTTGGAAGACTGTAGCTACAAAACAGCAAGTGGGATACACAAGGTTTGAATTGACATATTAATACCCCTAGATTCATTCTATTGATAGTTCTTTGTATATATCCATAAAAATGATGCTGATTCGTGATTTTGACTGGCCTGTCTGTCTCATACCGACTCCCAACACATTCATTACTATGGGACAGCTGGAGATCGAATTTGAATATTGAAACAATGTTGCAAATGTCAGAGATAGACAGCAAGGTTTATACAAATCTCTACTGTTGAAAATTAAATATTAGTCTAAAATAAATGTGAGATATTGTCTCGATTTTTTTTATAGTGGAGGTCAAGTTTATAAATTGCCTGGCTGGGCTGATGAGACATTGGATTGCGCAGTCAGATGGAACAGAGTAAATGGGCTTTTTAACGTCATAGATTTAGCCGGTGGTAACTTGTGGAATAGACACAGACTGGGGTGTCTATTCCACAAGTGCAAGTGCTGGTTAAGTGTTATTTTTTGCGGGATTATTTAAGATACTGTTTGAAGAAGTAGGGTTTCAGATGTTTTCAGAGATGAGTAGGGACTCTGCTGTCCTAGCTTCAGGGGGATGCTGGTTTCACCATTGGGGTGCCAGGACAGAGGAGAGCTTGGACTGGGCTGAGCGGGTGATGCCCTCCCATGGGGTGGGAGCCAAGAGACCTGAGGTGGCAGAACGGAGTGCTCAGGTTGGGGTGAAGGGGTTGAGCATAGCCTGAAGTTGGGGAGGGGCAGTTCCTCTTGCTGTTCCATAGGTAAGCACCATGGTCTTGTAGGGGATGCAAGCTTCAACTGGAAACCAGTGGAGTGTGCGGAGAAGCGGGTTGACATGAGAAAACTTGGGAAGGTTGAAAACCAGATGGGCTGCTGCGTTCTGGATAAGTTACAAGGGTTTGATGGCACAAGCAGGGAGCGCTCCCCTGCTCAAGAAACACTTGACTTATATGATGTCAAAAACTATAGACCTGTATCCTTCTTTATTTTATTTCCAAAACACTTGAGTGTGCTGTCTCTGATCAACTTTCTGAATATCTCTCCGAACAATCTTTTTGACCCAAACCAGTCAGGCTTCAAGACAGGTCAATCAACTGAGACTGCTCTTCTCTGTGTCACAGAGGCTCTCCGCACTGCCAAAGCTGACACTCTCTCCTCTGTTCTCATCCTATGCACACTCATGGATTGAATCCTACCTGGCAGGCCGTTCGTTTCAGGTGCCGTGGAGAGGATCTGTGTCTGCCCCACGTACTCTCACTACTGGTGTCCCCCAGGGCTCGGTTCTAGGTACTCTCCTCTTTTCTCTATACACCAAGTCACTCGGCTCTGTCATATCCTCACATGGTCTCTCCTATCATTGCTATGCGGATGACACTCAACTACTTTTCTCCTTCCCCCTTCTGACACCCAGGTTGCGACATGCATCTCTGCATGCCTGGCAGATATCTCAACTTGGATGTCGGCCCACCACCTCAAGCTCAACAAGACAGAACTGCTCTTCCTCCCGGGAAAGGCCTGCCCGCTCCAAGACCTCTCCATCACAGTTGACAACTCCACAGTGTCGCCCTCTCAGAGCGCAAAGAACCTATAACCCTGTCATTCTCTAAACATCAAAGCAGTGACCCGCCCCTGCAGGTTCATGCTCTACAATATCCGTAGAGTACGACCCTACCTCATACAAGAAGTGGCGCAGGTCCTAATCCAGGCACTTGTCCTCTCCGATCTGGACTACTGCAACTCGCTGTTGGCTGGCAACTCGGACATTTTGAAGTCAGAGGGGACGCAGCAAGTGGTCAGGGATGAGTTGATGAGGGAAGTGAGGAATGGGAGAAGGTCTCCAGAAGGGAGGAGGGGATGGGGTCGAGCGGGCAGGTTGTCGGGCCGCCAGACCTCACTAGTTGCAGGAAGTCATCTGGAGAGAGAGGGGAGAAAGAGGTCAAGGCATAGGGTAGTTCTGTGTGAGTGAGACCAGTGGACTCAATAGGCTGAGTGAATGAGTAGCGGATGTCATCAACCTTTTTTTCAGTGGTTGACAAATTCATCAGCAGAGAGGGAGGAGGGAGGGGTGGAGGATTAAGGAGGGAGTAGACGGTGGAAAAGAGTTTCCTAGGGTTAGGCAGAAGCTTGAAAATGTAGAGTGATAGATAGTGGCTTTAGCAGCAGATACAGAGGTAGAGGAGGGAGTGAAAGGATGTTCCTCCGGAAGTTTAGTTCTCCTCCATTTTCGCTCAGCTGCCACGCAGCCCTGTTCTGTAAGCTTGCAATGAGTCACTCAGCCACAGAGCAGGAAGGGAGGGCCGAGCCGGCCTGGAGGAAAGTGGACAGTGCTAGTCATAGGATGCGGAAAGGGAGGAGAGTAGGGTCGAAGAGGCAGAATCAGGAGACAGAAAGAAGAAGGATTTAGCAGAAGGGAGAGATGATAGGATAGAAGAGGAGAGTGAAAGTGAATATTGCGACGGCATCTGGGTAGGGGCTAAGTGGTTTGGGTTGGAGGAAAGGGAGACAGAAAAGGAAACAAAGTAGTGATCAGAGACCTGGAGAGGGGTTGCAGTGAGATTAGTAGGCGAGCAGCCTCTAGTAAAGATGAGGTCAAGAGTATTGCCTGTCTTGTGAGTTGGAGGGGACTGGGAAAGGGTGAGGTCAAAAGAGGGAAGGAGGGGAAAGCACCAATTTGTAAGTCACTCTGGATAAGAGCGTCTGCTAAATGACTTAAATGTAAATGTAAAGAGAGAGTTGGAATGAAATGAATCGAAGGCAGACTTTGGGAGTTATGAGTTTCCTAGATGAATGAAAAGTGATGATCCATTCAGACCAGCCTTACTGATTGAACTTTCACAACGTCATAGTATTTTTTCATGTGGAAATCTATAGTCTTGATCAACAAGCTAACTTAATAAAGGGCAACAAGGAAATAAAGGAGAAAGAAGACACAAGACACAACAAGGTAAGTTGACTTCACATGTGAAACGGTTTGACAACTATGGCCAGTTTGGTGGCTATCAGGCTCACTCATTGAATTACCATAGATCTCAGCTATTATTAAGAGTCCAGGCTTCTGATTGACTCGACCGCCTCTGCCTCTCTCTTTATCTTTCTGTCTCTCCACCTCTTTACCTGCTCTCCCTCTCCCATTCTTTCCCAAGCAGAGGCAGAACGAGAGTTACAGCTACCATAAAATGGCAGATAATGCGTTGTTAACTAATTTGGTGTGCTCGGAGCTGATATATCCCTTCACTCCAAATCTTTATGACTGTAATAAAAGCCCAATGCTAATGCTTGCCATGCACAATCAAGCTCAGATCATCAGAGAGAATGGTGGAGGTAGAGGGAGTAGGAGAGGAAAGGAACAAGGGGAAAGTGCAAAGTGGGGTTCAAAGATACCAGGTAATCCAAAAGATACCAGGTAATCCAAAAATACCAGGTAATCCAAAGATACCAGGTAATCCAAAAATACCAGGTAATCCAAAGATACCAGGTAATCCAAAAATACCAGGTAATTCAGTAGGATCCACCATGGAATTGATAGAAAGAGAAGACAGGTATGGATGGCAGTTGAGCTGTTCCACCTTTAACTCGATCATGGATTCATGCTTTGTCAAACTGGAATTTTAAATGGAATCATTCTAGTCGTTAATAACAGAGAGTGGAGGTGGATATGAAACAGAGCAGTCGGAGACTTTTCACATTTTTGTCACAGAAAGCACAGGTGGAACTCCAGTCCATGTATCAAACTGAAAATGTAATTAAGAAAGACTGTGAATATGACATATAGGCAAATAAGATTGTTATGAAGGAAGAGACTATACTACTGTATGTAGGTGTTAAAAAATAAAGACATTTCGCTTGGATTTTTGCGTGCCAACTCTGTATGTGTAGGGCTTCCCTCTAACTGTGACTTGTAGAACTGCATGTCTCTGTGTACATGGCTTGCTTATTGGTGCCCTACTGCCCTACAGTAGCGTCTAACACTCCAATAGAGCCCTGCACAGGCATGAATTTTAAGCCTGAGTCCTAACCATGCCCGTGATGTTCCCAGTCAGCTACAATTTCAGAATTGTAGATGTCCACATTTTTTAATTTTCTTAATTTGTTGTTGAGTTAAAAAAGCCCTGTACACATTGTTCCTCCCTGAAAGTGTCCCATTGCTAAACAATAAGTAGAAACACAGGATCAGGATTGGGGAATGCCTGCTTTTAATGACAACACCCTTTTTTGTCTTTACTATGTGAAAATGTATGTCAGATGTGTTACTATGGCAACTGGGGGGAGTCCACCCTGCTGAATAAACAGCCCATCTGTTTAGTAGCTCTGCAGGACAGAGGTAGAGGGAGAGAGAAACAGGAAATTACCTCGTAGCTAGCTGGGCTGGGCCCTCTCTGGGAGAGGCTGGACTGGGGCTGCCTGGCAGGAGGCCCTGACCTCCAGGCTCCACACACCTGCTGAGACTCACATCCAGGTGCTGCTGCCTCATCAGGCTCCCTCTGTTTGGGGAACTGTGGGGTGGGGTTGAGGGATGCTGGCTGGCTGGAGGGTTGGGAGGAGGAACATGTTGAGACGAAAGGGAAGGGGCAGACTCAGTCTTTCCACCACTGAGAAACCAGAAGAGTGCAATGTACAGTGCAGGAGTGGAGGAAGGGGAGGAGAGGAACTTTCAGGAGTTTTAACAATCCCCATTTTTATGCTGTTTTCAGTTTACTGCTGACTGGGCTACTTCATGGTATTTTGATATACAGCATTTTTGCACAAATGTGCTCCCTGCTTGATAAAAGGGGTAATATCAAAATCAATCATACTTCATACAATCATGCAATTATACTTGTATTATAATGTATCATGACACTATAACAAAATTATTATTAAACAGTAACACAAAAGCATTGGTCATTTGTCGACTGAATGTTGAAAGGCGTGGAAACAATGTCCAATAATAAGAATGTTTAGAAACTCAAGTAGGAAAGTGCTGAAAAAGCCTTAAACTTCAGGTTGGCCCTTGCTTTTCAAAGAACACCCACCTACATTGAGTAGCCTACGATTCATGGTCTATGAGAACTGTCCTATAAACTCAAATTCCTCAGAACTTCTATCTAATTCACCCCAATGTTGGTTAGGCTTGACTGTAATTTTGTATCCTTTTTTTACAAATTCAAAAGTGTACTTGTCTTGATTGTAGTTGTGAGATTGAACAGTAAATCAACAGTGTTTGGAGTGAGCATGGCTTTCATATTACCACAGGGGGGCAACATTGAGCAGAAAATGAATTTACATTTTTTATTGAACCTTTATTTAACTAGGCAAGTCAGTTGAAGAACACATTCTTATTTACAATGACAGCAAAATGCTCCTAACTGCTGCCAATGCATAATAAAGATAAATGATGTCACTATACTGTACCCTTTCCAGTTCACAACATTTCATGCCAAACCACACAGGTCCATTGGCAGTGCAGTGTGTCATGACGCCTGCCCTGTGTCAAGAGTTGTTTATGTGTACAACTATCAAGAGACAATTACAATTCATATGTTACGAATTAGCAAAATGTACAATATGTTACGAATTTGAAAAATGTATGATATGTTATGAATTCTAGCTAGGTGGCTAACCTAGGGTTAAGTTTAGGAGTTAGCTTAAAGGGTTAGTGGAAGGGTTAGCTAACATGCCAAGTAGTTGCAAAGTAGCTAAAAAATACTCACAACCTTTGGGTTGCTAGATGTTCATGTTATACGCCCACCCTGACCAACAACCCTACTTTAGTTTTTGCCTTATGTAACCACCTGTCTTATGTACCCATACCAAACTAATTTGAGTGTCCTGGATTTAAGTTTACTATGTTATGTCTAGTCTATAAGAGCAGGCTGTTGCAGAGGCAGCGAGGAATGAAGGAACGAGGCACATGATGGATCTGGCCTCCAGTCTCTACTTCACCCTATAGTTCTCATCACACTCCAAGGTAATCTTTCGTACTCCATTTAGATCGTACTCCAAACAAGGAACTGATTTAAAATCACTAGAAGGCAGCAACAAGTAATCATTATCTAATTGTACCGTGAAGAGGATTAAGGTAACAATGTTGAATATATCATTGTGAGTATGCACTAAATGTGCGTGATATGCACACTAACTAAGCACTCAGAAGATTTGCTCTCACAAGACACACCACAGCGCAGTGTGAGGCCCTCTGAGTCTTTTGACATCCAGATGTGGAGGGAGTGAGTTGTGTGCAGTGTGTGCATTCCCCCTGATCGACCGTGGGGTGAAAGAGCGCCCACCTGTTACATGTTAGTTTAAAACTTCTTGGATCTACCCATCCCGGATCCGGGAGAATTGTCATCAACTGACACTAAGTAGCATAACTCAACGGACAAAAAATCTTACTAGAAAATATTCATGAAATCACAAGTGAAATATATTCAAACACAGCTTAGCCTTTTGTTAATCACCCTGTCATCTCAGATTTTTGAAAATATGCTTTACAGCCAAAGCAAGACAAGCATTTGTGTAAGTTTATCGATAGCCTAGCATAGCATTATGCCTAGCTAGCAGCAGGCAATCTGGTCACGAAAATCAGAAAAGCAATCAAATTAAATCGTTTACCTTTGATGAGCTTCGGATGTTTTCACTCACGAGACTCCCAGTTAGATAGCAAATGTTCCTTTTTTCCAGAAAAATTATTTTTGTAGCCAAAAATAGCTCCGTTAGTTCTTCACGTTTGGCTGAGAAAACTACCGGATATTGCGGTCACGACAACCCGAAAAATGTTCCAAATTAGCTCCATAATATCGACAGAAACATGGCAAACGTTGTTTATAATCAATCCTCAAAGTGTTTTTCAAATATCTATTCGATAATATATCAACCGGGACAGAGCTTTTTTCAGTAAGACCGGGTGGAAAAATGGCTACCTCTGTCTTTTGCGTGAGAAATACACAAAGAGCCAACAGGTGGACACTGACGCAATGTGGTCGTACACGCTCATTTTTCAAAATAAAAGCCTGAAACTATGTCTTGTGATACTAGACACATTAGGAATCTCGTTGATATCCCATTCACTGCTCAATAGGGAAGCATAGGAAGGGACTCTTATTTAGAAACCGCTGCGTTCCTGATTGGATTTTTCTCATTCTTTTGTCTGCAATATCAGTTCTGTTATACTCACAGACAATATCTTTACAGTTTTGGAAACTTTATAGTGTGTTCTATCCTAAGCTGTCAATTATATGCATATTCTATTTTCTGGTCCTGACAAATAGCCTGTTTACTTTGGGAACATTATTTTCCCCAAAATTTAAAAAAATTACCCCAAGATTCAACAGGTTTTGGGCAGAGAGCTTATTGGACACTAAGAAAGCTTTCTTGTAGAGCGTTTAACACAAATTCCAGGGAGGCGCCAGCTGAGTATAAGACTGTATCATCTACATATGAATGGATTAGAGAGCTTCCTACTGTCTGAGCTATGTTGTTGATGTAAATTGAGAAAAGTGTGGGGCCTAGGATCGAGCCTTGGGGTACAACCTTGGTGACAGGCAGTGGCTGAGACAGTTCTGACTTTATACACTGCACTCTTTGAGAGAGGTAGTTAGCAAAGCAGGCCAAAGACCCCTCAGAGACGCCAATACTCCTTAGCCGGCTCACAAGAATGGAATGGTCTACCGTATAAAAAGCTTTGTCCAAGTCAATAAAAATAGCAGCACAACATTGCTTAGAATCAAGGGCAATGGTGACATCATTGAGGACCTTTACATTTGTAGTGACACATCCATAATCTGCAATTCTTGAGGTGGAGTAACTCTGCAAGATCACGGTCAAACCAGAGGCTGAACCTGTTTTTAATTCTCATTTTCTTTATGGGGGCGTGTTTGTTAACAATACCACTGAAAATATAAAAAAAGAAGGTCCAAGCGTCTTGGACAGAGGGGGGGGATCAAGCTGATTCTATACCAATTTACAGAGGCCAGGTTATGAAGGAAGGCTTGCTCATTAAAGTTTTTTACCAAGCGTTTTTCACCGAGCAGCCATTACGAACACAGGCTGTAAAATAGTGATCACTAAGATCCTTGCAGAAAACACCAGACTGATACCTATCAGGATTATTTGTTTCAGGGAGTCCCATTGCTTTAGGACTTGGTTAAGTGGTTTAAGCATGTCCCAGTTTAGGTCACCTAGCAGGATAAATTCAGACTTAGTGTAAGGGGCCAGGAGAGCGCTTATGGCATTTAGGGTACAGGCCGGTGCTGATGGTGGCCGATAACACCCAGCAACAGTCAACAAAGAGCTATTTGAAAGTTTAATGCTTAAAACCAGCAAATCAAAATTGTTTGGGGACGGACTCCTGCACCTTTGGAAGATCTGCCTTGCCGAAAAAGGCTATAACCAGAAAGGTTAACATCAGTATTCAAAACACTATTCCTTAACCACGTCTCAGTAATGAACAACACATGTGGATTGGAGCCTTGAACCTACACTTTCAATTGATCCATTTTAGGTAATACGCTCTAGTGTTAACGTGCTGAAAACTCAGGCTTTTACGAGAGCAGAACACAGTGAAGCAGATTTCAGAGCACAAGTCAGAATTGGGGCCAGCAACAGTAGATGGGCCAGGG
Organism: Oncorhynchus nerka; assembly: GCF_034236695.1. Classification (NCBI taxonomy): domain Eukaryota; kingdom Metazoa; phylum Chordata; class Actinopteri; order Salmoniformes; family Salmonidae; genus Oncorhynchus; species Oncorhynchus nerka. The sequence goes on along the minus strand of NC_088397.1, from coordinate 69,542,726 downwards.
TGTACATGCACATTTCCAGATATTATCAACAGTAATACAATCAAGGCACGGGAATGTGCATCAGATGGCAACAAGATCATATTGTACAGCAATTTCACCAGGTAACATGAATGCAAAGCCGGCGAGAGGTGGTTAGAGTAGAATGGTAGGCCAAGAGTCTGTGTAACGAATAGAGAGTCAGTCCCGAGTGTGGGAACAAACAGTCTGTCTCACGGTTGGCTAAACAAGAAACTTCATAGTTAACAAAGCATGCAGTAGTCATGAGGCAATTACATAACTATGTGTTTCTCTTCTGAGTTTCCATCACTCACATACAGTTGAAGTCGGAAGTTTACATACACCTTAGCCAAATACATTTAAACTCAGTTTTTCACAATTTCCTGACATTTAATCCTAGTTAAAATTCCCTGTCTTAGGTCAGTTAGGATCACTACTTTATTATAAGAATGTGAAATGTCAGAATAATGGTAGAGAGAATGATTTATTTCAGCTTTTATTTCTTTCATCACATTCCCAGTGGGTCAGCAGTTTACATACACTCAATTAGTATTTGGTAGCATTGCCTTTAAATTGTTTAACTTGGGTTAAACATTTCGGGTAGCCTTCCACAAGCTTCCCACAATAAGTTGGGTGAATTGTTGCCCATTCCTCCTGACAGAGCTGGTGTAACTGAGTCAGGTTTGTAGGCCTCCTTGCTCGCACACGCTTTTTCAGTTCTGCCCACAAATGTTCTTTTGGATTGAGGTCAGGGCTTTGTGATTGGCACTCCAATACATTGACTTTGTTGTCCTTAAGCCATTTTGCCACAACTTTGGAAGTATGCTTGGGGTCATTGTCCATTTGGAAGATCCATTTGCGACCAAGCTTTAACTTCCTGACTGATGTCTTGAGATGTTGCTTCAATATATCCACATCATTTTCCTACCTCATGATGCCATCTATTTTGTGAAGTGCACTAGTCCCTCCTGCAGCAAAGCACCCTCACAACATGATGCTGCCACCCCGTGCTTCACGGTTGGGATGGTGTTCTTCGGCTTGCCAGCCTCCCCTTTTTCCTCCCAACATAACGATGGTCATTATGGACAAACAGTTCTATTTTTGTTTCATCAGACCAGAGGACATTTCTCCAAAAGTACGATCTTTGTCCCCATGTGCAGTTGCAAACCGTAGCCTGGCTTTTTTTATGGCGGTTTTGGAGCAGTGGCTTCTTCCTTGCTGAGCAGCCTTTCAGGTTATGTCGATATAGGACTAGTTTTACTGTGGATATAGATACGTTTGTACCTGTTTCCTCCAGCAAACAGTCCTTTGCTGTTGTTCTGGGATTGTTTTGCACTTTACGCACCAAAGTACGTTCATCTCTAGGAGACAGAACGCGTCTCCTTCCTGAGCGGATTGACGGCTGCGTGGTCCCATGTTGTTTATAGTTGTGTACTATTGTTTGTACAGATGAACGTGGTACCTTCAGGTGTTTGGAAATTGCTCCCAAAGATGAACCAGACTGGTGGATGTCGATAATTACTTTTCTGAGCTCTTGGCTGATTTCTTTTGATTTTCCCATAATGTCAAGCAGAGGCACTGAGTTTGAAGGTAGGCCTTGAAATACATCCACAGGTACAACTGCAATTGACTCAAATTATGTCAATTACCCTTTCCAGAAGCTTCTAAAGCCATGACATCATTTTCTGGAACATTCCAAGCTGTTTAAAAGCACAGTCAACTTAGTGTATGTAAACTTCTGACCCACTGGAATTGTGATACAGTGCGTCATAAGTGAAATAATCTGTCTGTAAGCAATTGTTGGAAAAATGACTTGTGTCATGCACAAAGTAGATGTCCTAACCGACTTGCCAAAACTATAGTTTGTTAACGAGAAGTTTGTGGAGTGGTTGAAAAACCTATGTGTATGTAAACTTCCGACTTCAACTGTACATGCACATTGTTCAACCTCACACATGCACGAGCACTGCACAAATGAACTATTCAATCAACACTCAAATGCACAAACATTTACATCATGTTCAAACAAATGTTTCAATACTCTCAGATAGTTCATTCATGACATAACTGACGTGCATTTCTATAAAAATACCAGCAATTTCATTGAGGTACCTTATAGTTTCCATTTACTAAGAGCAATGAATCATATAGTGATGATCCTGGCAGTCAAAATGACTTGATTATAATCATTAGAAGCTGCCATCATGTCAGGTAGCTGTTGGCCTTGAGGGATGTACTGACTCATACTGTAGCCTACATACCTGCATGTTAGCAGTCATTATGGCCAGGAAAACTCTGGGCCCTAGTTATAGGCACTTATAAGGGACCTAGAGTATTTCCTGGTCAGGTCTAATGGACCCAGTGTGTGTTCTAGTCATGTCACATTGTATATCCTTAATCATTTCTGATTTGGAAGAGTCTGTTCTCCCTGTGCATGAGGTCACAAGCAGCTCCACTCCACTGTCTTTGTCCGCTTATTGACTCTCCTATCTACATAATTCGTCAATTTGTACACAATTTGCATTGAAGTAGCCTACTCTTTGTTTTTCCCATCCACATCAATAGCCATTTGTGGTTATTTGTGACATTTTCTAGAATTATGCAGAACTTGCAATATTACATTTCCACCACTTGATGGCGCTTGTAGTGTTCTGATGACAAAGGGTTCTTTACTGACCACTGTGGTTTGGATATTTTTGGCTGTTGTTATTTTGATGGGAAAAAGATAAGGTGAGGAGGATGGAAATGGAAATGGCTTTGCCCCATGGAGAGCTAAATGAGACCCGGCTTAGTGCTCCATTTAGGACCAAACACAGCGGGAAGAGAGATGAAACCAGGCTTGAAGACGCTCTGGCTGAAATGACTGCCTGGGAATATGAACGCATCATAACAACATGCTGTTACACTGAAATTAATGCAGAGAGATAAAGAGGTCTAATTAAGCAATAATGCACGAGGGGGTGTGGTATATGGTTGTTACGGATACAGTTATCCTGTGTGTGTGTATCCTGTGTGTGTGTTTCTTTTCTCTCCTTCTCCCCTCACAGGTGAAAATCATCACTCCCCAATCAGTCAACAATCAATCATCAATCAGAAGACACACCTCCTCCTATTTCCTACCCTATCACAGTTCCTTCCCCATGGTTTAAAAACCCCATCATTTGTTTGCTCTGGAGCAATCTCTCGCTCAATCTCTCTGTAAATGCCATGTCTGTAGGTCTCTGTGTTTCACTCTCGCTTTGTGTCTTAACCTCTCTTTTGTTTAAGCACCTCATAGCACTTTGTCATCACCTGTGAGTATTGTTTTTGGTTATGGTGTTTGTTTGTTGCTGGTGGGAAAAGGGGAAACCAAGACAAGTCGCCCATGGGCATACACTACCCGTAGGTGAACTTTGTTAAATACACTAGTTAGAACTGGGCGGACCACCCACTGTATTTTTGGTTAGTTAGTTAGCTGTTATTAAAGTAGGCTAGTCTAGCTTAGGGGTGTTTTTGAATACTTATTGTTTCTTTCCTTGGGTCCAGCTCAGCCCCTTTTCCTGCTCCCCCCATTACCGTGTGTTTATAAATAAACCTAGAGTTTGACGGTAGATTTCTGTTGTCGTGGTTATTTCGTGCACACTTTTACTTTGTCACAATAATAATTTGCATGAGTTATGTTACGGGTCTCATTACCATCCCCCCTAGACTGTCGGGCCAAAAGGGATTCGTAACAATGGTCAATATACCACGGCTAAGGGCTGTTCTTATGCATAACACAACGAGCTGTGCCTGGATACATTGGCCATATTGGCCATATACCACAAACCCTCAAGTTTCCTTATTGCTATTATAAACTGGTTACCAAAGATCAGAGAAGTAAAAATAAATGTTTTGTCATACAGTCAAAATGGTATACAATCTGATATACCACAGCTATCAGAAAATCAGCATTCGGGGATGGAACCACCCAGTTTATAATAATGGATTGAGGTCATGCAATGCTGTTCGCTAGGTCTCAAGATACTTGACAGTAACTGCATATAGGGGGTAACTATCAAATTTTCACTAAATCCACCAACAATGTATAACACCCACCTGGGTGATGTACGGCCGCCGTACAGGTCAACACACATCAGGGAACTATATTCAGTGGGGTGAACATTCTGAATGTATCAGCAAGAACTGTCATGTATAGAGCGAACATGATGCCATATATGACATGACAGAAAACAGTGACTGTTCTGCATAATACATTAGAATGAGATTATCTGTGACATTCTACCCTACTCAATAATCCCCAATCTATGGGAGTGGAGAGGTGAGACTGAAGACAGTTAAGAGGCAGGTGATGATCATATGGCTGTAAGAAGGATCAGGTTGACAGCCAGGAATTTACACAGCCATGAGGTGACAAAGATGCCATTGGATAAAACATCAACAGGTTAAACTGAACATCTGAAAAACAGCAACTGGACAGTAGCCTACACTGTCCCCATCATAAAACCAGGGGAATAGGAAACTCCTCATCAGAGGGAAGAAGAGTGCCCTGTATACTCCCTCCAAACCACTAACAGTAGGAGCCTGATTTTGTCCTGACCACATGACCTGAACAGGAGAAACTAGAGTTGTGTTCGTATACCCATACTAACATACTGTATACTACATACTTGATGAGTCTATACTATATACTATTAGTTAATTTTAGTATACTGTAAACAAATGTTATCCTTTCAGTTGAGTGTATTAGTGCTTTGCCTGTGTACAGGAAGTTGATGCTGTTGCTATGCAACTTCTTGCTAACTTGTTAGCATAACAAATTACTAGCTAGACATCTTACGACATCATTAACAATGTCGATTGATAACACACGACGACTATACCATTTAGCTAAGCTAAGAATGACATGAATAATCAAGTCACTAAACGTTGCGTAGTTAGTTTGATAGCATATAGTTAATACACTGGCAAGGTCGATGTATTAGTAGCCAACTAACATTAAATAGCTCACTAACATACAAGCAACTGCTGTAATGATATGCTATGTGGGTCGTAAGGCTAGCGTAGCTAACAAAATGTGAAAAGTCCTTACTTTATTACATTGTCATAATTAGCTAAAGCAATGAATTTATACCTGCTCCTGTCAGACTTCAGCTGCATATTTTCCACCATTTTTTCTTCAAATCTGAAAATGTTGTGAAGCCATGCCCGTTTTCTGAAGAACTGGAAAAAAAGCACAGAAATTGCTTGTATATCTTGTATTTGGTTAATTCAGCGTGACATATGGGAACTTTTGGCATACTAACTGCAGTACATTTGGAGAGTATTCCGACCCCTTGACTTTTTCCAAATGTTGTTACTTGACAGCGTTCTTCTGAAATGGTTTAAATAGTTTTTTTCCTCATCAATCTACACACAATAACCAATAATGACACATTCATTACAAATAAAAACTGAAATATAACATTTACATAAGTATTCAGACCCTTTCATCAGTACTTTGTTGAAACACCTTTTACAGTGATTACAGCCTCGAGTCTTCTTGGGTATGACACTACAAGCTTGGCACACCTGTACAGTCCTATTCTTTAACTTAGATTTTTGCTTGAGCTGGAGACGTGAATCCAACATAGCAATTATTAATTTGCAGACAAATTGGAATTAAAAGGCAGACTAAATCAGTGGAACAGATGGAACTATCCAAGCAGAAGATAAGTCGCTTTAGATAAAAGCGTCTGCTAAATGGCAAATATTAATATTATAATTACTACATCTCCTTAAAATTTTGATATTTGGTTGCATCGACTAAATATCATTACATTTGAAATCAACCAGAGTTTGAAACCCTAGGCCTATTGTCTTTTTTAACACTGAACAAAAATATAAATGCAACATGCAACAATTAAAAATATTTTACTGGGATACTGTTCATAGAAGGAAATCAGTAATTGAAAATAATTTCATTGCAGCGCCAGCTGTGCCATCAGAGTCCCTGGGTTCGCGCCCAGGCTCTGTCGTAACCGGCCGCGATCGGGAGGTCCGTGGGGCGACGCACAATTGGCCTAGCGTCGCCCGGGTTAGGGAGAGCTTGGTCGGTAGGGGTGTCCTTGTCTCATCGCGCACCAGCGACTCCTGTGGCGGGCTGGGCGCAGTGTGCGCTAGCCAAGGTGGCCAGGTGCACGGTGTTTCCTCCGGCGCATTGGTGCGGCTGGCTTCCGGGTTGGATGCGCACTGTGTTAAGAAGCAGTGCGGCTTGGTTGGGTTGTGTATCGGAGGACGCATGACTTTCAACCTTCGTCTCCCCCGAGCCCGTACGGGAGTTGTAGCGATGAGACAAGATAGTAGCGACTACAACAATTGGATACCACGAAATTGGGGAGAAAAAGGGGTACATTTTTAAAAAAAAAATATATATATATATATTAAAAAATAACTTCATTAGGCCCTCATCTCTGGATTTCATATGACGGGGCAGGGGCGCAGCCATGGGTAGACCTGGGAGGTCATTGGCCCACCCACTTTTTAATTTATTTTATTTAACCTTTATTTAACAAGGCAAGTCAGTTAAGAACAAATTATTATTTACTTTGGAGCCAGGTCCAGCAATTTGTATTTTTTTCACCTTTATTTAACCAGGTAGGCAAGTTGAGAACAAGTTCTCATTTACAATTGCGACCTGGCCAAGATAAAGCAAAGCAGTTCGACACATACAACGACACAGAGTTACACATGGAGTAAAACAAACATACAGTCAATAATACAGTATAAACAAGTCTATATACGATGTGAGCAAATGAGGTGAGATAAGGGAAGTAAAGGCAAAAAAGGCCACGGTGGCAAAGTAAATACAATATAGCAAGTAAAACACCTGGAATGGTAGATTTACAGTGGAAGAAAGTGCAAAGTAGAAATAAAAATAATGGGGTGCAAAGGAGCAAAATAAATAAATAAATAAAATAAATACAGTAGGGAAAGAGGTAGTTGTTTGGGCTAAATTATAGGTGGGCTATGTACAGGTGCAGTAATCTGTGAGCTGCTCTGACAGTTGGTGCTTAAAGCTAGTGAGGGAGATAAGTGTTTCCAGTTTCAGAGATTTTTGAAGTTCGTTCCAGTCATTGGCAGCAGAGAACTGGAAGGAGAGGCGGCCAAAGAAATAATTGGTTTTAGGGGTGACTAGAGAGATATACCTGCTGGAGCGTGTGCTACAGGTGGGAGATGCTATGGTGACCAGCGAGCTGAGATAAGGGGGGACTTTACCTAGCAGGGTCTTGTAGATGACATGGAGCCAGTGGGTTTGGCGATGAGTATGAAGCGAGGGCCAGCCAACGAGAGCGTACAGGTCGCAATGGTGTGTAGTATATGGGGCTTTGGTGACAAAACGGATTGCACTGTAATAGACTGCATCCAATTAGTTGAGTAGGGTATTGGAGGCTATTTTGTAAATGACATCGCCGAAGTCGAGGATTGGTAGGATGGTCAGTTTTACAAGGGTATATTTGGCAGCATGAGTGAAGGATGCTTTGTTGCGAAATAGGAAGCCAATTCTAGATTTAACTTTGGATTGGAGATGTTTGATATGGGTCTGGAAGGAGAGTTTACAGTCTAACCAGACACCTAAGTATTTGTAGTTGTCCACGTGTTCTAAGTCAGAGCCGTCCAGAGTAGTGATGTTGGACAGGCGGGCAGGTGCAGGTAGCGATCGGTTGAAGAGCATGCATTTAGTTTTACTTGTATTTAAGAGGAATTGGAGGCCACGGAAGGAGAGTTGTATGGTATTGAAGCTTGCCTGGAGGGTTGTTAACACAGTGTCCAAAGAATGGTGTCGTCTGCGTAGAGGTGGATCAGAGACTCACCAGCAGAAAGAGCGACATCATTGATGTATACAGAGAAGAGAGTCGGTCCAAGAATTGAACCCTGTGGCACCCCCATAGAGACTGCCAGAGGTCCAGAAAGCAGACCCTCCGATTTGACACACTGAACTCTATCAGAGAAGTTGTTGGTGAACCAGGCGAGGCAATCATTTGAGAAACCAAGGCTGTCGAGTCTGCCGATGAGGATGTGGTGATTGACAGAGTCGAAAGCCTTGGCCAGATCAATGAATACGGCTGCACAGTAATGTTTCTTATCGATGGCGGTTAAGATATCGTTTAGGACCTTGAGCGTGGCTGAGGTGCACCCATGACCAGCTCTGAAACCAGATTGCATAGCAGAGAAGGTATGATGAGATTCGAAATGGTCGGTAATCTGTTTGTTGACTTGGCTTTCGAAGACCTTAGAAAGGCATGGTAGGATAGATATAGGTCTGTAGCAGTTTGGGTCAAGAGTGTACCCCAGTTTGAAGAGGGGGATGACCGCAGCTGCTTTCCAATCTTTGGGAATCTCAGACGACACGAAAGAGAGGTTGAACAGGCTAGTATAGGGGTGGCAACAATTTCGGCAGATAATTTTAGAAAGAAAGGGTCCAGATTGTCTAGCCTGGCTGATTTGTAGGGGTCCAGATTTTGCAGCTCTTTCAGAACATCAGCTGACTGGATTTGGGAGAAGGAGAAATGGGGAAGGCTTAGGCGAGTTGCTGTGGGGGGTGCAGTGCTGTTGACCGGGGTAGGAGTAGCCAGGTGGAAAGCATGGCCAGACGTAGAAAAATGCTTATTGAAATTCTCAATTATGGTGGATTTATCAGTGGTGACAGTGTTTCCTATCTTCAGTGCAGTGGGCAGCTGGGAGGAGGTGTTCTTATTCTCCATGGACTTTACAGTGTCCCAGAACGTTTTTGAGTTAGTGTTGCAGGAAGCAAATTTCTGCTTGAAAAAGCTAGCCTTGGCTTTTCTAACTGCCTGTGTATTATGGTTTCTAGCTTCCCTGAACAGCTGCATATCACGGGGGCTGTTCGATGCTAATGCAGAACGCCATAGGATGTTTTTGTGTTGGTTAAGGGCAGTCAGGTCTGGGGAGAACCAAGGGCTATATCTGTTCCTGGTTCTAAATTTCTTGAATGGGGCATGCTTATTTAAGATGGTTAGGAAGGCATTTAAAAAAATATATATCCAGGCATCCTCTACTGACGGGATGAGATCAATATCCTTCCAGGATACCCCGGCCAGGTCGATTAGAAAGGCCTGCTCGCTGAAGTGTTTCAGGGAGCGTTTGACAGTGATGAGTGGAGGTCGTTTGACCGCTGACCCATTACGGATGCAGGCAATGAGGCAGTGATCGCTGAGATCTTGGTTGAAGACAGCAGAGGTGTATTTAGAGGGCAAATTGGTTAGGATGATATCTATGAGGGTGCCCGTGTTTAAGGCTTTGGGGAGGTACCTGGTAGGTTCATTGATAATTTGTGTGAGATTGAGGGCATCAAGCTTTGATTGTAGGATGGCTGGGGTGTTAAGCATGTTCCAGTTTAGGTCGCCTAGCAGCACGAGCTCTGAAGATAGATGGGGGGCAATCAGTTCACATATGGTGTCCAGAGCACAGCTGGGGGCAAAGGGTGGTCTATAGCAGGCGGCAACGGTGAGAGACTTGTTTTTAGAGAGGTGGATTTTTTAAAGTAGAAGTTCAAATTGTTTGGGTACAGACCTGGATAGTAGGACAGAACTCTGCAGGCTATCTTTGCAGTAGATTGCAACACCGCCCCCTTTGGCAGTTCTATCTTGTCTGAAAATGTTGTAGTTTGGGATGAAAATTTCAGAATTTTTGGTGGTCTTCCTAAGCCAGGATTCAGACACAGCTAGAACATCTGGGTTGGCAGAGTGTGCTAAAGCAGTGAATAGAACAAACTTAGGGAGGAGGCTTCTAATGTTAACATGCATGAAACCAAGGCTATTACGGTTACAGAAGTCATCAAAAGAGAGCGCCTGGGGAATAGGAGTGGAGCTAGGCACTGTAGGGCCTGGATTCAGCTCTACATCGCCAGAGGAACAGAGGAGGAGTAGGATAAGGGTACGGCTAAAAGCAATAAGAATTGGTCGTCTAGAACGTCTGGAACAGAGAGTAAAAGGAGGTTTCTGGGGGCGATAAAATAGCTTCAAGGTATAATGTACAGACAAAGGTATGGTAGGATGTGAATACAGTGGAGGTAAACCTAGGTATTGAGTGATGAAGAGAGAGATATTGTCTCTAGAAACATCATTGAAACCAGGAGATGTCATCGCATGTGTGGGTGGTGGAACTAATAGGTTGGATAAGGTATAGTGAGCAGGACTAGAGGCTCTACAGTGAAATAAGCCAATAAACACTAACCAGAACAGCAATGGACAGGCATATTGACATTAAGGAGAGGCATGCTTAGTCGAGTGATCAAAAGGGTCCAGTGAGTAGAGAGGTTGGTTGGGGTCACGGCGATTTAGACAGCTAGCCGGGCCATCGGTAGCAAGCTAGCATAGGATGGAGGTCTGTTATTAGCCACCTTGTGCGTTTCCGTCGGTAGGATTAGTGGGGTTCCGTGTGGCAGAGGGGATGAATCCAAATCACACAAAAAAAACAATAGATAGAGTTATAGAGGCCCAAGAAAAAATTAAATAAAATAAATAAATAAAATAAATTGTCCGATAGGTCTATTCAGATAGACCGATAAGACAGCTAACGGTTAGCGGACCGCAGATGGGCGTTCAGGTAACGTCGCGACGGAGGAGACAGCCGGATAACTCCTTCGGGTAGATAACGTCGGTAGTCCAGTTGTGAAGGCCCGGTGGGGCTCCGCGTTGGCAGTAAAATGGGTCCGGATAGGTGATTGTAGCCCAGGAGTGATTGATGGAACTCTTCAGCTGGCTAGCTCCGGAATAATTTATGTTTGCTCCGGAATTGACGATACACACGGATAGCAGCTAGCTAGCTGCGAGATCCAGGTATGAATGTCCAGAGTTAGCGGTTGAAATCCAGGGACATGGAGAGAAAAATAGGTCTGGTATTTTCTGTTCCGAGCCGCGCCGTACAAAACTGGCGATAGATTTTCGAGCTAAAGGATAGCTGATGACCACAAACCGTGGTTAGCTGAATTTTAACGATTAGCCAGTAAAGAAGCTAACTAGCTTCTGATTAGCTTCTGGCTAGCTTCTGGATTAGCTTCTGGCTAGCTTCTGGTTAGCTTCTATGGCGGATTACAGATTTCAGGTAAATAAGACCTTTTTTTTATAAATATAAATTGGTGAGGTGGGTTGCAGGACAGTGTTTTGAAATGAGTTTATGGAAAATAAAAAATATATATAAAATGGTATGCCCAAAAAAGTTGTGTATATATATATATATGGGACACGACAAGACGAGGACAAAAGACCTCTGAACTGCTGTACCATCTTGGAACGAAGATTGGGGAGCCAGGCCCGGGTGGCAGAGTAGCCTAGTGGTACCCTAACCCTAACTAGTAACCGGAAGGTTGCAAGTTCAAATCCTCGAGCTGACAAGGTACAAATCTGTCATTCTGCCCCTGAACAGGCAGTTAACCCACTGTTCCTAGGCCATCATTGAAAATAAGAAATTGTTCTTAACTGACTTGCCTAGTTAAATAAAGATAAAAATCAAAATGAATTTTTCACAACAAAAAGGCTTTATTACAGACACACAACAGCTCTGTTGGACATTCTTGCAGTCAGCATGCCAATTGCACGCTCCCTCAAAACTTGAGACATCTGTGGCATTGTGTTGTGTGACAAAACTGCATGTTATAGAGTAGCATTTCATTGTCCCCAGCACAAGGTGCACCTATGTAATGTTTAAGCTGTTTAATCATCTTCTTAATATGCCATACCTGTCAGGTGGATGGATTATCTTGGCAAAGGAGAAATGCTCATTAACAGGGATGTAAACAAATTTGTGCATCAAATTTCAGAGAAAAAGTTTTTTGTGCGTATGGAACATTTCTGGGATCTTCTATTTCAGCTCATGAAAAATGGGACCATCATTTTATATTTAGATTTTTGTTCAGTAATAGTTGGATTATGGGTTGAATTCAAACCATTACTAATGACTTTGCAAATTATATATAGGCCTAAATGGCATTGTTGAGGATTGATAAAGTATGGCCACATTTCATTTGCTCTGTTAAACCTACCCTTGGAATGACTTCGATAGCAACAGTGAATCTATTTTTTAGGTTTTTAGGTGAAGATCTCTGAACAATCATTCTCACAATACCACATTGGTAATAGCCCACCACAGTGGATGCGTTCTAATACTCATAAAACCTAGTGGTCAAACACGGAAATGGTTCCAATCGTCTTTCCACCGTTCATTGAATTAAATATGTGTTTGGTCTAGACTTACCTTAGTGTAACGTTTTGATGTGTAATTCTCTCAATATATTTGCCTCAATTTACTCAAAAAAATTATAAATGCTAACTAGCAACAGAGAAGACCTCAGGAAGCTCCTGCATGTCATCTCTAGCCGACACTGTCCGCTACCGTTCACCAACAAGATCAGAGACCTGTGCCCAATCCATGATGAATCCATGTGCTGTATTGAAATACATTGAATAAAGTGTTGTACTTCTTCAATCCCCTTTCTCTGTCTTAGGTACCACCTGACTACTCTTTAGCTAGCAGAGCAGTAGATCTAAACATCATTTTCTATTACGTAGCTTAGATAACTGTTTGTACAGTATGTTGACTTTGGTGTCTACTTCAGCTCTTATTGCATTTGTCAAGGATCAGCATAAGACCATTAAAAGGGAAGAAGACCACTATAAAGTCTGGCCATGTGGAGAAGTGCAGTTATAGTGAGGAACAACTTACCAGTTTGGTCAGGGCCAGCATGAAGGATAGTATATCCTGTGTCGGTGAGTGTAGCTATTAAGTTTGTGCACCTTAGCAATACAATGTGTTTATACAGCTGTCAACATTCTACAAGGAAAGAGCCTTGTAGAATGTTAAATTATACAATCATTAACCATATATAAGCGCACAAAGCAAGACCCAGATGCAGACACGGGAGGCGGATGGTTTGAATCTTGATATTTATTAAACAATCCAAAAGGGGTAGGCAAGAGAATAGTTGTGGACAGGCAAGAGGTCAAAACCAGTTCAGAGTCCATGAGGTACAGAGTGGCAGGCAGGCTCGAGGTCAGGTAGGCAGGTACGGAGTCCAGAAAACAGGCAAGGGTCAAAAACTAGGAGGACTTGCAAATGATAATAGAAGCAGGAGTACGGGAAAACCGCTGGTTGACTTGAAAAGCATACAAGACAAACTGGCAGAAGAGACACGAAACACAGGGATAAATACACCAGGGATAATAAGTGACATCTGGAGGGGGTGGAGACAATCACAAGACAGGTGAACCAGATCAGGTAGGGACACCAGATTACTGCGCATTTCAGACTGCGATGAGCAATAACTCAGCTCTAGAACGTTGTCATTGATGAGAATGAATCTAAAAATCTATTGACATTCAGAATAGACTTCGTTTAGACATCCAGACTGTACTGTAGTTGCATGACAAGAGACAAATCTTCAAAGGCACAGTATTTATTCAGAGTGGTACATGCATTCACACAGTCTTGATTTATAGAATCCTTCCAACTATGTGATTGATACAGTGCCTTGCGAAAGTATTCGGCCCCCTTGAACTTTGCGACCTTTTGCCACATTTCAGGCTTCAAACATAAAGATATAAAACTGTATTTTTTTGTGAAGAATCAACAACAAGTGGGACACAATCATGAAGTGGAACGACATTTATTGGATATTTCAAACTTTTTTAACAAATCAAAAACTGAAAAATGGGGCGTGCAAAATTATTCAGCCCCTTTACTTTCAGTGCAGCGAACTCTCTCCAGAAGTTCAGTGAGGATCTCTGAATGATCCAATGTTGACCTAAATGACTAATGATGACAAATACAATCCACCTGTGTGTAATCAAGTCTCCGTATAAATGCACCTGCACTGTGATAGTCTCAGAGGTCCGTTAAAAGCCCAGAGAGCATCATGAAGAACAAGGAACACACCAGGCAGGTCCGAGATACTGTTGTGAAGAAGTTTAAAGCCGGATTTGGATACAAAAAGATTTCCCAAGCTTTAAACATCCCAAGGAGCACTGTGCAAGCGATAATATTGAAATGGAAGGAGTATCAGACCACTGCAAATCTACCAAGACCTGGCCGTCCCTCTAAACTTTCAGCTCATACAAGGAGAAGACTGATCAGAGATGCAGCCAAGAGGCCCATGATCACTCTGGATGAACTGCAGAGATCTACAGCTGAGGTGGGAGACTCTGTCCATAGGACAACAATCAGTTGTATATTGCACAAATCTGGCCTTTATGGAAGAGTGGCAAGAAGAAAGCCATTTCTTAAAGATATCCATAAAAAGTGTCGTTTAAAGTTTGCCACAAGCCACCTGGGAGACACACTAAACATGTGGAAGAAGGTGCTCTGGTCAGATGAAACCAAAATTGAACTTTTTGGCAACAATGCAAAACATTATGTTTGGCGTAAAAGCAACACAGCTCATCACCCTGAACACACCATCCCAACTGTCAAACATGGTGGTGGCAGCATCATGGTTTGGGCCTGCTTTTCTTCAGCAGGGACAGGGAAGATGGGAAGATGGATGGAGCCAAATACAGGACCATTCTGGAAGAAAACCTGATGGAGTCTGCAATAGACCTGAGACTGGGACGGAGATTTGTCTTCCAACAAGACAATGATCCAAAACATAAAGCAAAATCTACAATGGAATGGTTCAAAAATAAACATATCCAGGTGTTAGAATGGCCAAGTCAAAGTCCAGACCTGAATCCAATCGAGAATCTGTGGAAAGAACTGAAAACTGCTGTTCACAAATGCTCTCCATCCAACCTCACTGAGCTCGAGCTGTTTTGCAAGGAGGAATGGGAAAAAATGTCAGTCTCTCGATGTGCAAAACTGATAGAGACATACCCCAAGCGACTTACAGCTGTAATCGCAGCAAAAGGTGGCGCTACAAAGTATTAACTTAAGGGGGCTGAATAATTTTGCACGCCCAATTTTTCAGTTTTTGATTTGTTAAAAAAGTTTGAAATATCCAATAAATGTCGTTCCACTTCATGATTGTGTCCCACTTGTTGTTGATTCTTCACAAAAAAATACAGTTTTATATCTTTATGTTTGAAGCCTGAAATGTGGCAAAAGGTCGCAAAGTTCAAGGGGGCCGAATACTTTCGCAAGGCACTGTATGTCAAGTCATAAAA
This sequence comes from Oncorhynchus nerka, assembly GCF_034236695.1. Lineage (NCBI taxonomy): Eukaryota > Metazoa > Chordata > Actinopteri > Salmoniformes > Salmonidae > Oncorhynchus > Oncorhynchus nerka. The sequence goes on along the minus strand of NC_088397.1, from coordinate 69,527,595 downwards.
TCCGAAGTTAACAATTAAAAGTTTATAGACAAACTGCACTTGTCCTTATGTGAAAATGTCAGTTTACTAAATATTCTACAACTGTAATGTTATCAATCAAATCAAACTATTTACACTACCGTTCAAAAGTTTGGGGTCATTTAGAAATGTCCTTGTTTTTGAAAGAAAAGCTAATTTTTTGTCCATTAAAATAACATCAAATTGATCAGAAATACAGTGTAGACATTATTAATGTTGTAAATTACTATTGTAGCTGGAAACGGCAGATTTGTTATGGAATATCTACATAGCAGTACAGAGGCCCATTATCAGCAACCTTCACTCCTGTGTTCCAATGACACGTTGTGTTAATCCCGCAAAACACTAGTCTCAAGGTCAACAGTGAAGAGGTGACTCTGGGATGCTGGCCTTCTAGGCAGAGTTTCTCTGTCCAGTGTCTGTATTCTTTTGCCAATCTTTTATTTTTATTGGCCAGTCTGAAATATGGCTTTTTCTTTGCAATTCTGCCTAGAAGGCCAGCATCCAGGAGTTGCCTCTTCACTGTTGACGTTGAGACTGGTGTTTTGCGGATACTATTCAATGAAGCTGCCAGTTGAGGACTTGTGAGGCGTCTGTTTCTCAAATGAGACAGTCTAATGTACTTGTCCTCTTGCTCAGTTGTGCACTGAGGCCTCCCACTCCTCTTTCTATTCTGGTTAGGATAGGATAAAGTAATCCCTCTCACCCCCCCTCCCCCTGAAAAGATTTAGATGCACTACTGTTCCACTGGAGGTCATAAGGTGAATGCACCAATTTGTAAGTCGCTCTGGATAAGAGCGTCTGCTAAATGACTTAAATGTAAATGTAATGTAAATGGTTAGAGACAGTTTGCGCTGTTCTGTGAAGGGAGTAGTACACAGCATTGTACGAGATCTTCGGTTTCTTGGCAATTTCTTGCATGGAATAGCCTTCATTTCTCAGAACAAGAATAGACTGACGAGTTTCAGAAGAACGTTATTTGTTTCTGGCCATTTTGAGCCTGTAATTGAACCCACAAATGCTGATGCTCCAGATACTCAGCTAGTCTAAAGAATGCCAGTTTTATTGCTTCTTTAATCAGAACAACAGTTTTCAGCTGTGCAACATAATTGCAAAAAGGTTTTCTAATTATCAAATAGCTTTTTAAAATGACAAACTTGGATTAGTTAACACAACATGCCATTGGAACACAGGAGTGATGGTTACTGATAATGGGCCTCTGTACGCCTATGTAGATATTCCATAAACAATCTGCCGTTTCCAGCTACAATAATCATTTACAACATTAACAATGTCTACACTGTATTTCTGATCAATCTGATGTTATTTTAAATGGACAAAAAAAAGGATTTTCTTATAAAATAATTACATTTCTAAGTGGCCTCAAACTTTTGAACGGTGGTGTATATAGCACATTTCTTACAGCATAAACATTTCAAGGTGTTCAAAGTCATGCATTGAAAGGAATGTGGCACTTAACATCCTTCCTCTTTGCAGGTCTCTGTAGGTGACCAGGGGATTCTCTATACCATATGCAAATGCCTCCGTGGAGCTCATAAGTGTAGCCATACAGCCTATTTTGGCGGTTCACAATACAATCTGTCCTGAAAGCAACTGAAGAGGATCTTCAGTCACTAAGGAACCATTTCCGGGACAGGTTAAGTGGAATGGCATGTCTCCTTGAACCTGAGCCAGAACAACCGCCACCCTCCCTGTCATCACCAGACATTGTTAAAGTACAAGGGCACCCGGGGAATGCAGGCATCCTGGCTGGCATGGCGCTGTTGGTGGAGCAGCAACAGGCAGCAGGGATTAAACGTGTTCCAAGCATTTCATGGATGTAGCAAAGCAGTGGAACATTGAAAACACTTTACACAGAACATGATTGTAGCTGCGAGATATTTGCCTTTTGAACACCCTGCACCGCTCACCGTCTCCAAAGGTCCATCACAGTGTCCCTACAGAACAGCAGGTTTGAAAATGCCCTAGCCAAATGCTGAAGAATTGTTGGGCATTTCAAACACAGCACACCAAACGCTGCAGAGCTAGGACAACAGCAAGTTGCAAATGGGCAAAAGAATGAGTAACTCGTTCAAGATGTCACAAAAAGATGGAATTCCACACAGGAATTGGTAAAGTGTGTCCACAGAAACCAACAACCACAGAGATGCTCTGGCCCAACAGAAAACCAACTTCGCCATGCAAACCACAGCTGAATTGGAGAAACTGCAGAAGTTGTAGGCGCTGCTGGAGCCCTGAAGGTAAGCTTCTTTATCATACTATTAGTGTTATAATACGATGTGTTGTGTGTGTGTGTGTGTGTGTGTGTGTGTGTGTGTGTGTGTGTGTGTGTGTGTGTGTGTGTGTGTGTGTGTGTGTGTGTGTGTGTGTGTGAAAATATGTGTCTGCGTATAACAAGTCTCTCACAATTGACTTAAATTATTTAGAATTATATTATTTTCCACTGCAGGTACTTGACTGAACTTCTGGGAGAGAAGTACATTTCCTGCTCAGTGTTGTTGCCTGCTTTGTGCCATCTCCTTTGGGTGATGGAGAGCTCCGATGATGACCCTGCCTACGTGGAAAGTTTCAAGCAAATATTCACAACAAACTTGAAGAAATGCAAGGAAAACACCAACCTCACATGGCTGAAGATCGCCACAGCACTCGACCCAAGGTTTAAGGACCTGAAGTGCCTTCCCAGACCTGAGAGGGGTGAGGTGTGGGCTTTTGTCAGCAACTTGCTGAAGGAAGAGAGGTCTGTACAGCAACCTGATAAAGCAACAGAGTCAGAGCCACCAAATAAGAAAGCTGCCCTCTTGTTGAGTTCTTCTGAGTCTGTTGAAGAATAGGAGTCCATTGAGAAATGTGTGGAGCGTTACAAAGCAGAGCCCAGCATCTACATGGAGGACTGTCCACGACAGTGGTTGTCACAGCATGCAGGGGCACACACCAGGCTGGGCTGCATTGCACGAAGGTACTGTGCATTCGGAAAGTATTCAGACCCTTTCACTTTTTCCACATTTTGTTACGTTTCAGCCGTATTCGAAAATGGATTGAATAGTTTTTTTCCTCAATCTACACATAATACCCAATAATTTTTGGCAAATGTATTAAATATAAAAACAGAAATACCTTATTTACATACAGTTCCTGGCAATGACTTCCACATCAGCAACTTGTGGGAGGTTGTTTTCACTCTCTGGGCATATCGTACAGAAGAGAGCAGCTTTATCATCTGAAAATGTCGACATGATTTTTGTCTTTGCAACTGGTTCAGTGAAAAGAAAAAGGAGGACGACTGAAGTGTATGGTCACAGGTTTATGTTCTGTGGAATTCATGACATTGTTGGATAAGTTTATGCTCTTTGTTCTTTGCATCCATAGAGCCAGTTATTTTTTTATTATAGCCAACCCTCCTCCAATCAGTAATTGGGAGAACAATCATTTGTAATGGCTGAAGCTTTAACTGTGTGTGTGTGTGTGTGTGTGTGTGTGTGTGTGTGTGTGTGTGTGTGTGTGTGTGTGTGCATGAATGGTTGTATAGTGGGAAAAGAGTTACCTGACTAACTCTTCCTCATCTATCTCCACCCCTAATTCTTCTCACTGCGGCTCCTTCCAGTTTCCACATTTCTCTTTGACAACTTCAAGAAAATGTATGAGGGAGTAGACCTACTGGGAGCATTAGTAAGTTACAGGACTTTTGTATTGCTTAACTTGTTTATGGTGAATATGCCATTAAAAACATTCTGATATAGAATATTTTTTGTGTTTCAGTCCCTACATGCCTATAACTCAATACACTGTTTATTTAGGAACAAATTTGAAAAAATTATAAATGAGTGATTAATTGCAATTAACTACAGAATTGAATGCAATTAATCCAGTTTTTTTATTTTATTGTATGACAGCCCTAGTTATATTACATACAAGTGTTGTTCAAAGTAGCCAGCTACAGTAATGTAGTTAACCTTTATCATGGGCACAGTGGGAATATATATCTGTGATGTACAAATTATTTTGTACCCCTTGTGTCTTACTTGCTGAAGGCCCTAGTGCTTGGACCTAACATGGTTGAAAACAAGTGAACAATGAATAAATATCATACACAAACAATAGGTTATATTACATTCAAGTTTTGCTCAAAGCAGCCAACTAAAGTAATGTAGTCAACGTAAGTTAAATTTTGAGTGCATCTCCTAACAGTTTCATTCAGTAGTACAACACCATTCACATTGCATTTTATCATGGGTACAGTGGGAATTTATAAGTCTTACCCCCAGAGTGAGAGAGAGAGTACATCACTTCCAGCAGATTGCCTTGCTGAGGGTGGCGTTGATCATGCACTGCTTTTCGTGGGGTGAGCCTGATGTTCCGCATGTCACGCCTCTTGTCTAAAACATGGGGAAGAGGGGACATAAAGTCAAAATGTCTATGCATATACAAATGCATTGTTTTACTCAATATGGTATCATATGTGATGAGTTACTGACCTGTCCGTTCACGGGCTTGATCTGCTGTAGTCTCGGACCACACTGGCACAGGATGTCCATGCACCGGATTGTCTGAGGGATGCACTCCTATTGGACTGGTAATCAATGAGACATTTGGTCAGTGGTGGGTCTTTTTCAATTCTGTATCAACATCTTTATCTGGACAGATAACACAAACCCACATTGGACAATTTTATTTATTTATTTAATTTATTTCACCTTTATTTAACCAGGTAGGCTAGTTGAGAACAAGTTCTCATTTGCAACTGCGACCTGGCCAAGATAAAGCATAGCAGTGTGAACAGACAACACAGAGTTATACATGGAGTAAACAATTAACAAGTCAATAACACAGTAGAAAAAAAGGGGAGTCTATATACATTGTGTGCAAAAGGCATGAGGAGGTAGGCGAATAATTACAATTTTGCAGATTAACACTGGAGTGATAAATGATCAGATGGTCATGTACAGGTAGAGATATTGGTGTGCAAAAGAGCAGAAAAGTAAATAAATAAAAACAGTATGGGGATGAGGTAGGTAAAAATGGGTGGGCTATTTGCCGATAGACTATGTACAGCTGTAGCGATCGGTTAGCTGCTCAGATAGCAGATGTTTGAAGTTGGTGAGGGAGATAAAAGTCTCCAACTTCAGCGATTTTTGCAATTCGTTCCAGTCACAGGCAGCAGAGAACTGGAACGAAAGGCGGCCAAATGAGGTGTTGGCTTTAGGGATGATCAGTGAGATACACCTGCTGGAGCGCGTGCTACGGATGGGTGTTGCCATCGTGACCAGTGAACTGAGATAAGGCGGAGCTTTACCTAGCATGGACTTGTAGATGACCTGGAGCCAGTGGGTCTGGCGACGAATATGTAGCGAGGGCCAGCCGACTAGAGCATACAAGTCGCAGTGGTGGGTGGTATAAGGTGCTTTAGTGACAAAACGGATGGCACTGTGATAAACTGCATCCAGTTTGCTGAGTAGAGTGTTGGAAGCAATTTTGTAGATGACATCGCCGAAGTCGAGGATCGGTAGGATAGTCAGTTTTACTAGGGTAAGTTTGGCGGCGTGAGTGAAGGAGGCTTTGTTGCGGAATAGAAAGCCGACTCTTGATTTGATTTTCGATTGGAGATTTTTTATTTTACCTTTATTTTACTAGGCAAGTCAGTTAAGAACAAATTCTTATTTTCAATGACGGCCTAGGAACAGTGGGTTAACTGCCTGTTCAGGGGCAGAACGACAGATTTGTACCTTGTCAGCTTGGAACCTTGTCAGCTTGGAAGCTTGCAACCTTTCGGTTACTAGTCCAACGCTTAAATAAAGGTGAAATAAAAAAAAGTATATAGAATGGTGTCGTCTGCGTAGAGGTGGATCAGGGAATCGCCCGCAGCAAGAACGACATCATTGATATATACAGAGAAAAGAGTCGGCCCGAGAATTGAACCCTGTGGCACCCCCATAGAGACTGCCAGAGGACCGGACAGCATGCCCTCCAATTTGACACACTGAACTCTGTCTGCAAAGTAATTGGTGAACCAGGCAAGGCAGTCATCCGAAAAACCGAGGCTACTGAGTCTGCCGATAAGAATATGGTGATTGACAGAGTCGAAAGCCTTGGCAAGGTCGATGAAGACGGCTGTACAGTACTGTCTTTTATCGATGGCGGTTATGATGTCGTTTAGTACCTTGAGCGTGGCTGAGGTGCACCCGTGACCGGCTCGGAAACCAGATTGCACAGCGGTGAAGGTACGGTGGGATTCGAGATGGTCAGTGACCTGTTTGTTGACTTGGCTTTCGAAGACCTTAGATAGGCAGGGCAGGATGGATATAGGTCTGTAACAGTTTGGCTCCAGGGTGTCTCCCCCTTTGAAGAGGGGGATGACTGCGGCAGCTTTCCAATCCTTGGGGATCTCAGACGATATGAAAGAGAGGTTGAACAGGCTGGTAATAGGGGTTGCGACAATGGCGGCGGATAGTTTCAGAAATAGAGGGTCCAGATTGTCAAGCCCAGCTGATTTGTACGGGTCCAGGTTTTGCAGCTCTTTCTGAACATCTGCTATCTGGATTTCGGTAAAGGAGAACCTGGAGAGGCTTGGGCGAGTAGCTGCGGGGGGGGGAGCTGTTGGCCGAGGTTGGAGTAGCCAGGCGGAAGGCATGGCCAGCCGTTGAGAAATGTGACAAGTGGTCCCCCAACACCCAATCCTCATGCCTCATTGTTTGTTCTTGTTTCCCAGTCAACAGTCTGGATCTTCCTCTTACCTTTTCTTGGAAATACAGGGCCATTTCTCTTTCCACCGGAAAATGGAAGCTGCAGACCAAAGTGTTGTCACTGTGTTTTTGGTCCATCCATCTGAAAGACAAAAAAAAGTTACTTTTACTAGGTAGCCAAGTTGATAACTAAAATGGTGACATCTATATTAAAATACCATAACCCACAGACTATAGTAATGGTAAATAGGCTGGGCTTTGGTCTATCTGCACATCTAAAATCCTACTATGTGGATGGAACATTTCTGCTGGGATGGAGGAATTATCTGGAATGCTCAACTAGATGATCAGGACAGTGTAGGGTACTATTTGCCCAAAGAGGTAAAGTATTGTGATGAGCTATATGACTGTACTTCTGATTCTCAAGAGGAAAGTTAAAACCCTCAGCCTTAAGGTCACTGAGGAGGACCAACAGTGGTAGGGGGATCATCTGAAAGGGACTGACATGCAGCGATGGAACATAAGGATTTCGGGCACTGGCCAGCAGACCACGATTTCAACTAGCCATGGTAACATTCAGGTCCTAAATCTGTGGCATGCGATGTTTGTAAAGGCAAAATGTCACTGCTGTGACAGGCTACTTTGGCACCTTTTCTACTAGCTATTTCACTACTGTCAGGCAAGTTTGGCACATTGTCTACTAGCCCAGTCTGAAAAGTACTAGCCTCGGACTAGCTTAATTTCCATCCCTGCTGACATGTATAGCTAACTGACTTCACATATCATTTGATGTACAACAGAAGTACTTGTGGAACAAAACCGTTTATGTTTTGTATGGGAAAACATTGGGCCCACAAGTCCTATGTGATGTAGCTAGCCAGCTAGTTAATTAACGTTAGCTCACCGTTCGTGTAGTCACACATTTCCATGTGGTGACATGCTAGCTAATGTTAGCTCACCAGGGCAGGGCTATTTAGCTAACGTTTAGCTTGCTAGTTATGTTAGTTCATCGTTTGTGTAGTCAGACATTTCCCCAGACCCCACAGATGGTGACATGCTAGCTAGTCCACCACGGCAGGAATATTTAACATTAGCTAGTTAGCGCTAATCGCTAACGTTAGGCACATTCGCTACCATGTCACCTCCTTCGACTACACCACGGTGATATATGGTGCAACGTTAGCTACCAAAGTGCCTAACTAGCTAGCCCCACCAGGGAATATTTAACTAGCTATATCCCTGCCCTGGCTGGAGGGCTAACATTAGCTAGCATGTCACCACGTGAAAAAGTGTGAGCTAACAGATTATCTGGCAAGCTCACAAAGAACTTGTCAATAATAAAGGTCACAACAGTCAATATGCTAGCCTACACTGGTTCTTGTAAGGAAGGCAAAGTGCATTGTACAAGTAAGTACAGTCGGTGGATATCTAGCTTATTTTCAAAAGCATCTAGCTAACCACAGATCATTGACCGAAACAAAATAGCTTGTTAGCAGCTAGCAAACAGGGTTTAACTTGTTATTATTTATTTAACCTTTATTCAACTAGTCAAGTCAGTTAAGAACAAATTCTTATTTACAATGATGGCATACCCCTGCCAAACCCTAACCTGAACGACGCTGGGCCAATTGTGTGCCGCACTATGGGCTCCCAATCACGGCCTGTTGTGATACAGCCTGGAATCGAACCAGGGTCTGTAGTGACACCTCTAGAACATAGACGCAGTGCCTTAGACCGCTCCGCCACTCGCTAATACAGGTCAGAAAACAATCAAATGCACATGTGGTTATTGTAGTAGCGGTTACAATCCGGTACATAGCATAGAACCATCCTTGCTTCTGATTGACGGAGAGACCTAAGGTTGGGCAGTTAGCTACAAAGGGCAGGGTAATTAAAAAAATGTTAAATAAGAATACACACGAGAAATACGCAATAGTAATTATTTACACAAGAAACAAGAATCTACTTTCTAGGTTACTTGCTACTTGTTGATGAGTTTGCATCGAAAAATGTGGAAGTTTTTTCCACCCTGCCTTGAGTGATTACAGTATGTCAAATTTTGCGTCAGGATGTGCAGTTCTGTATGATAGCAACATTAATGGCTAATTAGCATTTCATTTTTAAGGGGTCATTACAGGTGAATATATTGATAAAAGTTACCTTGTCCGAGAGAGATTTGCACAGTTATGAAAACGTCATGCCAGGGTAAGCCTACACGAAACGCTAGATTTTATGGGTATTATGACTCATACAGTGGTACTCAATAGTCAGTGACAAGTATCCTAGCTATGCAGGGCTGGGCTCGGTTAAAAACATTTATGGGAGACCAAAAGGTAGCTGTAGATCGATCAATTCTCCAGTAGGAGGTGCTCAGCCTATTGTTTTTTTCTTCTAATAACGGACATAACATTGAAAATTTGGGGCCTTCTGATTGACGCAGTGGTCTAAGACACTGCATCGCAGTGCTAGCTGTGCCACTAGAGATCCTGTTTTGAGTCCAGGCTCTGTTGCAGCCGGCCGTGACCGGGAGACCCACGGGGTGGCGCACAATTGGCCCAGCATCATCCGGGTTAGGGGAGGGTTTGGTCAGCAGGGATGTTCTTGTCCCATCGCGCCCGAGCGACTCTTGTGGCGTGCCGGGCGCAATGCACGCTGACACGTTCTTCGCCAGGTGTACGGTATTTCCTCTGACACACTGGTGCGGTTAAGCAGGCATTGTGTCAAGAAGTAGTGCAGCTTGGCTGGGTTGTGTTTCGGAGGACGCACGGCTCTTGACCTTCGCCTCTCCCGAGTCCGTACGGGAGTTGCAGCGATGAGACAAGACTGTAATTGGATACCACAAAATTGGGGAGAAAAAGGGATAAAAGTATGACGTTGTTTTAAAGGTACAAATTCAACATATTTTATACAATATTTGTCTATGTTGAAATTTGGTTACCATGATGACATTATCCTGTGGTTGAAATTTCACCCTCAAAACAACAATCCGTACAGGAGCCCTGAGTTAATTCACTCACACATGCATATACACGCATGTTCATAACATGTCAGCCAAGTCGTTCTGCTATGAAGAGCACAAGCAAACACATCAAACACAAACACACGGTACAGACAGAGTGGTGGTATGTCAGACTGCACCAGCTTGCGGCTCTGTCAGCGTTGCTGATGGATGAAGTCTTACTGCTTCCCCTGGATTATCAGAGGAGTTCAACGGGAGGGGAAGGTGATCCATCAGACAGAGAGGAGAGAGGGAGTATATGAGAGAGAGGTGTGGTAGGGAGATAGAGATGGAGAGATGAGGAAGAAAGAGCAAAAGAGAAAGAGCGGAAGGAAAGGGGAAAAGAAAGGATGGAGAGAAAAAGAAAAAGCAAAACAGGAGAGAGAGGGAGATAAAGAATGAAAGAGAGCGGAGGAGGCAGGGTAGGGAAGCCGAGAGATAAACAGAGATGGAGGGCGAGATTATTTTTTCTGGTTCAGCTTTGTATGCACCCTGAGGTGAGGGAAAAGAAGGATGAAGAGGTGAAGGTATGGAACAGCTGTGCACAGAGACTGGGAAGGAAGAACCAGACGTGCACACGCACGCACGCAAATATTCACTCCCAAAGTAATCACACACACGCCGAGGGTACTCGCAGCCCGGCGCGGGCAGCGGAGACACTTGAAGATGAAACAGAGGCTCGATGGTGCAGGAGTTGAGTGGTGTGGCAGACAGGGTAATCATCATCAGATAGAGCATGTGGTTCACATCCTGTACTCACAGCACCAGGCACCAGGCAGGATCTGCATTAGTTTAGTCTGCATGGCCTGGAAATCACATCAGACCTCACTGATGCTCTTATTGTATATTTATTAATTTAGCTGTTGCTCTTATCTATTGTCAGTGCACATAAAATGATAGTATAATAGCAGATAATGGCTTAATGCGTATGATAGCTTAGGTAGAAAGGGAAATACTTTTGAGAAAAGCTTAGAAATCACTCTTGAAAGCTCAAGGGAAAACCTAGTTCCTGTTACCCAAGTCTTGACTTTAAAAGACATACACAGGGGGAAATCAACAATAAAGCATTATAGTACTTCAATCAGATTACACATTACCACATCCCAGTAACATATACACCTGCTTTTCAAAACCGTATATTACAATACAGTGAGTAAAAGTATTGGTTTACCACTTCTGACCATAAGACAATCGATATTGGAAAACAGATTTGACTGGGATGCAGAGAGAGGGAAAGTTGTCTGGGGTAATGTGTGTGTCTGTGTGGAGGTTGGAGTCATGGCATGGTAACGAGGAGGCAGAACGGATGATGACCCTCACCGACCCTGATCCAGCCTCTAGCCATAGAGAATATAGAGCTCAGTGTTGGCATGTGGTTGAGCACCATTTTGCACTTGCTAGATGCCTTGGAATGAGTCATACCTGTATGTGTGTGTGTGTATATGTGTGTATATATTCTATGAATGTGTGGTTGCTTTGGGTCATTGTACATTTCGGTGTACACCAATCCCAGCCGGACCCAGGGAGCCCTGCTAAAGCCATTGGCTGTGTTCTGATGGATGGAGAGGCTCCTGTAGATGTCTGCCTGTACCTCCCTAATATGTTTACAGGCTGTGACCGAGGATCAGGTGGCTGGGCGGGCATCGAGTTCATGAGAAAGAGAGAGAGAGACAGAGCGTCAGAGAGAATATTATGTGAGAACATGACATCTTCTATGACACTTGCATGCATTGCAATAACATTATACCACTTAACAATCAGCCCTTGTAGGTAATAATGAGATATCAGCAGGCCACTAGAGGGCACTCTGTGATTCATTTTCTATGGAGGGTCCAGTATACTATCCTCTTCTCTCTGTTTCCTAAAAATGTCTGTAATGTTTGTTTTTACAGCAGCTATTAGTAATCAAGAACTGACTAAATAACACTCCTATTATTGCTACTAATGATAATGAAACAATATGATATTATTATTAATAGTATCAATATTGTTTTTAATGCCAATATTGTCAACAGTGATAACAATGATAATTCGATATTTTATTTTATGATGAGCATTTAATTTTTGTCAAAAAAGTAGTGTATTCTAATGTACAAATCCATGGTAACATTGTATGTCTAAATATTAGGACACTTCACAAACAGATCTGCAGCCATGACCTCAACTGTTTGACCCCTTAGTAAGGTGAGGGGTCAACGGGGAACTCATTTGACCCCACTGTTTCCAAGTCACTCTTGGATAAGATCCTATCAAGACCTCTAGAACGGTTAGAAACCCTGACAGAGACCGTTACTCCATTATACTACACTACCATTCAAACGTTTGGTCTCATTTAGAAATGTCCTTGCTTTTGAAAGAAAAGCACATTTTTTGTCCAGTAAAAAAACATCAAATTGATCAGAAATACAGTGTAGACATTGTTACTGTTGTAAATGACTATTGTAGCTGGAAATGGCTGATTATTTTAATGGAATATCTACATAGGTGTACAGAGGCCCATTATCAGCAAACATCACTCCTGTGTTCCAATGGCAACTGAGCAAGAGAACATGTACATTAGAGTGTAGTTTGAGAAACAGATGCCTCACAAGTCCTCAACTGGCAGCTTCATTAAATAGTACCCTTAAAACACCAGTCTCAACATCAACAGTGAACAGGTGACTCCGGTATGCTGGCCTTCTAGGAAGAGCTGCAAAGAAAAAGCCATATCTCAGACTGGCCAATAAAAAGAAAAGATTAAGATGGGCAAAAGAACACAGGCACTGGACAGAGGAACTCTGCCTAGAAGGCCAGCATCCCGGAGTCACCTCTTCAATGTTGACGTTGAGACTGGTGTTTTGCTGGTACTATTTAATGAAGCTGCCAGTAACCTTGACCATCAAATACCAGAAACCAAGACACGTCACGATCTGTGTTTACAGTACCTGACTATGCTTGTACTTCATGGAAATTGAGAATATACATAAACCAGGATTGTGGCACCAGGTTACACAAAACCATGCATGCACCCACACACAGTCACCCAGCGCACACACACGCCCTGATCATGATGTGGGAAATTACAGGGGGATGTGTAAATACCATCCATCAAGTGAGTTCATCTATCAGATATGCAAACACACTTACAATACACACTCACACATGCACACACAGAGTGTGTACAAAGGCAGGCAGGACAGGTAGAGTGAACAACACACAGCTCAAACACGTGTTGTGTCTAACACCATTGTGAGGCATTGCACAAAGACAAATGCATGCAGAATGCACACAGACATGCAGGCAAACTCATTTTGCCAACAGAAACAAGTTCCACACACACTCCTCAAACCTCACTCATCTTCAACAAGAAGACGCCAACACACACTCATAGAGATACATGCACACAGGAGTGAAATGATTAGAGGTCAACCGATTAATCGGAATGGCCGATTAATTAGTTCCGATTTCAAGTTTTCATAACAATCGGACATTTTGGACGCCATTTTTTATTTTATTTAACTAGGCAAGTCAGTTAAGAACACATTCTTATTTTCAATTACAGCCTAGGAACGGTGGGTTAACTGCCTTTTTCAGGGGCAGAACGACAGATCTTTACTTGTCAGTTCAGGGATTCAATCTTGCAACCTTATGGTAAACTAGTCCAACACACAAACCACCTGCCTCACGAAGAGCCCGCCTGTTACGCGAATGCAGTAAGAAGCCAAGGTAAGTTGCTAGCTAGCATTAAACTTAATCAATCATAATCACCAGTTATAACTACACATGGTTGATAATATTACCAGTTTATCTAGCTTGTCCTGCGTTGCATATAATCGATGCAGTGCGCATTCGCGAAAAAGGACTCGTTGCTCCAACATGTACCTAACCATAAACACCGATGCCTCTCTTAAAATTAATACACAGAAGTGTATATTTTTAAACCTGCATATTTAGCTAAAAGAAATTCAGGTTAGCAGGCAATATTAACCAGGTGAAATTGTGTCACTTCTCTTGCGTTCATTACACGCAGAGTCAGGGTATATGCAACAGTTTGGGCCGCCTGGCTCATTGCGAACTAATTTGCCAGAATTTTACGTAATTATGACATAACATTGAAGGTTGTGCAATGTAACAGGAATATTTAGACTGATGGATGCCACCTGTTAGATAAAATACTGAACGGTTCCGTATATTTCACTGAAAGAATAAACGTCTTGTTTTCGAGATGATAGTTTCCGGATTTGACTATATTAATGACCTACTGTGTGTAGGTCATATGTAATGACCTATTTCTGTGTGTTATTATATTATATTTAAGTCTATGATTTGATAGAGCAGTCTGACTGAGCGATGGTAGGCACCAGTAGGCTCATAAGCATTCATTCAAACAGCACTTTCGTGCGTTTTGCCAGCAGCTCTGCTGTTTATGACTTCAAGCCTATCAACTCCTGAGATTAGGCTGGTGTAACGATGTGATGTGAAATGGCTAGCTAGTTAGCGGGGTGCGCGCTAACAGCGTTTCAAACATCACTCGCTCTGAGACTTGGAGTAGTTGTTCCCCTTGCTCTGCATGGGTAATGCTGCTTCGAGGGTGGCTGTTGTCGTTGCGTTCCTGGTTCGAGCCCAGGTAGGAGCGAGGAGAGGTACAGAAGCTATACTGTTACACTGACAATACTAAAGTGCCTATAAGAACATCCAATAGTCAAAGGTATCTGAAATACAAATGGTATAGAGAGAAATAGTCCTATAATTCCTATTATAACTACAACCTAAAACTTTTTACCTGGGAATATTGAAGACTCATGTTAAAAGGAACCACCAGCTTTCATATGTTATCATGTTCTGAGCAAGGAACTTAAACGTTAGCTTTCTTACATGGCACATATTGCACTTTTACTTTCTTCTCCAACACTTGGTTTTTGCATTATTTAAACCAAATTGAACATGTTTCATTATTTATTTGAGGCTAAATAGATTTTTATTGATGTATTATATTAAGTTAAAATAAGTGTTCATTCAGTTTTGTTGTAATTGTCATTATTACAAATACATTTTACAAATCGGCCGATTAATCGGTAGCGGCTTTTTTTTGTCCCCCAATAATCGGTATCAGTATCGGCGTTGAAAAATCATAATAGGTCGACTTCTAGAAATGATCCATGGTGAAATGTATGAAGCGTTTGTATTTGATATCCTTTGTTAAAGCCACATTTCCATGCAAAATACAGAATAAGCAAAAGTAGCGGTCCCCCACCCAGAAGAATAATAAAAAACCAAGGAGATAGGAACCCTCATTTTTAATGGCAAAACAAGCAGAAACCCTTCCGCTGTCAATAATATATTTTCCCCCTGTATGATAATTAGATCCTGTTCAGTCCCCCCTCGCCCCATCTGTGTGGCACATCCTCCTCTTTCTCTCTCTC
The DNA here is from genome assembly GCF_034236695.1 of Oncorhynchus nerka. Taxonomy (NCBI): domain Eukaryota; kingdom Metazoa; phylum Chordata; class Actinopteri; order Salmoniformes; family Salmonidae; genus Oncorhynchus; species Oncorhynchus nerka. The sequence goes on along the minus strand of NC_088397.1, from coordinate 69,512,479 downwards.
TCTTTTCCTCACTTGCGCCTTCTTTTTCTCTATCCCCTACTCATCGCTCACTGTCACCTATATGCTCCCAGCCGTCCAACCTATAACCTCACTCAGGTTCAGCTGCAGTTCAGGCGTGGGAGGGGTGTGTGAGTGTGTTGTTGCGGACTGTAGGCTCTCTGCCTGCGCTGCAGATACAGGGCTGCTGCTGCCATGGCAACAGCACTAGACTGGCTGCACAGAGGAGCTGGAGTCCCGGTCTCAAATGTAACACTCCTGTCATCTCTCCCACTCCATCCTTACCACATTCTCTCCCCCTCTCTCTTTCTGTTTGTAAATGTCCCCAATTTCCTACTCTTCCTCCAGGTGTATCTCTTTCTCTCTTTCATTTTATCTTCAGCATTCTTTCTCCAGTTTGTTGAGCTCTGCAGTGAAGGGAGAACCATGACAAATATACACGCACAAGGAAACTCTATGGTAAATCATCAATACGGAAAATAAATACGTCACCCTTGAACATATGCCATTAGTGTTAAGTGTTTGTTGTTCTTTAATTACGGTTCAATTATTGTTCAATAACTGTGGACCAATGAGATGAATAAAGGTGCTAATTAAGTGCTGTAGAAGCATTTATCAAATTTCACCTAGGATTGCCACGGATAGCCAAGAAGGCCTATGAAATGGTAAGCAGATGTTGTAGACAAATATTGAATCAAGTGGGAGGTCAGCTTGTGCAATATAGCCGTGCTACGAACCTTTGAAGGAAGCTTTTAATGCAAACAGTAATTACATAAATGTCGCTAATTAAAAATCAACTGTAGCAGCGGGTTAAATCTTTGACCTGAGGTCTCAGAGGACAGGAGATAACACTGGCACACGTCAGTGATAACCAATTACCCATTAGTAACATCAAAGATCGGTGGCAGTGTTTGTATGATATGAGGGTCAAAGCTTTGCTAATTATACTTTCTCCATGTTCGATGTCATGCAAAGGACAAGGAGAGAGGGAGACGATGGTATGGCTCTAAGTAAACCGACTACCTTATACACTAGCCACTTGTGTGTATGTAATGTTACCCATTTAAATGTGTGTGCGAGTGCGTGCAGGGTTGGGTAGGTTGCTTTCTAAATGTAATCTGTTACAGTTACTAGTTACCTTTCCAAAATTGTAATCAGTAATGTAACTTTAAGATTACCCAAACTCGGTAACAGAATTACTTTCGGTTACTTTTGTATTACGTTTCCCTTAAGAGTCTTTAGAAGAAGACATATATTATCCATCAAATGCATTTGGTGTGACATCATAGTAGTCTCTGACTTGTGGTCAGGCTCGCTCAGGTAGAAGAAACTTAAACGTGCACCTTTTTTCAATGCTGAATTGAATGTCATTGAGAAAACAGAAAGGTGTCACAAAACATCCTTTCTGAATTTAAAAGTAATCCAATAAGTAATTATTTTGTTTTTCTGTATCTGTAATCTTATTACAATATTTTTGCTGGTAAAGTAACTGATTACAGGTAGTACCGTTTTTAGTAATCAGATTTCATGTAACTGATTACATGTAGACTAATCAGTTACTCCCCAACCCTGTGCAAGTGCATGATATGTGTTTATTTTTGTCAAATCCCTCGCGGTGCAGATCATAGGAGACTCTTATCACAGAGACGGAAAGGGGGGGGGCAAAATAAATTTATGCACGATGGGGCACGCGCGCAGCCGGTTTGTGTTCAGTAAAACATAAGCTATCACCTTCGTTGGTTGGTAGCACTGCGCTACTGTATAATAAGAAGGGTAGGTCGCCTATCTGCGTGGAACTACTATTCCCAGAATGCAATTGCTGGTCTATCTTTCCGGAAAACATCCGCTCAGGATGGACACACATGAACTCAAAAGGTACAGTGCAACTACAGCGACAAAATGTGCTGTTTTAAGGACATTAATGCAGCCGTTCTGTTATAAGGGGACATGTGCATTATATTATGCCTACTTTAAAATAACTCTGTGGCTAAGCAATTTAATATCCGCTGACGTTGATGGCTAACCGGGTTAGCGTTCCTATTGATAATCAAAGTACCGGGATTGTTTTATTTATCTGTCCGCAGGGTTGGAGAGGGAGATGCGGAGAATCACGAACCGGATGAGAACAACGTTTGTTCACTTACTCTGGGTCCGGGGTTGATGTTGGATGGTTCCACGGTAGCCTCTCGTTTTCTGCACGTAGAGTTGGAGCTGAACGTTCACCTTCGCCGGCTCTCGTTCAGTGAGCCCGTGCACTACATCTACAACCCGCTGGAGTATGCCTGGGAACCGCACCGCTGCTTCGTTGAGACTTACTGTCGTGGCGGACAGAGTATTCTCTTCCTGGGGATGAACCCGGGACCCTTCGGCATGGCTCAGACCGGGGTAAGGATGTGCAGGCAGGCCAAAGAGAGAGACCAACAACTCTCACTTGATAGCTACATTGTTAAGTTAGCCTACTTCAATTCAAGGCAAAAGGTTAATAGTAGCCTCCTAGAACTTTTGGTTGATAGAGGACAATATAAACGTTTATTAGCACTTTCTCATATTCACCATTGCAGAATGGAAATGTCTGGAATAAGGTGTACACATAAGTCAATATCGCCCACTCTGTTTAAATCAAAGTCAGGGTAGAATAGAGTTGTATCATTATCCACCTAATCATCAGTCCTCTGCTCTCAGGTACCCTTTGGTGAGGTAAACTATGTCCGTGATTGGCTGAAAATCACTGGGGAGGTTGGACATCCCCCTTCGGAGCACCCAAAGCGACTAATCAAAGGCCTGGCCTGCATTCAGAGCGAAGTGAGTGGCTCCCGTTTCTGGGGCTTCTTCCGCAAGCTGTGTGGTGAGCCAGATGTGTTCTTCCGCCATTTTTTTGTACATAACCTGTGCCCACTTATGTTCATGGGTACCACCGGCAAGAACTTAACACCCCCTGAGCTAGTCATTGGGGAACGTGAGGCCCTCCTGGCTCTCTGTGACATGGCACTGTGCCAGGCTGTGGCTGCCCTTGGTGTCACCATGGTGATTGGGGTTGGCAGAGTGGCAGAGCAGCGAGCGCGGCGAGCCCTCACTGCGGCAGGCATGGAGGTACGGGTGGAGGGCATCATGCACCCATCCCCCAGGAACCCGTTGGCCAATAAGGGCTGGGAGGCAGTAGCTAAGGCCAAGCTGGAGGAACTGGGTGTCCTATCCCTGCTGACCATGTGACCTCTAGCTAATCAGCCTCCATGAGCGAATACTGTATTTGCTGTATGCTGGCCTGGGGGTATAAGTTGCCCGCTGGCACAGATCTAGGGTCAGCTTTCCCTTCCCAAATCTTAACCTTCATCTTTAGGGGGAAGAACACATCACCCAGGCCCTCTCACACAGCAGTCCCTGTTGAGCAGCAGTTCCCCTCCAGAGCTCTCATGTTTATAGGCCATGCGGAGAAATACTGCATCACAATGACTCTCCTCAGATGCTGTTATATCCATTACAGAAAAGATACATTATGTCTATATGTACTTTACTGTGGTGTGTACTGCCTCACAGCATGTCGACAGGTACTCATCTCTGACCTTTGTGAGGACATTCTGTAGCATATTACCTGGAAATAGTTCCAGAGACTGTAATGAATAAATTAAAAGTTTTTAAAATGATATCATTTACAACAATTATAAGATTAAAGATTTTCAGGATTACAGTAGATACTGTATACAGGTTTAGGAGGAGCTTGCCTTAGGTCTTTTAACAGCTCTGTTGCTATAAGACTCTGGTGATGTAACTGACCAGTTAGTCTAGAATAGGTTTTAGTTTGTTCTTCAGAGTTATTTCCACTGTTAAATGACAATGTGTTGTAATTTGTTAACAAGAAAAACAAGTCATGTTGCAGTATTTTCTTCTCTGTCTCGACAGTGGTTTGCAAATTTGGAGTGAATGTGGGCTAGTTTTCTGTCCCATTGTAACAACATTGCTAAAGCAATGTTTCTCATTTGGTCAATTTAGTACATGTTCAAGCCAACCATTGTTGCTTGGCTGATGCTTTATGCATGCGCATGCCCTGTCCTTACCTGTTACTTCCTAGCAGGTCTTAACGTGTTGACATCTTATCATTACTACTAAGCAAAATTCTGACCTTCAAGGTCCTAAACCCACATTACTGCATAGCTAGGTATAAAGCCATCTCTATAATGTTTGTACTGGGACGAAGCCCCAATAGGTCATGCATAATTAGAAGAAGCCCTTGACATACATGACACTCAAATGGTCTTGCACCGTGCTGTTATACCACTCAGCTCTGCAGGAGGTTAAGCTTGTAATGGAAAAGGGCAGGTTTCCCTCCGATGATTTCTTCTCTGTCTCGACAGTGGTTTGCAAATTTGGAGTGAATGTGGGCTAGTTTTCTGTCCCTTACACAACATTCTGTACACCTCAGGCAAAATTCCACAGGTCAGGTGATCAAGCTTTCTGTGTGCCACTCTCCATTTTTAATTTAACCTTTATTTTACTAGGCAAGTCAGTTAAGAACAAATTCTTATTTTCAATGACGGCCTAGGAACAGTGGGTTAACTGCCTGTTCAGGGGCAGAACGACAGATTTGTACCTTGTCAGCTCGGGGATTTGAACTTGCAACCTTTCGGTTACTAGTCCAACGCTCTAACCACTAGGCTACCCTGCTGCGAACCTAAATCAGGTGGTCCCTTAATAAGAATGATCGTTTTAGAAATGCATGGAATTAATCTTATGCTATTGCCTTGTAATGCACTTTAGTGTGTACCTGATGTTAATGTTTAAAAAAATAAACAAATTAAACAAAAGAAATGTCCTCTCACTGTCAACTGTGTTTATTTTAGCAAACTTAACATGTGTAAATATTTGTATGAACATAAGATTCAACAACTGAGACAAACTGGACAAGTTCCACAGACATGTGACTAACAGAAATTGAATAATGTGTCCCTGAACAAAGGGGGGTCAAAATCAAAAGTAATCTGGTATGGCCACCAGCTGCATTAAGTACTGCAGTGCATCTCTTCCTCATGGACTGCACCAGATTTGCCAGTTCTAGCTGTGAGATGTTACCCCACTCTTCCACCAAGGCACCTGAAAGTTCCCAGACATTTATGGGGGGAATGGCCCTAGCCCTCACCCTCAGATCCAACAGGTCCCAGATGTGCTCAATGGGATTGAGATCTGGGCTCTTCACTGGCCATGGCAGAACACTGACATTCCTGTCTTGCAGGAAATCACGCACAGAACGAGCAGTATGGCTGGTGGCATTGTCATGCTGGTGAGTCATGTCAGGATGAGTCTGCAGGAAGGGTACCACATGAGGGAGGAGGATGTCTTCCCTGTTATGCCTACAATGACAACAAGCTCAGCCTGATGATGCTGTGACACACCGCCCCAGACCATGACGGACCCTCCACCTCCAAATTGATCCCGCTCCAGAGTACAGGCCTCGGTGTAACGCTAATTTCTTCGATGTTAAATGTGAATCCGATCATCACCCCTGGTGAGACAAAACCGTGACTCGTTAGTGAAGAGCACCTTTTGCCAGTCCTGTCTGGTCCAGCAACGGTGAGTTTGTGCCCATAGGCAACGTTGTTGCTGGTGATGTCTGGTGAGGACCTGCCTTACCACAGGCCTACAAGCCCTCAGTCCAGCCTCTCTCAGCCTATTGCAGACAGTCTGAGCACTGATGGAGGGATTGTGCGTTCCTGGTGTAACTCGGGCAGTTGTTGTTGCCATCCTGCATCTTTCTTTTGGTGTTTTTCAGAGTCAGTAGAACGGCCTCTTTATAGTGTCCTAAGTTTTCATAACTGTGACCTTAATTGCCTACAGTCTGTCTTAACGACCGTTCCACAGGTGCATGTAAATTAATTGTTTATGGTTCATTGGACAAGCATGGGAAACCGTGTTTAAACCCTTTACAATGAAGATCTGTGAAGTTATTTGGATTTTTACGAATTATCTTTGAAAGACAGGGTCCTGAAAAAGGGACTTTTCATTTTTTGCTGAGGTTAAATATTTAATTGCCACGACTTTGCTCTGGCATTATTATAATGTTTTTGTACATTAACTCATTTCCACTATGTAGCATTTCTTTTGTATTGCGTAAGGCAAGGAATGGACTGTATACTTCATTCTCATTATTATACTAAATCAGCCAGTTATTTGTATTATACGCTATGGTTTAGTGGAACATTACACAGGAGTGCTATGTAACATGCTTAGTGGAAAGTACTTCCATGAATTCTCTCTGTTCCTCTTTTAACTCTGATCACAATGGCTCCCAGTCATCAGGAGCTAGCAGGTAGAGAGGGCTGCTGCAGTACGGTGGTTTGATGTTGTTTGTCTTGATCCTGGATAATGCATAAATCCTAAAGTCACCAGCTACGGGCCTCACCATTACAGGGTGCAGATGTGTGTCTGAGAGAGAGAGGAGGGGCCGCCATCTTAAATGGGTTTGTCTGGGGGGAGCTTGATGAGGCAGGACGTGGTGTCTGTATAATGGCCATTCGCTCTCTCTCACACAAAAACTCTGACTTCAGAGCACCTGCACACTCAAAATCAAATCAAATTTTCACATGGTTAGCAGATGTTAATGCGAGTGTAGCGAAATGCTTGTGCTTCTGGTTCCGACAGTGTCGTAATATCTAACAAGTAATCTAACAATTCCCCAACAACTACCTAATAAACTCACATCTACAAGGGGTGAATGAGAATATGTACATATAAATATATGGATGAGCGATGGCCGAGCAGCATAGGCACACCCACAAGCAAAATCACACGTATTCAAATGCACACACACTATCTGAACTCTGGTCTTTGCCGTGACACATGTAGCGAGAGTCACATATTCCTTCTCACCCCCCCCCACTCTCTCTCTCACACTTCTGCAAACAAGCACAAAAGCTCCCTTGCGTTCTTTATCTCTCTCATACATGCAAACACACACACAGAATGGCGCTCCACCGCAGGGCTGAGAGCATAGCTGCAGTTCCCTAATGACTCCCATCCCTCTCTGTTCTGTGCCACATTATTAATTAGCTCAATGAGCCTTGCCAATAGGACCCGCTCTGTGGATTAGAGTCCTGCGGTACAACACGCACACTCCTCTGCAAGTACCCTCCTGTGTACTGTCATGGGCCATGGATGTGGGTCTAGGTGAAATTCAGCTGCTGTCCTGTCTCTCTGCCACAAACCCAAGCTGTGCTGCGATGAGCAAACTGCCTGGCATGATGGAGGCTGACAATAGAGGGGTTTGTTTTTGTGTCACGGTGTTCCATCCACCCATTTTGACACACAAATGTTGCTCATAGGTAAGACGAACATATTATGTACAGTGTATTCAGCATATAGTAAATGGGGTAAGACAATAACCCCTCAAGATAGTCCAGTTTGATGCTTCAATCGATTCTGATGTTCCTCAGGTGCATCATTTTCAATTTTGAGACTGATCCTTTCAATGTGTGTTTGACTTGGTATTTGTGTCTGGCTTGTTGCTTTTCAAACATGACAGTCCACTTGACTGATGATGTGTGGGTGTTTGTATGTGCATTTCAGCATCTTACGCCAAGGAACAATGGCGCAGGACATACTTCTTGGCAGCCTGACCTCCGAGTGACCCCACGTCCATGCGCGAGGAAAGGACAGGGGAGCTAACGTTAGCCGGCGTGGGCCTGTCAGAGCCATCGATTCTGTGATGAATGGAGGTGGCGGTTATTAAACCAGAATTAGAGCGAGGGTGGAAGGAGGGGGAGGCAAGGAGGAGGGGGAGAGGTGATAAATGAAGGGGCGAAATGTTCTGCAAGAGAGGATAGAGGAGGTGGGGGGGATGTTGAGGGAGGTGGATGGCACAACATCAGCATCATCCCTCTTTATTATCCTCCAGGGCCGCCCGTCATACGGAGAGAGCGAGGGCACGAGAGGGGCACACCTAACTGATAACCTCCACACTGTCCACACACACTGGAGGAAAGGGGGTTGGGGGAGTGTAGGCGGGGGTACACATTACTGATACCCCCCTTATGGAACCTTAAATTCTGCCCCCCTCTGCTTGGGCTGTTTCCTCCCCATTCCCATCACTCCGTTTGGCCTTCAGTGTTGAGATGACTGGGGTTTCTATTGGAATATTAACATTTTTAAATGTGCAGTTTTATCCAGCCTCATGTTTTTGGAAAATCTAGAAAATATAAATAGATGATTAAAAAAACGTCCTGCTTATAAGAAAAGGTTACTGTGAAATGAATTGGATAGATTCTCGTAAGATGAATGTTCTCATTAAAAAATAATTTTATGAAAATTTGAATGTATAAGTTTAATTTTCCTAACTGTTTTGCTTATCATAAGAATTGTTGTTTAAAGTCTTGTGTGACTCCCATTTTGCTTGAACTCTTCTTTTTTTCTGTGGCTGCAAAGCCCATCAATCATGGCGTGCTCTCGAGAGTGGGACGGTGCTCACGCGGTACACACAGATAAGTCATACAGGCGCAGGATATTAGTCGGATCAGCAGGGGGGAAAGAACAGTGAGGGTTCACCGTGCGGCTACGACACGGACGTACATGCACACGGTCATATGGGGGATTGATTTTTCTAGGCAAATCCATTTACCATCGGCCATTGCTGTTTTCAGTGTGTTTCGAGAAAATACGAGACGAGACAGATAAATTGTCACATTTCTGCACCATGCACTGTACTAATCACTTCCCTTCTCCTCTCTCTACCCCCTCCATCGCCCCCACTGCTCTTTTTTAGTAGTGGTTTATTTATCAATGTTTTAGTTACTGTCGATGCTAATTTCTGCCCGGGTTTGTCTTCATTACACCTCTGGAGTCGTTAGGAGAGAGCGTGCTGTTGGGTTATGTAGAGGCACCACACTGCTTCTCACTCACTTACTATGGTAATTATCTGGCTTGGTAATGGCCTACCTCCCTCTACAAATTTAAACCACCCCCCACATTTTATCAGCTACAAGTTATTTGTTTTCCAGTCTAACCCAGTTTGTCTCCTTCAGTAAATGTGGATTTTGTCGATGTTAAGGTTGGGTTGGCCTGAAAAACTAGTTCCCTCACCACCGGACCTAAACTGTCCTCAACTGTCCACATAGAGGCCAAGAGACTATTGGCTAATGCTGGTTGTGTCATCATTATGAGCAGGTGAAGGTTCAGCGGAGTCTTACCCAGAGGCTTATAGAGAAAGGGATGCTTCAGTTCTCAACCATTCTCCAGTCATTACTGAGAGGAATAGAATGTCTTGAATAAATTAGACGCTGGGCCGACTGTGTGTGTGTGTGTGTGCTTGTGTGTGTGTGTGTAGTGTACGTGTGTGTAAGGCAGCAGGTTGAAACATTTGATAGTATGGCCATTGTATGCAAAGGAAACTGCTCCACATTATCAAGGTGTATAATTGCAGTACTTTTAGAAAAAAGGGTTCCAAAAGGGTGGCTGTCCCTATAGGAGAACCCTTTATGGTTCCAGGTACAACCCTCTGTGGAAAAGGTTCTACATGGAACCCAAAATAGTTCTTCCTGGAACCAAAAGGGTTCTACCAGGAACCAAAAAGGGTTCTTCAAAGTGTGGGGACAGCCAAAGAACCCTTTTAGGTTCTAGATAGCACCTATTTTTCTAAGAGTGTATACTTGAAGATATACTGTATATTGGGAAAAAGCAGCCTTGATAAAAGCACACCAGCAGAGAAGAGTTTATTGACTAAATGTTAAGCTGGCATTATCAAAAGAAGGCAGACTTATTTATGGGGCGGGGGAAGCGGGAGAAGCTCCGTGAGTTATGTGTGAACAAGCCTTAGGACTGTATACAGCAGACAGATATCCTGCTGCCTTGTCTCAAGTCTCTATGGGTTGAGAGCAATGTGCATTGTGGTGCGGCCAGTACTCTTTGTGGTATTTCAGAGGCTGTGGTACTGGCTGTGGTAAGCGACGAAGACAGATTCTGTTCTCTGAGTTTACAGATGGTATTCCTGAAGTAGTCTGCTCCTCTTTTATTTCAGCTTAAAATTATTCATTTGTTCTGAGCAATGAGCTGTCTAGCTGCCCTGCTCAGGTGATACTTGTGATTGGGTTGATGGATGAGAAATGGCGGTGGCACGTAGATGGCAGAGGGCGAACCAATCCCTCAGTTAATTAGAAATGCTGTGATTCCACTGTGAGTGCAGCTTTTAAAAACACATTCAGATCTGAATATGAGACCTGCCTCCGCCTAATGTGACAACCTTCATATGTGTGTTGCCAGATGTTGAGGATGCTGTGAAAAAGGTACATTTTAATTCATATGAATAACTTCAAAGGCATATTCATGACTCTGGAAAATACTGTATGTCGAATCAACCTACGGTCCACCACTACATCCTTCTCATATACCTTAAGATCTGAAAATACCTTCTGGATAGGTGTAAGCAATATGGAGGTAAATTGAATAGAATAGTACTTTGTTAGTCCATCCATTACTACAATCCATTACTAAAGAAATGTGTCTCTTGATCTGCTCCTATTCTCCTTCGACAACACATATCAGCTGCAGTGGGTTTCCCCTGGAGGGTGGATGGTTAATGCGTTTCTCAAGGGCACAATGACAGTGGATGGTAGCTATCATCTGAAGCCAGTAGCGCTCTGGTTTCACCCACCTTTATCATCCGGCCCAAGATTTGAACCAGCAAACTTTCAGCTACTGGTCTGCCTCTCAGTGTTCTGGGCTTAACATCCTACCAATACCAATTAAAACCTTTCAGATCAGACAGGGACAATAAAGAAGTGTAATGGCCGGTAGGGGCTATAGGTCTTTCTATTTTTTTCTCTCTTACCGATCCATCTAAGAGCTCAACTAGGTCAACAAACAAAAAGCAATTAAGTGGGGCAGCAGCCTCCTTCAGGGAGTTGGTAATTAGAGAGCGGTGGGGACAGCTTCATTCTAAATAGGTACTAAAAGCCCCATCCATCATCTCCACTGTGAAGGCTCCCTCTCAGGTCATGTGATGCACAAACGAAAAATGCATGTGTTTATGTTCAGCGATTTAAATTGTGCTGCCACATTTGCATTGCAGAAAGGGGCAAACATATCACATTCCCTTGTGATTGGTTGGATGCAAGGCGGTGAGGTTAAGGATTCAAAGTTTATGGACTGGGCACTACCATTGTGAGCTGAAAGTGGGGAAGGTTAAACACAAAGGACACAGCATCCTTGACCTGTGCTGTTCCCCCCACCTCCAACTGCCTGCCCCTTCTCTTCCTCCATATGGTTGGGAACCTGTTAATATGGCAATATGGGGAGACTTTAACTGGTAAAGAAGAGAAGAATCCTAATTCAGTGAAGAAAAACAGTGTTAGGAACTGTTCAATCTGTTGGAGGCCATTCATGCATTCATTTGGATATTTCCATACAATTACGCATTTAATATAGCTTCTAATCAGCATCAACTTATTTGAGATACACTGAGCGAAATATCTTACTCATTTACTAAACGATCAGGCAATGGGTAGAAAAACATTTGACAAATTTACCACTTACCATTATTTGGGCAACAATTTAGAAGCTTAAAACCACTGGAACAGTGGTAAACTTGCCTGGTATTGGACGCAGGTTTATCTTGTCACTACCAGGAAGATGGTTCGGGAGGCAAAGGAAAATTGAAGGGCCAAAGTTGCCGAACATCTGTCATGACTTCCGCCGAGGTCGGTCCCTCTCCCTGTTCGGGCGGCATTCGGCGGTCGACGTCACCTGTCTTCTAGCCATCGCCGATCCACCTTTCATTTTCCATTTGTTTTGTCTTGTTTTCCACACACCTGGTTTGCATTCCCTCATTACTCATCTTGCATATAACCCTCTGTTTCCCCCCATGTCTGTGTGTGGAATTGTTATGTGTAATGTATGTGTACTCCAGGCTGGTTTGCGCTGGGTTATTATAACCTGTGTGTGTTCAGTTTTCTGAGTAACGTGTTTTGTTTGCCTCAATAAAGGGCTCAGTTTGCTACCCATTTCTGCTCTCCTGCGCCTGACTTCCCTGCAGGCAGTTACACACTCCTTTACAACATCTTTGGTCACCAAGTCTCCAAATCTACAATTAAATGCCACCTCCATTCCAATAGTCTTTTGGGAATGGTCTGTTATGAAACCAAAAATAATAAAAGCATTTGATATTTTCTGAGACACTTGGTATTTTAATTCAAATCGTGTGCTGCATATTTAATAACCACCCTAAACTCTACACCCCCAGTGGCTCTGTGACGCCCCCTTGACAACTGTGAGTCGAGGAAATGTCTGGTTGCGGCAACCAATCATATCGCCGTCTGTAACCAAGACTTAACAAAGAATTGCACTCGCCAACCAATCCGAGACCCCAGTGCAACCAGGAAGTAACCAAGAACAATGAGAACAGAGCTATAGAATTGGCTGTTGAATTGGAATTTCCTCTTCATCTCTACCATGAACATTTCATTCAACAGTAAAGTTTTTTCGGCTTACGTTATCTTTTTTTAAATCAGAAGTTTGGTTGTCTGCTGTTTTCAATTAGAATATCTAGCACTAGCAGGTAAGATCAGTGCATTAGGCACATCTAACAATTTAGCTAGCTAGTGAGCTAACTAGCTACAGTACTTGCAGTACGAGTGTATTTTGACAGATTGTCAAAATAGTCTAATGTCAGCCCCAATACTTCCACACTAAGCTAAAATCATAAAGTGTGTGATTTAATAGTAGGCCTATGTTTTGTCACACCCAGTTAGCTAATGTTAGATACTAATCCTTAACCAATTTTACTGTGTGATATTGAATAAACATGCACTTTTTTTCCCTAATGTGTTGAGATGTTAAGTAAAGGTTAGGCACTATTCATTGTTCCATCTATACATCCAATCTACACACTGATTACATTTTACATCTTATACTCACCATTACAATCTTTTCCCGTTATTTCCATAACACACATGGAGCAACACATCTTCAAAAAGTTGCCACATGGGAGCCTTGTCCTGAAAGACACCCGTTTCTACAGATGCACCATAGAGAGCATCCTGTCTTGTTACATCCCCATCTGTAAAAGCAGCTTCACCGTCCCCTGGAAGATCACAAAGGACTTCAGCCACGGCCTGTTCTCTCCGCTTCCATCTGGCAGATGGTAAGAGCATCCACCTCCAGGCCATAAGACTGTTGAAAAGCCCAGTTGTCCACCTGCACAACCTGCTGTTCACCTGCACCTTAAGAGACTGACTCTCTGTAACACTGACCCACTGACTCTCTGACTCTCTGTAACAGTATTGCTTCCGTCCCTGTCCTTGCCTCAACCTGGGCTCAAATCAGGGATCCTCTGAACACTTTTGCAACTTGTCACCCACAAAGCATCGTTAACTATCGCTCCACGAAAGCCGCGTCTCTTGCACATGCACGCATGCATGCACACTCACTCACTCACTCACTACCATCACTGCTGCTATTATTTATTACTGTTTATATGTACTGCTCACTTTATCTACATGTTGATATAACATTTCATACTACATACTGTTACTGCTAGTTTTATTCCTACTTTTGAGAGATAGCCAAATAATAGACTAAAGGAGCCTAACATTACTCCTTTATAGTCCAAGTATCTTGGATGTTCTGTTTAAAGGTGAATTGGCTCTGGAAGCCAAAAGAACCAAACACTCCATCTAAACGTGAATCGATTCTCAGTTGTGATACGGCTGACTGACTTACTTAAACAAATGCGGTTTCTGCTGACAATTGAGATGTACAAACTATGGCATAAGGGGACTACGAGCGGATAAGAGGCAGTCTGTAATTTTGATTAAGACATTAATGATCGAGCTAGGATGTACGTAGTCAATATAACTATTTGTTCAGCACTTTTGAAATGTACAGCAACAGAATTTAGAACATGGGCCGTTCTTACAGTGTTCTTCCTGTACACCCAGTCAGAAACGTAGGATAAATAAAGGGGGCATATAAGCAGACAATGGAAGCTCTTACAATATTCGATGATTACATTTCCAAAAACAGGTTATAAGCTACATGTGCACCACCAAGTCAGAACAGTAGGCGAAATTAAGTGGTGAAAATAGCCCAAATTATTAGGGTGAGGCACATGGGCTACTAACAGCTTACTACACAACATATACTTAGTATTACTTTCTTAGCTACAGTATACATATCTCCCTGGCATATTACATAGTTTATGCAGCAGCATACAGTACAATACATTTTTGGACTCACGTTGTTGTGCTGTGCTCACTTGAACAGGAAGGTGGTGCGGCGGTCCTTTGTGGGCAAATTTTGTCATCAAAGTCTGGCATTCTCTGGATTCATGGTGCTTTCAAGACAACTGGGAACTTGAATTTAAAAAAAAAGGTTGAATCATGATGACGTCAGTGATCTTCAAGTCGTAGCTCTAGAAAGAGGCCCGAGTTCCCGATTTACAATTCCCGAGTTGGATTAAAGTTCAAACGTATTTTCCCAGTCGTAGCTCGTTTTTCCCAAGTTCCCAGTTGTTTTTAACTCACTAAAGTCAGGTTTTGCAGTTCCGAGTTGTTTTGAGCGCGGCACAAATCATGCTTCATTGACAGCATGGCCAATGTGGAATGTCAATCATTTTAAACAAGGAAAAGATACCCTTAATCTTAGATTTGGGACCACACAGCCACTCAACTGAATAGCAGGCTAATGATTGCTTTGCAATGCTTGCAGTTAGCCACTGATTCCTTTCAAACCACTGATTGTTGAATTTGCGATATCCAACTTGTTGTGTAATGTTTATGGCCGATGAGCACCGATACGTTTTATTTATAATTTCACTTAATTATTTATCTTCATATGACAAGGATTAAAAAGGATTTGCCAGTAGATTGTCGACTTGATTCATGATGACAACTGCTAGCTAAGATTTTGAAAGTAAGAAAGCTACTGTAGATATAACGTGATTTGATGTCATTTTATCTTTGGCCAATGACCTTAAGCTTTCTTGGATGGGCACTTCTCATGTAACTCTATGGCAGCACCCAAGGGGTTGAAATTTTCGAGCTCTACCCTTTGACTTGGTGGAGATGTAGTGTCCCCATGATTGACAGAACACTGAGCCAGTCACGGCGCAATGCTCCATATTTTCTGCTGGCTTGCCCCACCACCACAGAAAGCACTTCTTAAATGTTTTTATTTGCTCTGCCCCACCTGCCCTGAATGACGGGTCGCCACTGGCAAACACATGCTGTAACATGGAGATATGGCCCTGTGGTAAGACTAACCCCATAAAGATGTGTATCAATTTAACCTTTTGTTTTTTATTTTGTATTTGAAAGATAAGGTCCTTATGCTTACAAAACCGTACTGCAAGCGGTGCATGTTAATGTTCAGACCGAACTTCGGGGCTCTTAACAACTTCCCGTACAGAATACGCCTTCGTCCAATGACTCTTACGTGTAATGGAATTGAACTGAGAGTTTATGACCTCCACACCTGTGCCTGGCTGGGTCTCTGTCTGTGACCTCCACACCTGTGCCCGACTGGGCCTCTGTCCATTCTCCACATCTATGCTTGGCTGTCCTTCAGTCAGCTCCTTGTCCTCTGTTCCTTACGGGCTGGGCATTCTGATTGGAGCCACCAATCAGTCTCTCTCCATTTTAAGGTAATTATACAAAATTGTAATTATTTGTGTTCAATTGTTTGTCCCTCTGTGGTGTTTATGACCTCCACACCTGTCCCCGGCTGATCCTCTATTTTTCAAGCTTATACAGCATCATTTTTCATTGATGTATTAGTCAACAGTATTCTCCCCTTCCTCTTAATTTACTCTGAACACAAAACCCCTTAGCTGAATGCTGTAATTACATTCTGATCAGTTAATGTCAGTCTTTGAATGCGCCATTGTATAAACTATTTAATTTTCCTGAGTGTGTGCTGTGCACTGATTAAAAAACAAATTAGAGTACATTTGTCATTCTCACATCTTCCTCCAATTATGTTGTCTTCAATTACTTCCTTGATTTACAATCAAAATAACTTAGCCAACATTACGTTTTCGATGGGATCATGGTATTACATTTATAGATCAAGCCCTTTCTCTAAAACTGGGATAAACAAGATTTAACTCCTGCGGTGTTTAGGCCTACTAAATGTACCCTTCTTCATAGCTCAGTATTTGAATTGTTTATTTCATAGTCTTTTTTTGCTCATCTTTATCAAGGGTGCCAATTATTTTTACCTGACTGTATGTAGCCTGGGTATGTATGTATACAAGTATAGCACAGGTGAGAGGAGAGCATACGGTTCTTTCCGCCTCACTAGAACAACATGGAATACACGTCTCTGCATCCTTTCTATGGTAATATTTTGCAGGGAAACTATGTATGTTATATCATTCAATAAATGGGAACCTCACTCAACCAAATATCTATCTACTTTTACTCTGATAAGCCAATTTTATGTGGAAGCGTCATGAACCGCGCCAAGGACAGCGGTCATTAGTAGTGTTCAACAGCTCTGTTCTCATTGGCCAATTAATGGTAACGTCTTGGTAGCGGTGCGGTCTCTGTTTGGTTGGTGAGGGCAATTCTTCGTAACTTCTTGGTAGGATCAGGGATATGATTGGTTTTCGCTACCAGAAATGTCCTCGACTGACTCTCTAACCGCCAGTACAATATTGTACCGAAATACCATCAATTTTCTAATATGTAAGAGATGGTACTGTGACTGTGCTGGAGTGATGTGACGGTTGTGTTGAGTTTATAATGGGCCTATGTAGCCTATTTTTATTTTTTTATTTTACGTTTATTTAATAATATGTGACCAAAAAACTTGAGTTATTGTAGGCTACAGCTTGGGTCATCTATTTTGAAACCTCCCAAAATAAAAGCGTTTGATGTATTTTTGAAAGATTTTTCTTCAAACCGTGTGCAGCCGATTTCAAAACTTCCCTAACATTGACAAAATAACGTGTAGTTGAAAAGATGGGCATGTTTTAAGGCGAATGGTCGTATTTGAAACTACTTGTGTAGAACGTCAGCGGCTCCGTGGCGCAATGGATAGCGCATTGGACTTCTAGGTTAAAGATCGTAGTGATTCAAAGGTTGTGGGTTCGAGTCCCACCGGAGTCGACTTTTTTTAATCTGTTGATAGTGAAACATGAGTATAGACTGACAATGGAACATGAGCATTTGCGAATACGCAAAATGTGTTTAACCTCAACTATAATAATAGCCAGAATATTCACCTCCATTGATAAGCCAAAAGGCTCTATCTACACACAAGGTAGCATAATCTATCGCCGAAATTAAAAGAAGATTCACCAAAAATGGCATACTTTTATTAACGTCAGATGTCGGGTAGCTGTCATAGTCAATAACCAAATAGGCGACCCTTTACTATCCATACAATCTTGAAACATGTTAAAATACTGTGCTGGCAAAAGTTGCTTGCGAACTGCTTGTTGCTCTCGACGTGCTCGTTCAAGATTACGCAGCCTGAAGGCCTGCGTAACAGTGCACGTGGCGTAGTGGGTGTGGACTCGGAGTTGGCGGCTGGTGCTGGAAAGGCTTCCAGGCATACAGTGTCGGAACAGAGAAGTGCAACGAAAACCCATCATTCACCATGAAACATAGAACTTCTTTAGTAGGTTGATGAAAAAACACACCATCAACAGAATAATTCCGCTATGAACAGCAGACATTGAACACACGCAATGATGCCCCCAATTTCGGATAGAATCTCCATAAATAGAAAGCATTGGCTGGATAGCCTATATCCCACTAGGAATTCCCAGTGTAGTTCATCCAGTATTACGTTTAACAGAGGTTTACTACTGAGTAGTATCAATACCAGAACATAAACAGGTATGCCGTCATGTATTAACAAATACTGACCGCATTGTTCTTGAGGTGACATTTGGTTATATTCTTATTTCCTATTGAATTTTGTGGTTATAACAAGGCAAAACACTTAAATACGGATTAGGCAATTATGCGTTTGAATGCTGATATTTTATACTGCAGAGACGTTAACTTCTGGCAGAGAGAAGCTGCATGTTTGCGTTCAATCAGACTGAAAACAATGTTTCACTCTCCCACAGACTTGCAACATCAGCTCGCTCTAGAATGAAGCCTCTGTACGCTGGCTGTGGTCTCACAACTAAACATAGGCTATTATATTTTACTAAAATCCGTCCCACTCCATTTAGTATGATATGTTACTTTACATTAGGTAGTATTATATGCTACAATATGGTAGACAAAGAACGAGAGTTTGAATAGCCCAGTATTATGGGCCCTTTGTTTCTGCATAGGCTGTTCAGATGGAAAGAATCATTCATTTGAATTTGTCGTCTATACGAATCAGGCATGCAGGCCTGTTATATCTACTATGTTACACAACATTGAGGATAAATTGTAAGGGAGCTCTCTTACCTTTATTTCGGCAGCCTTGTGTTATGACGGCCACGTTAAAATAACGGATCTCTCCAAGTTGATATTTTGAAGTGCCCTCCCTAAACGATAAATACAAAGTATAGACCTATATCATCCATGATCTTAATGTAACCGGGTGCTCATTATTCTTCTATTTCGCTAACATCGATTGTTTCAGACCCAAGCTCATGGTTCTGTAAATAACGGGACCAGCCCTTGTACAAAGTGATTTGTCCATTAACAAACTAAAGTTCGAGTCAATTCATTAAAAGTATATTGATATGTGTCCCTGCACTTAATGCCAAGGAAAACCAGGTGAACTAAGGCTAATAAAATGAATATGAATAATATACCTGCTCATATTAATTACACATTACAACAACATACAATTGTCATGATAATAATATAGTTTAATTTATAAACGTTATTTTATGAATATGTTAATAATAATCATCTTTATGATTTATCATGTTTTCAATCTTATACAAAAATAAATGAACACCCTGAATTTCAAAGTCAGTAAAAAAAAGGGACACGCATCATTGTTAAATGTGCATGTTCCTATTCTACAAAAAAACATAACTTATTCAACTTCACGCCAGGCCGATTTCAATTTGCAGTATATCCTGTGACAGATAAGTGGAGTTGGAGTGGTTTGTTGGTAATCGATTGAAAGAATTTTTTGAATATTTAGTGTTGCCTCTCCAACCCGGTGACCGAGTCAGCCCAAGGCGAGTCAGGGGTTAAAAGGTCGAAGTTGAAATGGGGAGCAAGTTCCAATCACCCAAGGAAAGCAATGTAGTCGAGGAGTAAGTGAAGAGCTGTAAACATCAGTAAACATGCAATTTGATGTTTCTAGTGAAAGTGAATTTGCAACGAGTGAAAAAAATAATCTTTGAAATGGTCTGTAAAACTGTTAATAACATAATCCCCACTTTTGCCTGAATTTAATCTAATTCATTCCGATGCAGCAGAAACCTATGTTCTTACATTTGTCTTTTCTTAACGTTTTTTTTAAACGTGCAGGCTATACTTCAGCGTTCTGATATCGTTGTTTTGCCCTTTAATTGTTTATTTTTCAAGCAATATCTGACAAATGTTAGCCACTTTCAGATTCTGAACGTACCAGATGTCTCCCCACTCACTACCGTTCTCACTTTTCTCCCATGTTTCCCCCAAAACATGTCAGCATAATGCGGAAATCAATAGTGACTAGTCAATTGTTGTTTTCCACCATAATCCACATTTTTATGGCCGACATTAACTTGCCAGCAGTCATTTACCGTGTTTACCTTCATTTAAGAGACGGAAAAATATTGCACGGTTGCACAAATTAATATAGATCTAGCCCAACTTTAAAACATGCTTTGTTGGCTGCACTTAAACCTCGAAAGTAGTTAATTTTGAATTGAATTAGGCTAATTGCTTTTTTCCTTTAATCATGATGCTCACTGAATTCTGTAGCAGAAGGACTGCTGATAAAAGTGATGAAACCTACCGAGAAATGATCGGAAATTAATTTCAAGACCAGAACTTGCTGTGTCAATTTTTTTTTTATTTTTTTTATTTCACCTTTATTTAACCAGGTAAGCAAGTTGAGAACAAGTTCTCATTTACAATTGCGACCTGGCCAAGATAAAGCAAAGCAGTTCGACACATACAACTACACAGAGTTACACATGGAGTAAAACAAACATACAGTCAATAATACAGTAAAAAAAAAAAAAAAAAAAAAGTCTATATACAATGTGAGCAAATTAGGTGAGAAGGGAGGTAAAGGCAAAAAAGGCCATGGTGGCAAAGTAAATACAATATAGCAAGTAAAACACTGGAATGGTAGTATTGCAATGGAAGAATGTGCAAAGTAGAAATAAAAATAATGGGGTGCAAAGGAGCAAAATAAATAAATAAATTAAATACAGTTGGGAAAGAGGTAGTTGTTTGGGCTAAATTATAGGTGGGCTATGTACAGGTGCAGTAATCTGTAAGATGCTCTGACAGTTGGTGCTTAAAGCTAGTGAGGGAGATAAGTGTTTCCAATTTAAGAGATTTTTGTAGTTCGTTCCAGTCATTGGCAGCAGAGAACTGGAAGGAGAGGCGGCCAAAGAAAGAATTGGTTTTGGGGGTGACTAGAGAGATATACCTGCTGGAGCGTGTGCTTAAATGTGTAATTAAATGTAGCCTACTTCTTTGTAGGCAGTTATAGAACTGGCTACAAAGATGATGTGTTATCCTTTTTGGTGTGTTATTAAAGTGGGATAATTTTTGTTTTTTTGAATGGCCAGTTTCATAATTACGTTATTTAGATGTTAGTCATTATATAGGCTCTGAGATTGTAAGGAGTTGATATGCTAATTTTACCAAATTATATCTCTCAAGTTGCACTAGCCTAATATATTTTATTATTTTCTCACAGAACCGCCTGTAGGCCTACTCACGTACATGTAGGCATATTTATTACCAGAACGTCGAGGTCAGTAATCAGACAATAATCATCGTATGCCATTCTGCATGCATTTCGATTGCATTGAACTTGTACAGTGTCGAACACATTTTTCCATGGGATTTAATTGAAAGGGTTTACCATGTAGCCTATTATCCTGTCCAAGTATTGTGCCAATAGCTTATCTGCTTAGCTGCTTAGCTAGTTTAGCTGCTTTTAGATCTTTTTCAAGATGTTACTCGCAAGACATCTGTAATAGAGAACACATTGGGAATATGAAGGAAACGCCTATATCTTTGTTCAGCTTGAAATTAACATTTCCATTGTATCGAAATGTATTATAAAGGATCGTTTAAATGAATGTTTAACTTCTTGGGCTTAATGAAACCACCATAACCCATCATGCGACCTACATAGATGCTTCACAAACTATGTATAAGAAAAGTGATGATGGGTGATATAAAACGTCCATACATCTTGTGCTTGGCCAAATGTGGCATAACCATTTTGACACCCTTTACCTAATGTTACATTTGCTTTTGAGTGCTTTGAAGGTGTACATCCTTATTTAGCCTACATAATGAAATCTGTATTCTAATAATTCCTTGCTGACTGACGACCAAAGTTGTTGAAATGTTAATGTTACTGGCCTGTTACTGCGCTTTCTATTAGCCTACATGGGGATCAAGTCCCCCCTCTTATTTATTATGATCTAAAAGGTACAACTGACCCTAGATCAGCACTCCGAGATGCTTTATGAAAATTGACCCAGCTCGTGAAACTGCAGTCATAGCCCACTGAGGTTTGGTATGATGGAGGCGGAGGCAAGTGAGCAACATCACTCAGAGGTGCTCTGATGGTAGATCTTCCAGGGCTCTGATAAATGATAGGATTGGCCCGTGCACACAGAGCCATCTCTCTTTCTAAGTCCATCTCGCTCTTCTTTATCTTCTCCTTTTTTTCTTTCCCTCTATCACCTGTGGTCTCTTTTTTTCTCTCAATTGTCTCTCCAACTCTTTATTTTATCTCCCCTTTCTTTGCTACCTCAACCTCACGCTTTATCTCTTCCTCCATCCATTTATTCTGTCCATTGTGACCCCTATCTCTCTCTACTATAGCTCTTACGATTTTCTCTAAATTCATTTCTAAAATGTAATGTCATTTATAGGCTATTGAAGAACATATTTTTACAACACCAAGCCTTCAAATTTTATCACTGTTTAGACAAACATGTCACACTACTTGAAAGCATGTACCTCGGTCCTCTCTCTTTATATATTTTGGCTCCTGAGTGGCGCAGCGATCTAAGGCACTGCACCTCAGTGCTAAAGACCTCCCTACAAACCCTGGTTCAATTTCACGCTGTATCACAACCGGCCGTGATTAGGAGTCACAATTGGCCCAGCGTCTTCCATCATTGTAATTAAGACTGTTCTTAACTGACTTGCCTAGTTAAATAAAATACAAATATACCTCTGCCAATTGTTTCTTGAAGACCTTTACAATGACCCTTAAACCATCTTAGAACTGGGTTTAGCCTGTAGTTGGACAACATGGCTCCAAAATGTGATTTCTATCGAGATTGCTCTGACCAAGTGTCTTATTACAGCAGCTCATTTGATAGTAATGGGGCACAGTTGACCCAATTAGTTAGCCTATACGAGACCACTATGTTAGAGAACTTAGAGCACGTACGTGTGTAACTCGAATTTTCACACATTAGGCTACCCATTGACGTCAATGCATGATTTAGAGCTCCTCGTTTAAAATATACTTTTAAACATAAAAAACAACCAGAGCTGTTGGTTTCTTATCACCTCCATAGGTTTACCTGAAACAGGCTGGCCTGTGAAGCGCCTGACTTCAATCACAACCTCAGCCTACATTTCAGAAGGTTTAAAAAAAAAAAAATGTTATTATTATTTTTCTCCTACATTTCAGAAGTAATTTGATCCACCGACCTGTGATGACGTAGCCTGCTTAGATGGGTCCCTAGGTTTGTCCTTGCAATGGCACCCTACCATAGTTGAGGATCGAATCGATTTTTAAATTTTTAATTTAACCTTCATTTAACTAGGCAAGTCAGTTAAAGAATAAATTATTTTTTACAATGACGGCCTAAGTTAGTAAAAACTTTTGTGGAAGTTTTTCATGATCTGGAAAACAACAGGATTCAACTTTGTATTTGCTCTGTTAGAATATATAATATTGAAAGGAAGTATATCATCTCGGAAAAATCCATTTGCCGAATAACTGAGGTGATCTAAAGCCATTTATAATCCATAGTGGACCAGTGACTTCATTATGGACTAATGATAATTGCGCAAGCTGCATGATGCGGGTGGGCTCGAATGGTAAGGAAAAGGAAGATCAAAATTATATTTTGGTGGGGTTTATATTTTTTTGTGAGGTGCACATTCATAAAACATTTAAAATATACCCTGCACATCTAGGATTTATACCATTTATGTTTTCAAAGTTAGTTTTGAGAACCATTCGAATGTGCCTTGTGCCACTGTGCCATTTACTGTATATTGCAGTACAAGACTCGGCACATATTTATTATGTCATGCTTGCCAACAATATTTCTTAGTTAACATTTCTAATATAGGTCTACCTTTCCAAACTGTAATCACAAAAATAAAGAACATTTTATCGGAGGAAAAAACAGCAATCAAAATCTCAGTTTTTACTGAAAACACTAGATCCATCCTCAAATCGAAGGAGACCTAGCAACACAATTACATGAAGGTAGCTATATTAACAAACTAATTAGCAAAAGAGATTAAACATTCTCAGTTTTGCAGAACGTTGTCAACACGTTTTGATAATAGGAATTCCTGACTTCCATACATTCTAACAGAAACCTTGAAAATTCATCATGAGCACACATTTCTGTAGCCTAAATCTGAAATTGGATTAATTTGGTAATACGTGGACAGATTAATGTGGTCAATTGTAGCTGTTGTTCGTTTGCTATGTCGTTTAGAGACAAATTAAAACAAAAAATAGAGATAAAGCATGCTACTACTATGCTTAACCTTTAAAAAATCATCTCAAAATATATGGTTAATCATTATTTGTCTTCTTAGGTTTTGAGAAACTTGTTTTTTTTCTGAATGTTTGATCTTTTTCAAATAATATGTCATGCTCCGACAGGATGGATGCATTTATAACAGTCATTCATTTGTAAATATCCAGCACAGTCTATTCATACTCATAATAATTCACAAATATACAGAGCTTCTTTATGTAAGCCACTTACCTTAATTATGTCTGTCTTCACTCACATAGAGCAGGTATCAGGCGTTGTAGTAGGCTAGAGACAGGGGCATTCGGTATATGCCATTGACACTTGAGTGTTTCTAATGTGTCTATTCACTAGCATCAGTGTTAATTGATCTCTGAATTTGTACTTGGGAAAGTTAGATTTTGGGTTGAAATGACATGGAAACAATATGGATTCAACAAGTTTTTGTCCAGTCGGAAAGCTTAGAATTCAACCAACAATGTATGAAGAAATAATGTATCTTATATATACATATCTTTTGTCACCATTCTTCCTTTAGTTTTCTTTGGCTACTGTTAGTTTTTCATCAAGGCAGTACCACAGTATACTCTCATTATTGATTGATGTGATTGGGTGATATGGAAAATGGTAGCTAGATAAAGATGGATAGAGAACGTGTGCAAATAGAGATAAGTCTTCATAATAAACAGATCAGGGTCTGTTTCCGACTATGATTGATAGCTGAATTGCTGTAACCCTTTGATGTGTGTGTTTTCCGAAGGGATCAAGTGCAAGAGCAACTCTGGAAGATGTGGTTCAGTTGTGGAGCGGCCTGGATGGTGAAAAATGATCAGGCAAGTGTAAATGAATTGCCATGCCTGTGCTCCTCTTCATCCAGCTGTGTTGTCTCCTCTGTAAACTTATTTGAGTGTGTTAGCATTTGTGTTCTGCTTGTGGTCAAATCCTGTGTGTTTGACTGCTAGAGAGAATACAATAAATATCTGTAGAGAACCCAATTAAGATACAGTATGTAGCCTACTTAATTTTTAAAATATATTCTTATATATAACACTTGATCCCTATTCCTGATTACCATTGCAGAAACGGAAATTAATCATCAATAAACATGATTAAAATGTGTTTACTGCTTGGAAAATTGTTATTGTAGAATTACAATCATTATCAATATCCTCATCGCCATTATCATCATCATCTTCATCATCATCACCCCTACTCCCATTGTCACCATCATGGGATATGGTCTGTTTGCATTGAGTGTCTGGAGGCTGTTTCATGCAGATTTGATATACATTTGCAAATGATCAGCAATATGCAGTGTGCATGGGTACAACACTGAGACATATCCCTGGTCCCAGCTGGGCGGGCTAATGGTATCCTACAGGCTGGGATCAATAGCTCACTCCTTACATTTGCATAATAAGCAGATATGTCTGTGTGACAGCTCCTGGGGTCGTCCAGGGTTCACCTGCCTCCCCGCTACTGTTTCTCCCACCCGGAGCTCGATTAATACATCTACGGGTAGCTTTTTTTTAACCGTCTGAATATTAATTTACTCACAGTCGATAGTGGAGCTGCCTCACAGAGACACACAGGAAACAGCATGTATTTGTAATAGCCTGCATCTGGAGTAGGGGACAAAAAAGTGTCCTTCCTTCCTCATCCTTCCCTTTCTGTTTAATTAACTCAGCACTGCATACTTCTAAAACTGACCTGCATCTGGAGTAGGGGACAAAAAAGTGTCCTTCCTTCCTCATCCTTCCCTTTCTGTTTAATTAACTCAGCACTGCATACCTCTAAAACTGACCTGCATCTGGAGTAGGGGACAAAAAAGTGTCCTTCCTTCCTCATCCTTCCCTTTCTGTTTAATTAACTCAGCACTGCATACCTCTAAAACTGACCTGCATCTGGAGTAGGGGACAAAAAGTGTCCTTCCTTCCTCATCCTTCCCTTTCTGTTTAATTAACTCAGCACTGCATACCTCTAAAACTGACCTGCATCTTGAGTAGGGGACAAAAAGTGTCCTTCCTTCCTCATCCTTCCCTTTCTGTTTAATTAACTCAGCACTGCATACCTCTAAAACTGACCTGCATCTGGAGTAGGGGACAAAAAGTGTCCTTCCTTCCTCATCCTTCCCTTTCTGTTTAATTAACTCAGCACTGCATACCTCTAAAACTGACCTGCATCTCGAGTAGGGGACAAAAAGTGTCCTTCCTTCCTCATCCTTCCCTTTCTGTTTAATTAACTCAGCACTGCATACCTCTAAAACTGACCTGCATCTTGCCAACATACACAACTCCCTAGGTTGGAGGATAATACCTTTTTTTTTTTTACTCGTTTTCAGCTCATTGTAATTCATGAAATAATTAATTACTAGTCATTAACTTTGTTTAAAATTGGATCATAAATGTGCATGATGTCTCAGTGATTCCATGCACCTCATCCAGCAGTCCATAGCCTACTCATGCAGTTGAGTTTACTGGGAAATTGGTGTTCCCGTTTTTGGTTTATCTTCTTTGATAGCCTTTTCCCTTGTCTGTCTAATAAACATATAAGATCATATAAGTCTGGTGTCTTGATAAACCTGCTAAGTGCATTGGTGAGCCTTGGCGCAGTGGTGAACTATGGGTCTTGGTGAGCCTGTTCAACCTTGGCACTCAGGTGAAGTGACCCATAGGTCAAGTGATAATACTGTCATGTAATGAATCAATGCATGCTGAAACCCCTTCAAACACTGTGGAGACAAGCACAGCCAGACAACTGAACCAAACACCCTAACTGCTTGGTGAGCTGATACAAGTAGTAGCATTTCGAAGCAGTGGACACGCCTCTCTGACTCTGACCTCAACATTTTCTCTCTCTCTCTCTCTCTCTCTCTCTCTCTCTCTCTCTCACACACAAATATTTTAGAGTTCAGGTTAAAACGTGTTAACCCATTGTCTTTAAAGGTCTTGAACAGTTTCTTAACAATTTGTTATCCTTCCTCTTGACTGTGTTCTTGTACCTTCTACACATAATAACATGATTTTACTGTAGCGGTTGTTCTCTCCTCTCAAACATTAGGGGAGGATGGAATTCAGTGATTTCTGAATTACAGTGTTGAAATATAAAATCATGTTTGACACATTACGTTGTATGTAAAGTGAATCCCTGAATTCAGGCCCTCAGAAAACATCAGGTCATAGGTTCATGTGTTTTCCTGTGTTTGCTACATGAAGAGTTATAACCACGTCCCGGGCCTTCATCTGCATCATATCTGCCCACCTCATGATGAACTACATACCAATCACCTTGGTATTTAAGAAGGAACGATCACATGGGGAGGTCAGGGCTGTTATGTACTGAACCCCACTTGACAGGGATGCATCTCCCCATAGCGCATTACCTCCTCACTACCCCTGACAATGCCTTAGGTAATTATGCAGCGCCTGGTGGCCTCTCATTTTACCGCAGAGGAGCGGAAGGCGTTGTTATTTGTTCATCTCTCGACACTGGAAGCGCCGGAGGGATGAATTGGTGCTGGCAGATGACTGTCACCGCCAGGAGAGGAGAGAGGAGAGGTCAGTGAGCACCGCTGAAGTTGAGCTAGTGCTGCCGTGGCTGTTGCCTGGGCTGTGGAGAGAGGATGATTGGTGCAAGCTTGCTTCATTCAAACATGCCAACCTGTGTGAGAGTATGGAGTGGTGCTGAGAGAGTGGGAGAGAGAGCAAGAGGGAGAGAGGGATCTTTTACTCCATCTAAATGGACAGTGCCGTGGACAACACCTGCCTGGAAGCATAGTATGGTGCTGAGTGAGAGTGAGCCATGTCATAATCTAACACACTGACAGGGATTTCATATCACTAGTTAAAATCCAAGGGATATTTTATCGAGGCATTGATTTCAAGAATAAATTCAGCTACTTGAATCAGAGAAAAAAAAAAAATTATTTAGAGGATATTCCAAATGATTCTCTATTACCAAACACACACTCTTAGAAAGGAAGGTTCTGGATATAACCAAAAACAGTTCTATGCCTGCTTCATATGACACCCCTAAACCCAAAATTGGCTCCATATAGAATCCTATATTAAACCCAAGGAACCAATTTTGGTTCAGTGAAGAATAACCCCTGGGGTTCTGATCAAATAACCATACAAAAGGGTTCTACATAGAACCTTCAGGGGTGCCATATATGAAGCAAACAATATAACCTTTTTGGATATATCCAGAACCGTTTTTCTAAGTGTATGGCATCTTACAATTTATTTTTATTGATTTAGGTGACAGTTTTATTAACAATGACAATCAAGTGACCCTTAAGTTGTGTGTTTGGAGTTGTTGTTTGTGTTTACCCGTAGCCTCCTCGTACCTCTTTGCTTTAAATGGCACCAATCACCTGCTTAACTGGAGTGCAGTTAAATCCTCATTGATTTTGATAATGTGCTGCTTTAGTATGACAGTAACAGTTGTAAGCAATACAGGGAGTCAACTTACCCAGATTGATGGTCCCTTGGTGAGTTACGAGTTACGACCCATTTACCTTACTGATGCCTCTGTCCCCAACACCATTATAATAAAGCAGACAAATAAATAAGAGCTGTAAAGGTGACAAAGGAAAGGGGATATTTAACATTCCCCAGTGAACAGGCTCTGGTGGATGTCTCACCAAGCCAGAGAATATCTGACCAAGAGAATGTGTTGCTCTCAGGGACATTTAAAAAAAACTTTGATGTAACTGTTGGTTTTCAGTATGAGTAAAAATAAGTGAAAATGTTTCTTGATATTTCCAATTTGATACTACTAGGATATATAAACTGTCTGTGTCTTTGAAAGAAAAGCAATTTTTTTTGTCCATTAAAATAACATCAAATTGATCAGAAATACAATGTTGTAAATGACTATTGTAGCTGGAAACGGCTGATTTTAAAGAAAAAATGTAATATCTACATAGGAGTACAGAGGCCCATGATCAGCAACCATCACTCCTGTGTTCCAATGGCACATAGTTTTAGCTAATCAAAGTTTATAATTTTAAAAGGTTAATTGATCATTAGAAAACCCTTTTGAAATTATGTTAGCACAGCTGAAAACTGTTGTTCTGATTTTTTTAACTAGGCAAGTCAGTGAAGAACAAATTCATATTTTCAATGACAGGCTAGGAACAGTGGGTTAACTGCCTGTTCAGGGGCAGAACAACAGATTTGTACCTTGTCAGTTCAGTGGTTTGAACTTGCAACCTTCTGGTTACTAGTCCAATGCTCTAACCACCAGGCTACCACAGATTAAAGAAGCAATACAACTGGCATTCTTTAGACTAGTTGAGGTTCTGGAGCATCAGCATTTGTGGGTTCGATTACAGGCTCAAAATGGCAAGAAACAAAGAACTTTCTTCTGAAACTTGTCAGTCTATTCTTGTTCTGAGAAATGAAGGCTATTTCATGCGAGAAATTGCCAAGAAACTGAAGATCTCATACAACGCTGTGTACTACTCCCTTAACAGAAGAGCGCCAATTGGCTCTAACCAGAATAGAAAGGGGAGTGGGAGGCCCCGGTGCACTACTGAACAAGAGGATAAGTACATTAGAGTGTCTAGTTTGAGCAACTGATGCCTCACAAGTCCTCAACTGGAAGCTTCATTAAATAGTACCCGCAAAACACCAGTCTCAACGTCAACAGTGAAGAGGCGAGGCTGGCCTTCTAGGCAGAGTTCCTCTGTCCAGTCTCTGTGTTCTTTTGCCCATCTTAATCCTTTCCTTTTATTGGCCAGTCTGAGATATGGCTTTT
This sequence comes from Oncorhynchus nerka, assembly GCF_034236695.1. Classification (NCBI taxonomy): domain Eukaryota; kingdom Metazoa; phylum Chordata; class Actinopteri; order Salmoniformes; family Salmonidae; genus Oncorhynchus; species Oncorhynchus nerka. Next base: position 69,482,856 of record NC_088397.1, on the reverse strand, counting down.
TCTTTGCAACTCTGCCTAGATCAGCCGTTTCCCTGCTCCAATAGCTATTTACAACATTAACAATGTCTTCACTGTATTCCTGATCAATTTGATGCTATTTTAATGGACAAAAAATGTGCTTTTCTTTAAAAAACAAGGACATTTCTAAGTGAACCCAAACTTTTGAATGGTAGTGTATATATAAAGTTGAATTCGGAAGTTTACATACACTTAGGTTGGAGTCATTAAAACTAATTTTTCAACAACTCCACAAATTTCCTGTTAACAAACTGGAGTTCTGGCAAGTAGATTATTTCACTTAGAATTCACTGTATCACAATTCCAGTTGGTCAGAAGTTTACATACACTAAGTTGACTGTGCCTTTAAACAGCTTGGAAAATTCCAGAAAATGATGTCATGGCTATAGAAGCTTCTGATAGGCTAATTGAAATAATTTGAGTCAATTGCAGGTGTACCTGTGGATGTATTTCAAGGCCGACATTCCAACTCAGTGTCTCTTTGCTTGACATTATGGGAAAATCAAAAGAAATCAGCCAAGACCTCAGAAAAAAATTGTAGACCTCCACAAGTCTGGTTCGTCCTTGGGGTCAATTTCCAAACTTCCGAAGGTACCACGTTCATCTGTACAAACAATAGTACGCAAGTATTAACACCATGGGACCGCTCAGCCGTCATACCGCTCAGGAAGGAGACGCGTTCTGTCTCCTAGAGATGAACGTACTTTGGTGTGAAAAGTGCAAATCAATCCCAACAACAGCAAAGGACCTAAAATCAAATCAAATCAAAATGTATTTGTCACATACACATGGTTAGCAGATATTAATGCGAGTGTAGCGAAATACTTGTGTTTCTAGTTCCGACAGTGCAGTAATATCCAACGAGTAATCTAACCTAACAATTTCACAACAACTACCTTATACACACAAGTGTAAAGGAATGAATAAGAATATGTACATCAAAAAATATATGAATGAGTGATGGTATAGAACGGCATGGGCAAGATGCAGTAGATGATATAGAGTACAGTATATACATATAAGATGAGTAATCTAGTGTATGTAAACATATGAAAGTGGCATTGTTTAAAGTGGCTAGTGATACATTTATTACGTCAAGATGGCAAGATGCAGTAGATGGTATAGAGTACAGTACCTTGGGAAGATGCTGGAGGAAACAGGTACAAAAGTATCTATATCCACAGTAAAACAAGTCCTATGTCGACATAACCTGAAAGGCCGCTCAGCAAGGAAGAAGCCACTGCTCCAAAACCGCCATAAAAAATCCAGACTAGGGGTTGCCACTGCACATGGGAACAAAGATCGTACTTTTTGGAGAAATATCCTTTGGTCTGATGAAACAAAAATAGAACTGTTTGACCATAATGACCATCGTTATGTTTATGTTATGTTATGGTCCTTTGCTGTTGTTCTGGGATTGATTTGCACTTTTCGCAACAAAGTACATTCATCTTAAGGACGTTCATCTTCCTTCCTGAGCGATAAAGAAGCTTCTAAAGCCATGACCTAATTTTCTGGAATTTTTCAATCTGTTTGAAGGCACAGTCAAGTTAGTGTATGTAAACTTCTGACCCACTGGAATTGTGATACAGTGAGTTATAAGTGAAATAATCTGTCTGTAAACAATTGTTGGAAAAATTACTTGTGTCATGCACTAAGTAGATGTCCTAACCGACTTGCCAAAACTCTAGTTTGTTAACAAGAAATTTGCGGAGTGGTTGAAAAACGAGTTTTAATGACTCCAACCTAAGTGTATGTAAACTTCCGACTTTTAATTTTTAAATTTTTTATTTTACCTTTATTTAACCAGGTAGGCTAGTTGAGAACAAGTTCTCATTTACAACTGTGACCTGGCCAAGATAAAGCATAGCAGTGTGAACAGGCAGCAACACAGAGTTACACATGGAGTAAACAATAAACAAGTCAATAACACAGTAGGAAAAAAAATTACATAAAAAATAAATAAATAAAAGTCTATATACATTGTGTGCAAAAGGCATGAGGAGGTAGGCGAATAATTACAATTCAGCAGATTAACACGTGATAAATGATAAATGATCAGATGGTCATGTGATAAATGATAAATGATAAATGATCAGATGGTCATGTGATAAATGATAAATGATCAGATGGTCATGTGCAGGTAGAGATGCTGGTGTATGTGTGTGTGTGTGTGTGTGTGTGTGTGTGTGTGTGTGTGTGTGTGTGTGTGTGTGTGTGTGTGTGTGTGTGTGTGTGTGTGTGTGTGTTTGTCAAGTGCACACAAGGAGATTGAATTTCAAGGGGATTCTTTTGCAAGACACTACTTGATTTAATGTCAACATATTCCATGTAAACAGCTGTTGTTCAATCACAGAGAGATTTCCACATCTTTTGAAGGCTCTTGACAACATCTGGGAGGCATAAAATAGAGCTAATGATAATATGTATACGCCTTCAGAAGTCACACACCCACACAGACACACAGTATTATTAAATCACTAAGTGTATTCACACTCTACATTTCTTAACCACAGCATTACTTGATGCAGGGAAGAATAGAAAAACGGAAGAACAAAGTGAGAAGTTTGAACAGCAGGCTTGGTTGGACCACCAGAGGCAATAACAAATAAACACAATCAAAAACAGGCAAGCAGAGAAACCACTTGTTTGTTGTGGGTCATTGAGTCTTTCCTCCAGCATTGCTGCCAGTACTTGGAGTTCCTCCTTTGAGTAATAGCCGTGGGATTTGGAGCCATGTGTCGCCGAAATGCTCTCTCATCTACATCTGTTCCCACATTTACATAATTTCAATCTGAGTGTGATTAGACCAAAATGTCATTATTCAGCAATGACGTGGGCCGCCAGCATGACCCCTTCAGGTAATGTAACACAGAACATAGGGTAAGCTGTTTCCCTGGTGTCTGGATGAGGCTTCTGGAGTCATTGGGTTATGCTGTTTGCTCCATCTTGTAACTCCAGTACTGCAGTGCAGGGCCTTCAGGGGAATACTAAATGATGAAGGGAAAAACAAACATAATTGTCATTCACAATAGTAGGCTAGTTTTAATTTCTTTTTTACTATAGGGTTATGAAAAACCTTCAATGAATAATAATGAGTAATTTCAACACAATTTCTAGAATTCTCTATTCGCTAAGACCTCAATTGAAGTTCTCAAGTTCCATATGTGAAATCTGCATAAAGAGAGGGTCTCCATGTGTTGGGTTCTTGTAGATTGAGTTGCATTAATTGTGCTGGTGTATTTCTCCCCCTCCTCTTGTTCTCCTGTGGCTGTGATTAATAGTCATATGACAGTAATAACAGAATTAGAATGGCAGAGCGCGAGGCGTGTAGCACAGAGTTGGCATTTGCTACTGTCACAAACAGGGGCCATTGGCAGGCCAACTTAACCATTAAGCCCACTGCTCTGACTTTGTGGGTGACAGATGATAATGCAGTGGCATCTTTACAATAACAGCATCCGCGTACACAGCATACAGCCAGCAACTGCAAACACCATCAGAGAAGCAGACAGAGAGACAGATAGGGCGGGTGGGAGGGAGGCTGGGAGGGAGGTTGAGGGGAAAAGGAACAGAAAAAGAGAGGGGTAGGAAGAATGAGAGAGAGTAATATGGATGAGAAAAAAAGAAACACTTCAAATATCAAATACACTTCACTGTAATTTTTTGATAATAATTATTTACATATTCTGAGAAATGTTATTATTATAATCTGTAGTCATTATTTGGCAAAAACCTTTTCACCTCAAAGCGTAACAGACTAAGCTAGGAAGAAAACAGAAGGACAAAGCAGGATTTGATTGCAATGCAGAGATAATGTTACTATGCACTGATGCAGGAGCTAACATTGTGTTCTATAGGGAGGAGGTCAGAGACCTGGCAGTGTGGTGCAAAGACAACAACCTATTCCTCAATGTCAGCAAGACAAAGGTGCTAATCGTGGACTACAGGAAACTGAGGGCTGAGTGCGCCCCCATTCACATCGACGGTCTGTAGTGGAGCGGGTCGAGAGCTCAAGTTCCTCAGTGTCCACATCACTAAGGATCTATCATGGTCCACACAACACAGTCGTAAAGAGGGCACGACAACACCTCTTCCCCGTCAGGAGACTGAAGAAATGTGGCATGGGCCCTCAGATCCTATAAAAGTTCTACAGCTGCACCATTGAGAGCATCTTTTAAAAATATATATATTTTACCCCCTTTTTCTCCCCAATTTCGTACTATCTTGTCTCATCGCTACAACTCCCGTACCGGCTCGGGAGAGACGAAGATTGAAAGTCATGTGTCCTCTGATACACAACCCAACCAAGCTGCACTGCTTCTTTACACAGCGCGCATCCAACCCGGAAACCAGCCACACCAATGTGTCGGAGGAAACACTGTGCACCTGGCAACCCTGGCTAGCGTGCACTGCGCCCGGCCCGCCACAGGAGTCGCTGGTGAGCGATGAGACAAGGATATCCCTACCGGCCAAGCCCTCCCTAACCCGGACGACGCTATGACAATTGTGCGTCGCCCCACGGACCTCCAGGTCGCGGCCGGTTACGACAGAGCCTGGACGTGAACCCAGGGTCTCTGGTGGCACAGCTGGCGCTGCAGTACATTCTCCCTTAGAGAATCATATCAAGGTGGAGCCCAAGAGCCAGGTTCCTCACAGCATCCATCCCTGTGGCCGTCCAAGAGGAACAGGTGAACTAGGCTCATCTGCTGTCTTTGTCATTGAACAGGATCCACCTCACTTTGCCTCTCAGGTGACATTCCTAGGGAGATAGAAAGCAGGGGAGAAAAACACATAGGGTTGAGGTTACATATACAAAACCAGAAATTATGGACTATCAGTCAATTTTGGTGACATGATGCAACGCAATGCTTCGCACACAATTTCTGTAAAAATTGTATTACAGAAGAAAATAACATTTGTATTTTCAGACATTTTCACATTTTACAAAGCATTCTAGTTAGGTTATTTAGAAATACTTTTTTCCATCCAGGGCCTTGAACCAACACCACAGTTAGAGGACAAGCTACCCTGCTTTGCCACTTTCATACAACTATTGTGTACATATTTGGGAGACTTCATGCCCCATATAGCTTGCCTTCCACCCCCTGAGTCACAATGTTAGGTAAATGGAAACACCTATAGACCCCACACTGAAGAAAACGCCTGAAGCCTCCACACTGAAGAGAATGTCTGTAGCCTCCACACTGAAGAGAATGTCTGTAGCCTCCACACTGAATATAATGTCTGTAGGTAGTCTCCACACTGAAGAGAATGTCTGTAGCCTCCACACTGAAGAGAATGCCTGTAGCCTCCACACTGAAGAGAATGCCTGTAGCCTCCACACTGAAGAGAATGCCTGTATCCTCCACACTGAAAAGAATGTCTGTAGCCTCCACACTGAAGAGAATGAATGTATCCTCCACACTGAAGAGAATGTCTGTAGCCTCCACACTGAAGAGAATGCCTGTAGCCTCCACACGGAAGAGAATGTCTGTATCCTCCACACTGAAGAGAATGCCTGTATCCTCCACACTGAAGAGAATGCCTGTAGCCTCCAAACTGAAGAGAATGTCTGTAGCCTCCACACTGAAGAGAATGTCTGTAGCCTCCACACTGAAGAGAATGTATGTAGCCTCCACACTGAAGAGAATGTCTGTATCCTCCACACTGAAGATAATGTCTGTATCCTCCACACTGATGAGAATGCCTGTAGCCTCCACACTGAAAAGAATGTCTGTATCCTCCACACTGAAGATAATGTCTGTATCCTCTACACTGATGAGAATGTCTGTAGCCTCCACACTGAAGAGAATGTCTGTAGCCTCCAGACTGAAGAGACTGTCTGTAGCCTCCACACTGAAGAGAATGTCTGTAGCCTCCACACTGAAGAGAATGTCTGTATCCTCCACACTAATGAGAATGCCTGTATCCTCCACACTGAAGATCATGTCTGTATCCTCCACACTGATGAGAATGTCTGTAGCCTCCACACTGAGGAGAATGTCTGTAGCCTCCACACTGAAGAGAATGTCTGTATCCTCCACACTGAAGAGAATGCCTGTAGCCTCCACACTGAAGAGAATGTCTGTAGCCTCCACACTGAAGAGAATGCCTGTAGCCTCCACACTGAAGAGAATGTCTGTAGGTAGCCTCCACACTGAAGAGAATGCCTGTAGCCTCCACACTGAAGAGAATGCCTGTAGCCTCCACACTGAAGAGAATGTCTGTAGGTAGCCTCCACACTGAAGAGAATGCCTGTAGCCTCCACAATGAAGATAATGCCTGTAGCCTCCACACTGAAGAGAATGCCTGTATCCTCCACACGGAAGAGAATGTCTGTATCATCCACACTGAAGAGAATGCCTGTAGCCTCCATACTGAAGAGAATGCCTGTAGCCTCCACACTGAAAATAATGTCTGTAGCCTCCACACTGAAGAGAATGCCTGTAGCCTACACGCGGAAGAGAATGTCTGTAACCTCCACACTGAAGAGAATGCCTGTATCCTCCACACTGAAGAGAATGCCTGTATCCTCCACACTGAAGAGAATGCCTGTAGCCTCCAAACTGAAGAGAATGTCTGTAGCCTCCACACTGAAGAGAATGTCTGTAGCCTCCACACTGAAGAGAATGTCTGTAGCCTCCACACTGAAGAGAATGTCTGTATCCTCCACAGTGAAGATAATGTCTGTATCCTCCACACTGATGAGAATGCCTGTAGCCTCCACACTGAAGAGAATGTCTGTATCCTCCACACTGAAGAGAATGTCTGTATCCTCCACACTGACGATAATGTCTGTATCCTCCACACTGATGAGAATGTCTGTAGCCTCCACACTGAAGATAATGTCTGTATCCTCCACACTGAAGAGAATGCCTGTAGCCCCCACACTGAAGAGAATGTCTGTAGCCTCCATACTGAAGAGACTGTCTGTAGCCTCCACACTGAAGAGAATGTCTGTAGCCTCCAAGCTGAAGAGAATGTCTGTAGCCTCCACACTGAAGAGAATGTCTGTATCCTCCACACTGAAGATAATGTCTGTATCCTCCACACTGACGAGAATGCCTGTAGCCTCCACACTGAAGAGAATGTCTGTATCCTCCACACTGAAGAGAATGTCTGTATCCTCCACACTGAAGAGAATGCCTGTATCCTCCACACTGAAGAGAATGCCTGTAGCCTCCAAACTGAAGAGAATGTCTGTAGCCTCCACACTGAAGAGAATGTCTGTAGCCTCCACACTGAAGAGAATGTCTGTATCCTCCACACTGAAGATAATGTCTGTATCCTCCACACTGATGAGAATGCCTGTAGCCTCCACACTGAAGAGAATGTCTGTATCCTCCACACTGAAGAGAATGTCTGTATCCTCCACACTGAAGATAATGTCTGTATCCTCCACACTGAAGAGAATGCCTGTAGCCTCCACACTGAAGAGAATGTCTGTATCCTCCACACTGAAGAGAATGCCTGTAGCCCCCACACTGAAGATAATGTCTGTAGCCTCCATACTGAAGAGACTGTCTGTAGCCTCCACACTGAAGAGAATGTCTGTAGCCTCCAAGCTGAAGAGAATGTCTGTAGCCTCCACACTGAAGAGAATGTCTGTATCCTCCACACTGAAGATAATGTCTGTATCCTCCACACTGACGAGAATGCCTGTAGCCTCCACACTGAAGAGAATGTCTGTATCCTCCACACTGAAGAGAATGTCTGTAGCCTCCACACTGAAGAGAATGCCTGTAGCCTCCACACTGAAGAGAATGTCTGTAGCCTCCACACTGAAGAGAATGCCTGTAGCCTCCACACTGAATATAATGTCTGTAGGTAGTCTTCACACTGAAGAGAATGTCTGTAGCCTCCACACTGAAGATAATGTCTGTATCCTCTACACTGATGAGAATGTCTGTAGCCTCCAGACTGAAGAGAATGTCTATATCCTCCACACTGAAGAGAATGCCTGTAGCCTCCAAACTGAAGATAATGTCTGTAGCCTCCACACTGAAGAGAATGTCTGTAGCCTCCACACTGAAGAGAATGTCTGTATCCTCCACACTGAAGATAATGTCTGTATCCTCCACACTGATGAGAATGCCTGTAGCCTCCACACTGAAGAGAATGTCTGTATCCTCCACACTGAAGAGAATGTCTGTATCCTCCACACTGAAGATAATGTCTGTATCCTCCACACTGAAGAGAATGCCTGTAGCCTCCACACTGAAGAGAATGTCTGTATCCTCCACACTGAAGAGAATGCCTGTAGCCCCCACACTGAAGATAATGTCTGTAGCCTCCATACTGAAGAGACTGTCTGTAGCCTCCACACTGAAGAGAATGTCTGTAGCCTCCAAGCTGAAGAGAATGTCTGTAGCCTCCACACTGAAGAGAATGTCTGTATCCTCCACACTGAAGATAATGTCTGTATCCTCCACACTGACGAGAATGCCTGTAGCCTCCACACTGAAGAGAATGTCTGTATCCTCCACACTGAAGAGAATGTCTGTATCCTCCACACTGAAGATAATGTCTGTATCCTCCACACTGAAGAGAATGTCTGTAGCCTCCACACTGAAGAGAATGCCTGTAGCCTCCACACTGAAGAGAATGTCTGTAGCCTCCACACTGAAGAGAATGCCTGTAGCCTCCACACTGAATATAATGTCTGTAGCCTTCACACTGAAGAGAATGTCTGTAGCCTCCACACTGAAGAGAATGTCTGTATCCTCCACACTGAAGAGAATGCCTGTATCCTCCACACTGAAAAGAATGTCTGTAGCCTCCACACTGAAGAGAATGCCTGTATCCTCCACACTGAAGAGAATGTCTGTAGCCTCCACACTGAAGAGAATGCCTGTAGCCTCCACACTGAAGAGAATGCCTGTAGCCTCCACACTGAAGATCATGTCTGTATCCTCCACACTGATGAGAATGCCTGTAGCCTCCACACTGAAGAGAATGCCTGTATCCTCCACACTGAAGAGAATGTCTGTATCATCCACACTGAAGAGAATGCCTGTAGCCTCCACACTGAAGAGAATGCCTGTAGCCTCCACACTGAAAATAATGTCTGTAGCCTCCACACTGAAGAGAATGCCTGTAGCCTCCACACGGAAGAGAATGTCTGTATCCTCCACACTGAAGATAATGCCTGTATCCTCCACACTGAAGAGAATGCCTGTAGCCTCCAAACTGAAGAGAATGTCTGTCGCCTCCACACCGAAGAGAATGTCTGTAGCCTCCACACTGAAGATAATGTCTGTATCCTCCACACTGATGAGAATGCCTGTAGCCTCCACACTGAAGAGAATGTCTGTATCCTCCACACTGAAGATAATGTCTGTATCCTCTACACTGATGAGAATGTCTGTAACCTTCACACTGAAGAGAATGTCTGTATCCTCCACACTGAAGAGAATGCCTGTATCCTCCACACTGAAGAGAATGCCTGTAGCCTCCAAACTGAAGAGAATGTCTGTAGCCTCCACACTGAAGAGAATGTCTGTAGCCTCCACACTGAAGAGAATGTCTGTATCCTCCACACTGAAGATAATGTCTGTATCCTCCACACTGATGAGAATGGCTGTAGCCTCCACACTGAAGAGAATGTCTGTATCCTCCACACTGAAGAGAATGTCTGTAGCCTCCACACTGAAGAGAATGTCTGTATCCTCCACACTGAAGAGAATGCCTGTAGCCTCCACACTGAAGAGAATGTATGTAGCCTCCACACTGAAGAGAATGTCTGTATCCTCCACACTGATGAGAATGCCTGTATCCTCCACACTGAAGATCATGTCTGTATCCTCCACACTGATGAGAATGTCTGTAGCCTCCACACTGAAGAGAATGTCTGTAGCCTCCACACTGAAGAGAATGTCTGTAGGTAGCCTCCACACTGAAGAGAATGCATGTAGCCTCCACACTGAAGAGAATGTCTGTAGCCTCCAGACTGAAGAGACTGTCTGTAGCCTCCACACTGAAGAGAATGTCTGTAGCCTCCACACTGAGGAGAATGTCTGTAGCCTCCACACTGAAGAGAATGTCTGTATCCTCCACACTGAAGAGAATGCCTGTAGCCTCCACACTGAAGAGAATGTCTGTAGCCTCCACACTGAAGAGAATGCCTGTAGCCTCCACACTGAAGAGAATGTCTGTAGCCTCCACACTGAAGAGAATGTCTGTAGGTAGCCTCCACACTGAAGAGAATGCCTGTAGCCTCCACACTGAAGATAATGCCTGTAGCCTCCACACTGAAGAGATTGTCTGTAGCCTCCACACTGAAGAGAATGCCTGTAGCCTCCACACTGAAGAGAATGTCTGTAGCCTCCACACTGAAGAGAATGTCTGTAACCTCCACACTGAAGAGAATGCCTGTATCCTCTACACTGAAGAGAATGTCTGTAGCCTCCACACTGAAGAGAATGTCTGTAGCCTCCACACTGAAGAGAATGTCTGTATCCTCCACACTGAAGATAATGTCTGTATCCTCCACACTGACGAGAATGCCTGTAGCCTCCACACTGAAGAGAATGTCTGTATCCTCCACACTGAAGAGAATGTCTGTATCCTCCACACTGAAGATAATGTCTGTATCCTCCACACTGAAGAGAATGTCTGTAGCCTCCACACTGAAGAGAATGCCTGTAGCCTCCACACTGAAGAGAATGTCTGTAGCCTCCACACTGAAGAGAATGCCTGTAGCCTCCACACTGAATATAATGTCTGTAGGTAGTCTTCACACTGAAGAGAATGTCTGTAGCCTCCACACTGAAGAGAATGTCTGTATCCTCCACACTGAAGAGAATGCCTGTATCCTCCACACTGAAAAGAATGTCTGTAGCCTCCACACTGAAGAGAATGTCTGTATCCTCCACACTGAAGAGAATGTCTGTAGCCTCCACACTGAAGAGAATGCCTGTAGCCTCCACACTGAAGAGAATGCCTGTAGCCTCCACACTGAAGATCATGTCTGTATCCTCCACACTGATGAGAATGCCTGTAGCCTCCACACTGAAGAGAATGCCTGTATCCTCCACACTGAAGAGAATGTCTGTATCATCCACACTGAAGATAATGCCTGTAGCCTCCACACTGAAGAGAATGCCTGTAGCCTCCACACTGAAAATAATGTCTGTAGCCTCCACACTGAAGAGAATGCCTGTAGCCTCCACACGGAAGAGAATGTCTGTATCCTCCACACTGAAGAGAATGCCTGTATCCTCCACACTGAAGAGAATGCCTGTAGCCTCCAAACTGAAGAGAATGTCTGTCGCCTCCACACCGAAGAGAATGTCTGTAGCCTCCACACTGAAGATAATGTCTGTATCCTCCACACTGATGAGAATGCCTGTAGCCTCCACACTGAAGAGAATGTCTGTATCCTCCACACTGAAGATAATGTCTGTATCCTCTACACTGATGAGAATGTCTGTAGCCTTCACACTGAAGAGAATGTCTGTATCCTCCACACTGAAGAGAATGCCTGTATCCTCCACACTGAAGAGAATGCCTGTAGCCTCCAAACTGAAGAGAATGTCTGTAGCCTCCACACTGAAGAGAATGTCTGTAGCCTCCACACTGAAGAGAATGTCTGTATCCTCCACACTGAAGATAATGTCTGTATCCTCCACACTGATGAGAATGGCTGTAGCCTCCACACTGAAGATAATGTCTGTATCCTCCACACTGAAGAGAATGTCTGTAGCCTCCACACTGAAGAGAATGTCTGTATCCTCCACACTGAAGAGAATGCCTGTAGCCTCCACACTGAAGAGAAATGTAGCCTCCACACTGAAGAGAATGTCTGTATCCTCCACACTGATGAGAATGCCTGTATCCTCCACACTGAAGATCATGTCTGTATCCTCCACACTGATGAGAATGTCTGTAGCCTCCACACTGAAGAGAATGTCTGTAGCCTCCACACTGAAGAGAATGTCTGTAGGTAGCCTCCACACTGAAGAGAATGCCTGTAGCCTCCACACTGAAGAGAATGTCTGTAGCCTCCACACTGAAGAGAATGTCTGTAGCCTCCACACTGAAGAGAATGTCTGTAGCCTCCACACTGAAGAGAATGTCTGTAGCCTCCACACTGAAGAGAATGTCTGTATCCTCCACACTGAAGAGAATGCCTGTAGCCTCCACACTGAAGAGAATGTCTGTAGCCTCCACACTGAAGAGAATGTCTGTAGCCTCCACACTGAAGAGAATGTCTGTAGCCTCCACACTGAAGAGAATGTCTGTAGGTAGCCTCCACACTGAAGAGAATGCCTGTAGCCTCCACACTGAAGATAATGCCTGTAGCCTCCACACTGAAGAGATTGTCTGTAGCCTCCACACTGAAGAGAATGCCTGTAGCCTCCACACTGAAGAGAATGTCTGTAGCCTCCACACTGAAGAGAATGTCTGTAGCCTCCACACTGAAGAGAATGCCTGTAGCCTCCACACTGAATATAATGTCTGTAGGTAGTCTCCACACTGAAGAGAATGTCTGTAGCCTCCACACTGAAGAGAATGCCTATAGCCTCCACACTGAAGAGAATGCCTGTATCCTCCACACTGAAAATAATATCTGTAGCCTCCACACTGAAGAGAATGTATGTAGCCACCACACTGAAGAGAATGCCTGTAGCCTCCACACTGAAGAGAATGCCTGTAGCCTCCACACTGAAGAGAATGCCTGTATCCTCCAGACGGAAGAGAATGTCTGTATCATCCTCACTGAAGAGAATGCCTGTAGCCTCCATACTGAAGAGAATGCCTGTAGCCTCCACACTGAAAATAATGTCTGTAGCCTCCACACTGAAGAGAATGTCTGTAGCCTCCACACTGAAGAGAATGTCTGTAGCCTCCACACTGAAGAGAATGTCTGTATCCTCCACAGTGAAGATAATGTCTGTATCCTCCACACTGATGAGAATGCCTGTAGCCTCCACACTGAAGAGAATGTCTGTATCCTCCACACTGAAGAGAATGTCTGTATCCTCCACACTGACGATAATGTCTGTATCCTCCACACTGATGAGAATGTCTGTAGCCTCCACACTGAAGAGAATGTCTGTATCCTCCACACTGAAGAGAATGCCTGTAGCCTCCACACTGAAGAGAATGTCTGTAGCCTCCATACTGAAGAGAATGTCTGTAGCCTCCACACTGAAGAGAATGTCTGTAGCCTCCACACTGAAGAGAATGTCTGTAGCCTCCACACTGAAGAGAATGTCTGTATCCTCCACACTGAAGATAATGTCTGTATCCTCCACACTGACGAGAATGCCTGTAGCCTCCACACTGAAGAGAATGTCTGTATCCTCCACACTGAAGATAATGTCTGTATCCTCCACACTGATGAGAATGCCTGTATCCTCCACACTGAAGATCATGTCTGTATCCTCCACACTGATGAGAATGTCTGTAGCCTCCACACCTGAAGAGAATGTCTGTAGAAGAGAATGTCTGTAGCCTCCACACTGAAGAGAATGTCTGTATCTCCACACTGAAGAGAATGCCTGTAGCCTCCACACTGAAGAGAATGTCTGTAGCCTCCACACTGAAGAGAATGCCTGTAGCCTCCACACTGAAGAGAATGTCTGTAGGTAGCCTCCACACTGAAGAGAATGCCTGTAGCCTCCACACTGAAGAGAGTGCCTGTAGCCTCCACACTGAAGAGAATGTCTGTAGTCTCCACACTGAAGAGAATGCCTGTAGCCTCCACACTGAAGAGAATGTCTGTAACCTCCACACTGAAGAGAATGCCTGTAGCCTCCACACTGAAGAGAATGCCTGTAGCCTCCACACTGAAGAGAATGCCTGTAGCCTCCACACTGAAGATCATGTCTGTATCCTCCACACTGATGAGAATGCCTGTAGCCTCCACACTGAAGAGAATGCCTGTATCCTCCACACTGAAGAGAATGCCTGTATCCTCCACACTGAAGAGAATGCCTGTAGCCTCCAAACTGAAGAGAATGTCTGTAGCCTCCACACTGAAGAGAATGTCTGTCGCCTCCACACTGAAGAGAATGTCTGTAGCCTCCACACTGAAGAGAATGTCTGTATCCTCCACACTGAAGATAATGTCTGTATCCTCCACACTGATGAGAATGCCTGTAGCCTCCACACTGAAGAGAATGTCTGTATCCTCCACACTGAAGATAATGTCTGTATCCTCACACTGATGAGAATGTCTGTAGCCTCCACACTGAAGAGAATAGCCTCCACACTGAAGAGAATGTCTGTAGCCTCCACACTGAAGAGAATGTCTGTATCCTCCACACTGAAGATATTGTCTGTATCCTCCACACTGAAGAGAATGGCTGTAGCCTCCACACTGAAGAGAATGTCTGTATCCTCCACACTGAAGAGAATGTCTGTAGCCTCCACACTGAAGAGAATGTCTGTATCCTCCACACTGAAGAGAATGCCTGTAGCCTCCACACTGAAGAGAATGTCTGTAGCCTCCACACTGAAGAGAATGTCTGTAGCCTCCACACTGAAGAGAATGTCTGTATCCTCCACACTGAAGATAATGTCTGTATCCTCCACACTGATGAGAATGCCTGTAGCCTCCACACTGAAGAGAATGTCTGTATCCTCCACACTGAAGAGAATGTCTGTATCCTCCACACTGAAGATAATGTCTGTATCCTCCACACTGATGAGAATGCCTGTATCCTCCACACTGAAGAGAATGCCTGTAGCCTCCACACTGAAGAGAATGCCTGTAGCCTCCACACGGAAGAGAATGTCTGTATCCTCCACACTGATGAGAATGCCTGTATCCTCCACACTGAAGAGAATGTCTGTATCCTCCACACTGAAGATAATATCTGTATCCTCTACACTGATGAGAATGTCTGTAGCCTCCACACTGAAGAGAATGTCTGTAGCCTCCACACTGAAGAGACTGTCTGTATCCTCCACACTGAAGATATTGTCTGTATCCTCCACACTGATGAGAATGGCTGTAGCCTCCACACTGAAGAGAATGTCTGTATCCTCCACACTGAAGAGAATGTCTGTAGCCTCCACACTGAAGAGAATGTCTGTATCCTCCACACTGAAGAGAATGCCTGTAGCCTCCACACTGAAGAGAATGTCTGTAGCCTCCACACTGAAGAGAATGTCTGTAGCCTCCACACTGAAGAGAATGTCTGTATCCTCCACACTGAAGATAATGTCTGTATCCTCCACACTGACGAGAATGCCTGTAGCCTCCACACTGAAGAGAATGTCTGTATCCTCCACACTGAAGAGAATGTCTGTATCCTCCACACTGATGAGAATGCCTGTATCCTCCACACTGAAGATCATGTCTGTATCCTCCACACTGATGAGAATGTCTGTAGCCTCCACACTGAAGAGAATGTCTGTAGCCTCCACACTGAAGAGAATGTCTGTAGGTAGCCTCCACACTGAAGAGAATGCCTGTAGCCTCCACACTGAAGAGAATGTCTGTAGCCTCCAGACTGAAGAGACTGTCTGTAGCCTCCACACTGAAGAGAATGTCTGTAGCCTCCACACTGAGGAGAATGTCTGTAGCCTCCACACTGAAGAGAATGTCTGTATCCTCCACACTGAAGAGAATGCCTGTAGCCTCCACACTGAAGAGAATGTCTGTAGCCTCCACACTGAAGAGAATGCCTGTAGCCTCCACACTGAAGAGAATGCCTGTATCCTCCACACTGAAGAGAATGTCTGTAGGTAGCCTCCACACTGATGAGAATGCCTGTAGCCTCCACACTGAAGAGAATGCCTGTAGCCTCCACACTGAAGATAATGCCTGTAGCCTCCACACTGAAGAGAATGTCTGTAGCCTCCACACTGAAGAGAATGTCTGTAGCCTCCACACTGAAGAGAATGCCTGTAGCCTCCACACTGAAGAGAATGTCTGTAGCCTCCACACTGAAGAGAATGTCTGTAACCTCCACACTGAAGAGAATGCCTGTATCCTCTACACTGAAGAGAATGTCTGTAGCCTCCACACTGAAGAGAATGTCTGTAGCCTCCACACTGAAGAGAATGCCTGTAGCCTCCACACTGAATATAATGTCTGTAGGTAGTCTCCACACTGAAGAGAATGTCTGTAGCCTCCACACTGAAGAGAATGCCTGTAGCCTCCACACTGAAGAGAATGCCTGTATCCTCCACACTGAAAAGAATATCTGTAGCCTCCACACTGAAGAGAATGTATGTAGCCACCACACTGAAGAGAATGCCTGTAGCCTCCACACTGAAGAGAATGCCTGTAGCCTCCACACTGAAGAGAATGCCTGTATCCTCCAGACGGAAGAGAATGTCTGTATCATCCTCACTGAAGAGAATGCCTGTAGCCTCCATACTGAAGAGAATGCCTGTAGCCTCCACACTGAAAATAATGTCTGTAGCCTCCACACTGAAGAGAATGTCTGTAGCCTCCACACTGAAGAGAATGTCTGTAGCCTCCACACTGAAGAGAATGTCTGTATCCTCCACACTGAAGATAATGTCTGTATCCTCCACACTGATGAGAATGCCTGTAGCCTCCACACTGAAGAGAATGTCTGTATCCTCCACACTGAAGAGAATGTCTGTATCCTCCACACTGAAGATAATGTCTGTATCCTCTACACTGATGAGAATGTCTGTAGCCTCCACACTGAAGAGAATGTCTGTATCCTCCACACTGAAGAGAATGCCTGTAGCCTCCACACTGAAGAGAATGTCTGTAGCCTCCATACTGAAGAGAATGTCTGTAGCCTCCACACTGAAGAGAATGTCTGTAGCCTCCACACTGAAGAGAATGTCTGTAGCCTCCACACTGAAGATAATGTCTGTATCCTCCACACTGAAGATAATGTCTGTATCCTCCACACTGAAGAGAATGCCTGTAGCCTCCACACTGAAGAGAATGTCTGTATCCTCCACACTGAAGATAATGTCTGTATCCTCCACACTGATGAGAATGCCTGTATCCTCCACACTGAAGATCATGTCTGTATCCTCCACACTGATGAGAATGTCTGTAGCCTCCACACTGAAGAGAATGTCTGTAGCCTCCACACTGAAGAGAATGTCTGTATCCTCCACACTGAAGAGAATGCCTGTAGCCTCCACACTGAAGAGAATGTCTGTAGCCTCCACACTGAAGAGAATGCCTGTAGCCTCCACACTGAAGAGAATGTCTGTAGGTAGCCTCCACACTGAAGAGAATGCCTGTAGCCTCCACACTGAAGAGAGTGCCTGTAGCCTCCACACTGAAGAGAATGTCTGTAGCCTCCACACTGAAGAGAATGCCTGTAGCCTCCACACTGAAGAGAATGTCTGTAACCTCCACACTGAAGAGAATGCCTGTATCCTCCACACTGAAGAGAATGCCTGTAGCCTCCAAACTGAAGAGAATGTCTGTAGCCTCCACACTGAAGAGAATGTCTGTAGCCTCCACACTGAAGAGAATGTCTGTAGCCTCCACACTGAAGAGACTGTCTGTATCCTCCACACTGAAGATAATGTCTGTATCCTCCACACTGATGAGAATGCCTGTAGCCTCCACACTGAAGAGAATGTCTGTATCCTCCACACTGAAGAGAATGTCTGTATCCTCCACACTGAAGAGAATGTCTGTATCCTCCACACTGAAGAGAATGTCTGTAGCCTCCACACTGAAGAGAATGTCTGTATCCTCCACACTGAAGAGAATGCCTGTAGCCTCCACACTGAAGAGAATGTCTGTAGCCTCCACACTGAAGAGAATGTCTGTAGCCTCCAAGCTGAAGAGAATGTCTGTAGCCTCCACACTGAAGAGAATGTCTGTATCCTCCACACTGAAGATAATGTCTGTATCCTCCACACTGAAGAGAATGCCTGTAGCCTCCACACTGAAGAGAATGTCTGTATCCTCCACACTGAAGAGAATGTCTGTATCCTCCACACTGAAGATAATGTCTGTATCCTCCACACTGATGAGAATGCCTGTATCCTCCACACTGAAGATCATGTCTGAATCCTCCACACTGATGAGAATGTCTGTAGCCTCCACACTGAAGAGAATGTCTGTAGCCTCCACACTGAAGAGAATGTCTGTAGCCTCCACACTGAAGAGAATGCCTGTATTCTCCACACTGAAGAGAATGTCTGTAGGTAGCCTCCACACTGAAGAGAATGCCTGTAGCCTCCACACTGAAGAGAATGCCTGTAGCCTCCACACTGAAGAGAATGTCTGTAGCCTCCACACTGAAGAGAATGCCTGTAGCCTCCACACTGAAGAGAATGTCTGTAGCCTCCACACTGAAGAGAATGCCTGTAGCCTCCACACTGAATATAATGTCTGTAGGTAGTCTCCACACTGAAGAGAATGTCTGTAGCCTCCACACTGAAGAGAATGCCTGTAGCCTCCACACTGAAGAGAATGTCTGTAGCCTCCACACTGAAGAGAATGCCTGTATCCTCCACACTGAAGAGAATGTCTGTAGCCTCCACACTGAAGAGAATGCCTGTAGCCTCCACACTGAAGAGAATGCCTGTAGCCTCCACACTGAAGATCATGTCTGTATCCTCCACACTGATGAGAATGCCTGTAGCCTCCACACTGAAGAGAATGCCTGTATCCTCCACACTGAAGAGAATGCCTGTAGCCTCCACACTGAAGAGAATGCCTGTAGCCTCCAAACTGAAGAGAATGTCTGTAGCCTCCACACTGAAGAGAATGTCTGTAGCCTCCACACTGAAGAGAATGTCTGTAGCCTCCACACTGAAGAGAATGTCTGTATCCTCCACACTGAAGATAATGTCTGTATCCTCCACACTGAAGAGAATGCCTGTAGCCTCCACACTGAAGAGAATGTCTGTATCCTCCACACTGAAGATAATGTCTGTATCCTCCTACACTGATGAGAATGTCTGTAGCCTCCACACTGAAGAGAATGTCTGTAGCCTCCACACTGAAGAGAATGTCTGTAGCCTCCACACTGAAGAGATGTCTGTAGCCTCCACACTGAAGAGATGTCTATCCTCCACACTGAAGATATCCTCCACACTGATGAGAATGATGGCTGTAGCCTCCACACTGAAGAGAATGTCTGTATCCTCCACACTGAAGAGAATGTCTGTAGCCTCCACACTGAAGAGAATGTCTGTAGCCTCCACACTGAAGAGAATGCCTGTAGCCTCCACACTGAAGAGAATGTCTGTAGCCTCCACACTGAAGAGAATGTCTGTAGCCTCCACACTGAAGAGAATGTCTGTATCCTCCACACTGAAGATAATGTCTGTATCCTCCACACTGACGAGAATGCCTGTAGCCTCCACACTGAAGAGAATGTCTGTATCCTCCACACTGAAGAGAATGTCTGTATCCTCCACACTGAAGATAATGTCTGTATCCTCCACACTGATGAGAATGCCTGTATCCTCCACACTGAAGATCATGTCTGTATCCTCCACACTGATGAGAATGCCTGTAGCCTCCACACTGAAGAGAATGCCTGTATCCTCCACACTGAAGAGAATGTCTGTATCATCCACACTGAAGAGAATGCCTGTAGCCTCCACACTGAAGAGAATGCCTGTAGCCTCCACACTGAAAATAATGTCTGTAGCCTCCACACTGAAGAGAATGCCTGTAGCCTCCACACGGAAGAGAATGTCTGTATCCTCCACACTGATGAGAATGCCTGTATCCTCCACACTGAAGAGAATGTCTGTATCCTCTACACTGATGAGAATGTCTGTAGCCTCCACACTGAAGAGAATGTCTGTAGCCTCCACACTGAAGAGACTGTCTGTATCCTCCACACTGAAGATATTGTCTGTATCCTCCACACTGATGAGAATGGCTGTAGCCTCCACACTGAAGAGAATGTCTGTATCCTCCACACTGAAGAGAATGTCTGTAGCCTCCACACTGAAGAGAATGTCTGTATCCTCCACACTGAAGAGAATGCCTGTAGCCTCCACACTGAAGAGAATGTCTGTAGCCTCCACACTGAAGAGAATGTCTGTAGCCTCCACACTGAAGAGAATGTCTGTATCCTCCACACTGAAGATAATGTCTGTATCCTCCACACTGACGAGAATGCCTGTAGCCTCCACACTGAAGAGAATGTCTGTATCCTCCACACTGAAGAGAATGTCTGTATCCTCCACACTGAAGATAATGTCTGTATCCTCCACACTGATGAGAATGCCTGTATCCTCCACACTGAAGATCATGTCTGTATCCTCCACACTGATGAGAATGTCTGTAGCCTCCACACTGAAGAGAATGTCTGTAGCCTCCACACTGAAGTGATTGTCTGTAGCCTCCACACTGAAGAGAATGCCTGTATTCTCCACACTGAAGAGAATGTCTGTAGGTAGCCTCCACACTGAAGAGAATGCCTGTAGCCTCCACACTGAAGAGAATGCCTGTAGCCTCCACACTGAAGAGAATGTCTGTAGCCTCCACACTGAAGAGAATGCCTGTAGCCTCCACACTGAATATAATGTCTGTAGGTAGTCTTCACACTGAAGAGAATGTCTGTAGCCTCCACACTGAAGAGAATGCCTGTAGCCTCCACACTGAAGAGAATGC
Organism: Oncorhynchus nerka; assembly: GCF_034236695.1. Lineage (NCBI taxonomy): Eukaryota > Metazoa > Chordata > Actinopteri > Salmoniformes > Salmonidae > Oncorhynchus > Oncorhynchus nerka. The sequence continues at coordinate 69,462,290 of NC_088397.1, read as the reverse complement.
CTGTATCCTCCACACTGAAAAGAATGTCTGTAGCCTCCACACTGAAGAGAATGTCTGTAGCCTCCACACTGAAGAGAATGCCTGTAGCCTCCACACTGAATATAATGTCTGTAGGTAGTCTTCACACTGAAGAGAATGTCTGTAGCCTCCACACTGAAGAGAATGTCTGTAGCCTCCACACTGAAGAGAATGCCTGTAGCCTCCACACTGAATATAATGTCTGTAGGTAGTCTTCACACTGAAGAGAATGTCTGTAGCCTCCACACTGAAGAGAATGCCTGTATCCTCCACACTGAAAAGAATGTCTGTAGCCTCCACACTGAAGAGAATGCCTGTATCCTCCACACTGAAGAGAATGTCTGTAGCCTCCACACTGAAGAGAATGCCTGTAGCCTCCACACTGAAGAGAATGCCTGTAGCCTCCACACTGAAGATCATGTCTGTATCCTCCACACTGATGAGAATGCCTGTAGCCTCCACACTGAAGAGAATGCCTGTATCCTCCACACTGAAGAGAATGCCTGTATCCTCCACACTGAAGAGAATGCCTGTAGCCTCCAAACTGAAGAGAATGTCTGTAGCCTCCACACTGAAGAGAATGTCTGTAGCCTCCACACTGAAGAGAATGTCTGTAGCCTCCACACTGAAGAGAATGTCTGTATCCTCCACACTGAAGATAATGTCTGTATCCTCCACACTGATGAGAATGCCTGTAGCCTCCACACTGAAGAGAATGTCTGTAGCCTCCACACTGAAGAGAATGTCTGTAGCCTCCACACTGAAGAGAATGTCTGTATCCTCCACACTGAAGAGAATGTCTGTATCCTCCACACTGAAGAGAATGCCTGTAGCCTCCACACTGAAGAGAATGTCTGTATCCTCCACACTGAAGAGAATGTCTGTATCCTCCACACTGAAGAGAATGTCTGTATCCTCCACACTGATGAGAATGCCTGTATCCTCCACACTGAAGATCATGTCTGTATCCTCCACACTGATGAGAATGCCTGTAGCCTCCACACTGAAGAGAATGCCTGTATCCTCCACACTGAAGAGAATGTCTGTATCATCCACACTGAAGAGAATGCCTGTAGCCTCCACACTGAAGAGAATGCCTGTAGCCTCCACACTGAAAATAATGTCTGTAGCCTCCACACTGAAGAGAATGCCTGTAGCCTCCACACGGAAGAGAATGTCTGTATCCTCCACACTGATGAGAATGCCTGTATCCTCCACACTGAAGAGAATGTCTGTATCCTCCACACTGAAGATAATGTCTGTATCCTCTACACTGATGAGAATGTCTGTAGCCTCCACACTGAAGAGAATGTCTGTAGCCTCCACACTGAAGAGCCTGTCTGTATCCTCCACACTGAAGATATTGTCTGTATCCTCCACACTGATGAGAATGGCTGTAGCCTCCACACTGAAGAGAATGTCTGTATCCTCCACACTGAAGAGAATGTCTGTAGCCTCCACACTGAAGAGAATGTCTGTATCCTCCACACTGAAGAGAATGTCTGTAGCCTCCACACTGAAGAGAATGTCTGTATCCTCCACACTGAAGAAAATGTCTGTATCCTCCACACTGACGAGAATGCCTGTAGCCTCCACACTGAAGAGAATGTCTGTATCCTCCACACTGAAGAGAATGTCTGTATCCTCCACACTGAAGATAATGTCTGTATCCTCCACACTGATGAGAATGCCTGTATCCTCCACACTGAAGATCATGTCTGTATCCTCCACACTGATGAGAATGTCTGTAGCCTCCACACTGAAGAGAATGTCTGTAGCCTCCACACTGAAGAGAATGTCTGTAGCCTCCACACTGAAGAGAATGCCTGTAGCCTCCACACTGAAGAGAATGTCTGTAGCCTCCACACTGAAGAGAATGCCTGTAGCCTCCACACTGAAGAGAATGCCTGTAGCCTCCACACTGAAGAGAATGTCTGTAGCCTCCACACTGAAGAGAATGCCTGTAGCCTCCACACTGAAGATAATGTCTGTAGGTAGCCTCACACTGAAGAGAATGTCTGTAGCCTCCACACTGAAGAGAATGCCTGTAGCCTCCACACTGAAGAGAATGCCTGTATCCTCCACACTGAAAAGAATGTCTGTAGCTTCCACACTGAAGAGAATGTCTGTAGCCTCCACACTGAAGAGAATGCCTGTAGCCTCCACACTGAATATAATGTCTGTAGGTAGTCTTCACACTGAAGAGAATGTCTGTAGCCTCCACACTGAAGAGAATGCCTGTAGCCTCCACACTGAAGAGAATGCCTGTATCCTCCACACTGAAAAGAATGTCTGTAGCCTCCACACTGAAGAGAATGCCTGTATCCTCCACACTGAAGAGAATGTCTGTAGCCTCCACACTGAAGAGAATGCCTGTAGCCTCCACACTGAAGAGAATGCCTGTAGCCTCCACACTGAAGAGAATGTCTGTAGCCTCCACACTGAAGAGAATGTCTGTCGCCTCCACACTGAAGAGAATGTCTGTAGCCTCCACACTGAAGAGAATGTCTGTATCCTCCACACTGAAGATAATATCTGTATCCTCCACACTGATGAGAATGCCTGTAACCTCCACACTGAAGAGAATGTCTGTATCCTCCACACTGAAGATCATGTCTGTATCCTCCACACTGATGAGAATGTCTGTAGCCTCCACACTGAAGAGAATGCCTGTAGCCTCCACACTGAAGAGAGTGCCTGTAGTCTTCACACTGAAGAGAATGTCTGTAGCCTCCACACTGAAGAGAATGCCTGTAGCCTCCACACTGAAGAGAATGCCTGTATCCTCCACACTGAAAAGAATGTCTGTAGCCTCCACACTGAAGAGAATGTCTGTAGCCTCCACACTGAAGAGAATGCCTGTAGCCTCCACACTGAATATAATGTCTGTAGGTAGTCTTCACACTGAAGAGAATGTCTGTAGCCTCCACACTGAAGAGAATGTCTGTAGCCTCCACACTGAAGAGAATGCCTGTAGCCTCCACACTGAATATAATGTCTGTAGGTAGTCTCCACACTGAAGAGAATGTCTGTAGCCTCCACACTGAAGAGAATGCCTGTATCCTCCACACTGAAAAGAATGTCTGTAGCCTCCACACTGAAGAGAATGCCTGTATCCTCCACACTGAAGAGAATGTCTGTAGCCTCCACACTGAAGAGAATGCCTGTAGCCTCCACACTGAAGAGAATGCCTGTAGCCTCCACACTGAAGATCATGTCTGTATCCTCCACACTGATGAGAATGCCTGTAGCCTCCACACTGAAGAGAATGCCTGTATCCTCCACACTGAAGAGAATGCCTGTATCCTCCACACTGAAGAGAATGCCTGTAGCCTCCAAACTGAAGAGAATGTCTGTAGCCTCCACACTGAAGAGAATGTCTGTCGCCTCCACACTGAAGAGAATGTCTGTAGCCTCCACACTGAAGAGAATGTCTGTATCCTCCACACTGAAGATAATGTCTGTATCCTCCACACTGATGAGAATGCCTGTAGCCTCCACACTGAAGAGAATGTCTGTATCCTCCACACTGAAGATAATGTCTGTATCCTCTACACTGATGAGAATGTCTGTAGCCTCCACACTGAAGAGAATGTCTGTAGCCTCCACACTGAAGAGAATGTCTGTAGCCTCCACACTGAAGAGACTGTCTGTATCCTCCACACTGAAGATATTGTCTGTATCCTCCACACTGATGAGAATGGCTGTAGCCTCCACACTGAAGAGAATGTCTGTATCCTCCACACTGAAGAGAATGTCTGTAGCCTCCACACTGAAGAGAATGTCTGTATCCTCCACACTGAAGAGAATGCCTGTAGCCTCCACACTGAAGAGAATGTCTGTAGCCTCCACACTGAAGAGAATGTCTGTAGCCTCCACACTGAAGAGAATGTCTGTATCCTCCACACTGAAGATAATGTCTGTATCCTCCACACTGACGAGAATGCCTGTAGCCTCCACACTGAAGAGAATGTCTGTAGCCTCCACACTGAAGAGAATGCCTGTAGCCTCCACACTGAAGAGAATGTCTGTAACCTCCACACTGATGAGAATGCCTGTATCCTCCACACTGAAGAGAATGCCTGTAGCCTCCAAACTGAAGAGAATGTCTGTAGCCTCCACACTGAAGAGAATGCCTGTATCCTCCACACTGAAAAGAATGTCTGTAGCCTCCACACTGAAGAGAATGCCTGTATCCTCCACACTGAAGAGAATGTCTGTAGCCTCCACACTGAAGAGAATGCCTGTAGCCTCCACACTGAAGAGAATGCCTGTATCCTCCACACTGAAGAGAATGTCTGTATCATCCACACTGAAGAGAATGCCTGTAGCCTCCACACTGAAAATAATGTCTGTAGCCTCCACACTGAAGAGAATGCCTGTAGCCTCCACACGGAAGAGAATGTCTGTAGCCTCCACACTGAAGAGAATGTCTGTATCCTCCACACTGAAGAGAATGTCTGTAGCCTCCACACTGAAGAGACTGTCTGTATCCTCCACACTGAAGATATTGTCTGTATCCTCCACACTGATGAGAATGGCTGTAGCCTCCACACTGAAGAGAATGTCTGTATCCTCCACACTGAAGAGAATGTCTGTAGCCTCCACACTGAAGAGAATGTCTGTATCCTCCACACTGAAGAGAATGCCTGTAGCCTCCACACTGAAGAGAATGTCTGTAGCCTCCACACTGAAGAGAATGTCTGTAGCCTCCACACTGAAGAGAATGTCTGTATCCTCCACACTGAAGATAATGTCTGTATCCTCCACACTGATGAGAATGCCTGTAGCCTCCACACTGAAGAGAATGTCTGTAGCCTCCACACTGAAGAGAATGCCTGTAGCCTCCACACTGAAGAGAATGTCTGTAACCTCCACACTGATGAGAATGCCTGTATCCTCCACACTGAAGAGAATGCCTGTAGCCTCCAAACTGAAGAGAATGTCTGTAGCCTCCACACTGAAGAGAATGTATGTATCCTCCACACTGAAGAGAATGTCTGTAGCCTCCACACTGAAGAGAATGCCTGTAGCCTCCACACTGAAGAGAATGCCTGTATCCTCCACACTGAAGAGAATGTCTGTATCATCCACACTGAAGAGAATGCCTGTAGCCTCCACACTGAAGAGAATGCCTGTAGCCTCCACACGGAAGAGAATGTCTGTATCCTCTACACTGATGAGAATGTCTGTAGCCTCCACACTGAAGAGAATGTCTGTAGCCTCCACACTGAAGAGACTGTCTGTATCCTCCACACTGAAGATATTGTCTGTATCCTCCACACTGATGAGAATGGCTGTAGCCTCCACACTGAAGAGAATGTCTGTATCCTCCACACTGAAGAGAATGTCTGTAGCCTCCACACTGAAGAGAATGTCTGTATCCTCCACACTGAAGAGAATGCCTGTAGCCTCCACACTGAAGAGAATGTCTGTAGCCTCCACACTGAAGAGAATGTCTGTAGCCTCCACACTGAAGAGAATGTCTGTATCCTCCACACTGAAGATAATGTCTGTATCCTCCACACTGACGAGAATGCCTGTAGCCTCCACACTGAAGAGAATGTCTGTATCCTCCACACTGAAGAGAATGTCTGTATCCTCCACACTGAAGATAATGTCTGTATCCTCCACACTGATGAGAATGCCTGTATCCTCCACACTGAAGATCATGTCTGTATCCTCCACACTGATGAGAATGTCTGTAGCCTCCACACTGAAGAGAATGTCTGTAGCCTCCACACTGAAGAGAATGTCTGTAGCCTCCACACTGAAGAGAATGCCTGTATTCTCCACACTGAAGAGAATGTCTGTAGGTAGCCTCCACACTGAAGAGAATGCCTGTAGCCTCCACACTGAAGAGAATGCCTGTAGCCTCCACACTGAAGAGAATGTCTGTAGCCTCCACACTGAAGAGAATGCCTGTAGCCTCCACACTGAATATAATGTCTGTAGGTAGTCTTCACACTGAAGAGAATGTCTGTAGCCTCCACACTGAAGAGAATGCCTGTAGCCTCCACACTGAAGAGAATGCCTGTATCCTCCACACTGAAAAGAATGTCTGTAGCCTCCACACTGAAGAGAATGTCTGTAGCCTCCACACTGAAGAGAATGCCTGTAGCCTCCACACTGAATATAATGTCTGTAGGTAGTCTTCACACTGAAGAGAATGTCTGTAGCCTCCACACTGAAGAGAATGCCTGTAGCCTCCACACTGAAGAGAATGCCTGTATCCTCCACACTGAAGAGAATGTCTGTAGCCTCCACACTGAAGAGAATGTCTGTATCCTCCACACTGAAGAGAATGTCTGTAGCCTCCACACTGAAGAGAATGCCTGTAGCCTCCACACTGAAGAGAATGCCTGTAGCCTCCACACTGAAGAGAATGTCTGTAGCCTCCACACTGAAGAGAATGTCTGTCGCCTCCACACTGAAGAGAATGTCTGTAGCCTCCACACTGAAGAGAATGTCTGTATCCTCCACACTGAAGATAATATCTGTATCCTCCACACTGATGAGAATGCCTGTAACCTCCACACTGAAGAGATATCCTCCACACTGAAAATCATGTCTGTATCCTCCACACTGATGAGAATGTCTGTAGCCTCCACACTGAAGAGAATGCCTGTAGCCTCCACACTGAAGAGAGTGCCTGTAGCCTCCACACTGAAGAGAATGTCTGTAGCCTCCACACTGAAGAGAATGCCTGTATCCTCCACACTGAAGAGAATGTCTGTAGCCTCCACACTGAAGAGAATGCCTGTATCCTCCACACTGAAGAGAATGCCTGTAGCCTCCACACTGAAGAGACTGTCTGTAGCCTCCACACTGAAGAGAATGTCTGTAGCCTCCACACTGAAGAGAATGTATGTATCCTCCACACTGAAGATAATGTCTGTATCCTCCACACTGATGAGAATGCCTGTAGCCTCCACACTGAAGAGAATGTCTGTATCCTCCACACTGAAGAGAATGTCTGTATCCTCCACACTGAAGATAATGTCTGTATCCTCTACACTGATGAGAATGTCTGTAGCCTCCAGACTGAAGAGAATGTCTGTATCCTCCACACTGAAGAGAATGCCTGTAGCCTCCAAACTGAAGAGAATGTCTGTAGCCTCCACACTGAAGAGAATGTCTGTAGCCTCCACACTGAAGAGAATGTCTGTATCCTCCACACTGATGAGATCGCCTGTATCCTCCACACTGAAGATCATGTCTGTAGCCTCCACACTGAAGAGAATGTCTGTAGCCTCCACACTGAAGAGAATAGCCTCCACACTGTCTGTAGCCTCCACACTGAAGAGAATGTCTGTCGCCTCCACACTGAAGAGAATGTCTGTAGCCTCCACACTGAAGAGAATGTCTGTATCCTCCACACTGAAGATAATATCTGTATCCTCCACACTGATGAGAATGCCTGTAACCTCCACACTGAAGAGAATGTCTGTATCCTCCACACTGAAGATCATGTCTGTATCCTCCACACTGATGAGAATGTCTGTAGCCTCCACACTGAAGAGAATGCCTGTAGCCTCCACACTGAAGAGAGTGCCTGTAGCCTCCACACTGAAGAGAATGTCTGTAGCCTCCACACTGAAGAGAATGCCTGTAGCCTCCACACTGAAGAGAATGTCTGTAACCTCCACACTGAAGAGAATGCCTGTATCCTCCACACTGAAGAGAATGCCTGTAGCCTCCAAACTGAAGAGAATGTCTGTAGCCTCCACACTGAAGAGAATGTCTGTAGCCTCCACACTGAAGAGAATGTCTGTAGCCTCCACACTGAAGAGAATGTCTGTATCCTCCACACTGAAGATAATGTCTGTATCCTCCACACTGATGAGAATGCCTGTAGCCTCCACACTGAAGAGAATGTCTGTATCCTCCACACTGAAGAGAATGTCTGTATCCTCCACACTGAAGATAATGTCTGTATCCTCCACACTGATGAGAATGTCTGTAGCCTCCACACTGAAGAGAATGTCTGTATCCTCCACACTGAAGAGAATGCCTGTAGCCCCCACACTGAAGAGAATGCCTGTAGCCTCCAAACTGAAGAGAATGTCTGTAGCCTCCACACTGAAGAGAATGTCTGTAGCCTCCACACTGAAGAGAATGTCTGTATCCTCCACACTGAAGATAATGTCTGTATCCTCCACACTGATGAGAATGTCTGTAGCCTCCACACTGAAGAGAATGTCTGTATCCTCCACACTGAAGAGAATGCCTGTAGCCCCCACACTGAAGAGAATGTCTGTAGCCTCCACACTGAAGAGAATGTCTGTAGCCTCCACACTGAAGAGAATGCCTGTAGCCTCCACACTGAATATAATGTCTGTAGGTAGTCTTCACACTGAAGAGAATGTATGTAGCCTCCACACTGAAGAGAATACCTGTATCCTCCACACTGAAAAGAATGTCTGTAGCCTCCACACTGAAGAGAATGCCTGTATCCTCCACACTGAAGAGAATGTCTGTATCATCCACACTGAAGAGAATGCCTGTAGCCTCCACACTGAAGAGAATGCCTGTAGCCTCCACACTGAAAATAATGTCTGTAACCTCCACACTGAAGAGAATGCCTGTAGCCTCCACACGGAAGAGATTGTCTGTATCGTCCACACTGAAGAGAATGCCTGTATCCTCCACACTGAAGAGAATGCCTGTAGCCTCCAAACTGAAGAGAATGTCTGTAGCCTCCACACTGAAGAGAATGTCTGTCGCCTCCACACTGAAGAGAATGTCTGTAGCCTCCACACTGAAGAGAATGTCTGTATCCTCCACACTGAAGATAATGTCTGTATCCTCCACACTGATGAGAATGCCTGTAGCCTCCACACTGAAGAGAATGTCTGTATCCTCCACACTGAAGATCATGTCTGTATCCTCCACACTGATGAGAATGTCTGTAGCCTCCACACTGAAGAGAATGTCTGTAGCCTCCACACTGAAGAGAATGTCTGTAGCCTCCACACTGAAGAGAATGTCTGTAGCCTACACACTGAAGAGAATGCCTGTATTCTCCACACTGAAGAGAATGTCTGTAGGTAGCCTCCACACTGAAGAGAATGCCTGTAGCCTCCACACTGAATATAATGTCTGTAGGTAGTCTTCACACTGAAGAGAATGTCTGTAGCCTCCACACTGAAGAGAATGCCTGTAGCCTCCACACTGAAGAGAATGTCTGTAGCCTCCACACTGAAGAGAATGTCTGTAGCCTCCACACTGAAGAGAATGCCTGTAGCCTCCACACTGAAGAGAATGCCTGTAGCCTCCACACTGAAGAGAATGCCTGTAGCCTCCACACTGAAGAGAATGCCTGTATCCTCCACACTGAAGAGAATGTCTGTATCATCCACACTGAAGAGAATGCCTGTAGCCTCCACACTGAAAATAATGTCTGTAGCCTCCACACTGAAGAGAATGCCTGTAGCCTCCACACGGAAGAGAATGTCTGTATCCTCCACACTGAAGAGAATGCCGTTATCCTCCACACTGAAGAGAATGCCTGTAGCCTCCAAACTGAAGAGAATGTCTGTAGCCTCCACACTGAAGAGAATGTCTGTCGCCTCCACACTGAAGAGAATGTCTGTAGCCTCCACACTGAAGAGAATGTCTGTATCCTCCACACTGAAGATAATGTCTGTATCCTCCACACTGATGAGAATGCCTGTAGCCTCCACACTGAAGAGAATGTCTGTATCCTCCACACATGTCTGTATCCTCTACACTGATGAGAATGTCTGTAGCCTCCACACTGAAGAGAATGTCTGTATCCTCCACACTGAAGAGAATGCCTGTATCCTCCACACTGAAGAGAATGCCTGTAGCCTCCAAACTGAAGAGAATGTCTGTAGCCTCCACACTGAAGAGAATGTCTGTAGCCTCCACACTGAAGATAATGTCTGTATCCTCCACACTGAAGATAATGTCTGTATCCTCTACACTGATGAGAATGGCTGTAGCCTCCACACTGAAGAGAATGTCTGTATCCTCCACACTGAAGAGAATGTCTGTACCTCCACACTGAAGAGAATGTCTGTATCCTCCACACTGAAGAGAATGCCTGTAGCCTCCACACTGAAGAGAATGTCTGAAAATAATATCCTCCACACTGAAGAGAATGCCTGTAGCCTCCAAACTGAAGAGAATGTCTGTAGCCTCCACACTGAAGAGAATGTCTGTAGCCTCCACACTGAAGAGAATGTCTGTAGCCTCCACACTGAAGAGAATGTCTGTATCCTCCACACTGAAGAGAATGTCTGTATCCTCCACACTGATGAGAATGCCTGTAGCCTCCACACTGAAGAGAATGTCTGTAGCCTCCACACTGAAGAGAATGCCTGTAGCCCCCACACTGAAGAGAATGTCTGTAGCCTCCATACTGAAGAGACTGTCTGTAGCCTCCACACTGAAGAGAATGTCTGTAGCCTCCAAGCTGAAGAGAATGTCTGTAGCCTCCACACTGAAGAGAATGTCTGTATCCTCCACACTGAAGAGAATGTCTGTATCCTCCACACTGAAGAGAATGCCTGTAGCCTCCACACTGAAGAGAATGTCTGTATCCTCCACACTGAAGAGAATGTCTGTATCCTCCACACTGAAGATAATGTCTGTATCCTCCACACTGATGAGAATGCCTGTATCCTCCACACTGAAGATCATGTCTGTATCCTCCACACTGATGAGAATGTCTGTAGCCTCCACACTGAAGAGAATGTCTGTAGCCTCCACACTGAAGAGAATGCCTGTAGCCTCCACACTGAAGAGAATGTCTGTAGGTAGCCTCCACACTGAAGAGAATGCCTGTAGCCTCCACACTGAAGAGAATGCCTGTAGCCTCCACACTGAAGAGAATGCCTGTAGCCTCCACACTGAAGAGAATGTCTGTAGCCTCCACACTGAAGAGAATGCCTGTAGCCTCCACACTGAAGAGAATGTCTGTAGCCTCCACACTGAAGAGAATGCCTGTAGCCTCCAAACTGAATATAATGTCTGTAGGTAGTCTTCACACTGAAGAGAATGTCTGTAGCCTCCACACTGAAGAGAATGCCTGTAGCCTCCACACTGAAGAGAATGCCTGTATCCTCCACACTGAAAAGAATGTCTGTAGCCTCCACACTGAAGAGAATGTCTGTAGCCTCCAGCCTCCACACTGAAGAGAATGCCTGTAGCCTCCACACTGAAGAGAATGTCTCTGTAGTCTCCACACTGAAGAGAATGTCTGTAGCCTCCACACTGAAGAGAATGCCTGTAGCATCCACACTGACGAGAATGCCTGTATCCTCCACACTGATGAGAATGCCTGTAGCCTCCACACTGAAGAGAATGTCTGTATCCTCCACACTGAAGAGAATGTCTGTATCCTCCACACTGAAGATAATGTCTGTATCCTCCACACTGATGAGAATGTCTGTAGCCTCCACACTGAAGAGAATGTCTGTATCCTCCACACTGAAGAGAATGCCTGTAGCCCCCACACTGAAGAGAATGTCTGTAGCCTCCATACTGAAGAGACTGTCTGTAGCCTCCACACTGAAGAGAATGTCTGTAGCCTCCAAGCTGAAGAGAATGTCTGTAGCCTCCACACTGAAGAGAATGTCTGTATCCTCCACACTGAAGATAATGTCTGTATCCTCCACACTGACGAGAATGCCTGTAGCCTCCACACTGAAGAGAATGTCTGTATCCTCCACACTGAAGAGAATGTCTGTATCCTCCACACTGAAGATTATGTCTGTATCCTCCACACTGATGAGAATGCCTGTATCCTCCACACTGAAGATCATGTCTGTATCCTCCACACTGATGAGAATGTCTGTAGCCTCCACACTGAAGAGAATGTCTGTAGCCTCCACACTGAAGAGAATGCCTGTATTCTCCACACTGAAGAGAATGTCTGTAGGTAGCCTCCACACTGAAGAGAATGCCTGTAGCCTCCACACTGAAGAGAATGCCTGTAGCCTCCACACTGAAGAGAATGTCTGTAGCCTCCACACTGAAGAGAATGCCTGTAGCCTCCACACTGAAGATAATGTCTGTAGCCTCCACACTGAAGAGAATGCCTGTAGCCTCCAAACTGAATATAATGTCTGTAGGTAGTCTCCACACTGAAGAGAATGTCTGTAGCCTCCACACTGAAGAGAATGCCTGTAGCCTCCACACTGAAGAGAATGCCTGTATCCTCCACACTGAAAAGAATGTCTGTAGCCTCCACACTGAAGAGAATGTCTGTAGCCTCCACACTGAAGAGAATGCCTGTAGCCTCCACACTAAATATAATGTCTGTAGGTAGTCTTCACACTGAAGAGAATGTCTGTAGCCTCCACACTGAAGATAATGTCTGTATCCTCTACACTGATGAGAATGTCTGTAGCCTCCACACTGAAGAGAATGTCTGTAGCCTCCACACTGAAGAGAATGCCTGTATCCTCCACACTGAAGATCATGTCTGTATCCTCCACACTGATGAGAATGTCTGTAGCCTCCACACTGAAGAGAATGTCTGTAGCCTCCACACTGAAGAGAATGCCTGTATTCTCCACACTGAAGAGAATGTCTGTAGGTAGCCTCCACACTGAAGAGAATGCCTGTAGCCTCCACACTGAAGAGAATGCCTGTAGCCTCCACACTGAAGAGAATGTCTGTAGCCTCCACACTGAAGAGAATGCCTGTAGCCTCCACACTGAAGATAATGTCTGTAGCCTCCACACTGAAGAGAATGCCTGTAGCCTCCAAACTGAATATAATGTCTGTAGGTAGTCTTCACACTGAAGAGAATGTCTGTAGCCTCCACACTGAAGAGAATGCCTGTAGCCTCCACACTGAAGAGAATGCCTGTATCCTCCACACTGAAAAGAATGTCTGTAGCCTCCACACTGAAGAGAATGTCTGTAGCCTCCACACTGAAGAGAATGCCTGTAGCCTCCACACTAAATATAATGTCTGTAGGTAGTCTTCACACTGAAGAGAATGTCTGTAGCCTCCACACTGAAGAGAATGCCTGTAGCATCCACACTGACGAGAATGCCTGTATCCTCCACACTGAAAAGAATGTCTGTAGCCTCCACACTGAAGAGAATGTCTGTATCCTCCACACTGAAGAGAATGTCTGTAGCCTCCACACTGAAGAGAATGCCTGTAGCCTCCACACTGAAGAGAATGCCTGTAGCCTCCACACTGAAGATCATGTCTGTATCCTCCACACTGATGAGAATGCATGTAGCCTCCACACTGAAGAGAATGCCTGTATCCTCCACACTGAAGAGAATGTCTGTATCATCCACACTGAAGAGAATGCCTGTAGCCTCCACACTGAAGAGAATGCCTGTAGCCTCCACACTGAAAATAATGTCTGTCGTCTCCACACTGAAGAGAATGTCTGTAGCCTCCACACTGAAGAGAATGTCTGTATCCTCCACACTGAAGATAATGTCTGTATCCTCCACACTGATGAGAATGCCTGTAGCCTCCACACTGAAGAGAATGTCTGTATCCTCCACACTGAAGATAATGTCTGTATCCTCTACACTGATGAGAATGTCTGTAGCCTCCACACTGAAGAGAATGTCTGTATCCTCCACACTGAAGAGAATGCCTGTAGCCTCCAAACTGAAGAGAATGTCTGTAGCCTCCACACTGAAGAGAATGTCTGTAGCCTCCACACTGAAGAGAATGTCTGTATCCTCCACACTGAAGATAATGTCTGTATCCTCCACACTGATGAGAATGCCTGTAGCCTCCACACTGAAGAGAATGTCTGTATCCTCCACACTGAAGAGAATGTCTGTATCCTCCACACTGAAAATAATGTCTGTATCCTCCACACTGATGAGAATGTCTGTAGCCTCCACACTGAAGAGAATGTCTGTATCCTCCACACTGAAGAGAATGCCTGTAGCCCCCACACTGAAGAGAATGTCTGTAGCCTCCATACTGAAGAGACTGTCTGTAGCCTCCACACTGAAGAGAATGTCTGTAGCCTCCAACTGAAGAGAATGTCTGTAGCCTCCACACTGAAGAGAATGTCTGTATCCTCCACACTGAAGAGAATGTCTGTATCCTCCACACTGAAGAGAATGCCTGTAGCCTCCACACTGAAGAGAATGTCTGTATCCTCCACACTGAAGAGAATGTCTGTATCCTCCACACTGAAGAGAATGTCTGTATCCTCCACACTGATGAGAATGCATGTGTATCCTCCACACTGAAGAATGTCTGTATCCTCCACACTGATGAGAATGTCTGTAGCCTCCACACTGAAGAGAATGTCTGTAGCCTCCACACTGAAGAGAATATTCTCCACACTGAAGAGAATGTCTGTAGGTAGCCTCCACACTGAAGAGAATGCCTGTAGCCTCCACACTGAAGAGAATGCCTGTAGCCTCCACACTGAAGAGAATGTCTGTAGCCTCCACACTGAAGAGAATGCCTGTAGCCTCCACACTGAAGAGAATGCCTGTAGCCTCCACACTGAAGAGAATGTCTGTAGCCTCCACACTGAAGAGAATGCCTGTAGCCTCCAAACTGAATAGAATGTCCTGTAGTCTCCACACTGAAGAGAATGTCTGTAGCCTCCACACTGAAGAGAATGCCTGTAGCCTCCACACTGAAGAGAATGCCTGTATCCTCCACACTGAAGAGAATGTCTGTAGCCTCCACACTGAAGAGAATGTCTGTAGCCTCCACACTGAAGAGAATGCCTGTAGCCTCCACACTGAAGTAGGTAGTCTTCACACTGAAGAGAATGTCTGTAGCCTCCACACTGAAGAGAATGCCTGTAGCATCCACACTGACGAGAATGCCTGTATCCTCCACACTGATGAGAATGCCTGTAGCCTCCACACTGAAGAGAATGTCTGTATCCTCCACACTGAAGAGAATGTCTGTATCCTCCACACTGAAGATAATGTCTGTATCCTCCACACTGATGAGAATGTCTGTAGCCTCCACACTGAAGAGAATGTCTGTATCCTCCACACTGAAGAGAATGCCTGTAGCCTCCACACTGAAGAGAATGTCTGTAGCCTCCACACTGAAGAGACTGTCTGTAGCCTCCACACTGAAGAGAATGTCTGTAGCCTCCACACTGAAGAGAATGTCTGTAGCCTCCACACTGAAGAGAATGTCTGTATCCTCCACACTGAAGATAATGTCTGTATCCTCCACACTGATGAGAATGCCTGTAGCCTCCACACTGAAGAGAATGTCTGTATCCTCCACACTGAAGAGAATGTCTGTATCCTCCACACTGAAGATCATGTCTGTATCCTCCCACTGATGAGAATGCCTGTATCCTCCACACTGAGAATGTCTGTATCCTCCACACTGAAGAGAATGTCTGTAGCCTCCACACTGAAGAGAATGTCTGTAGCCTCCACACTGAAGAGAATGCCTGTAGCCTCCACACTGAAGAGAATGTCTGTAGGTAGCCTCCACACTGAAGAGAATGCCTGTAGCCTCCACACTGAAGAGAATGCCTGTAGCCTCCACACTGAAGAGAATGTCTGTAGCCTCCACACTGAAGAGAATGCCTGTAGCCTCCACACTGAAGAGAATGTCTGTAGCCTCCACACTGAAGAGAATGCCTGTAGCCTCCACACTGAATATAATGTCTGTAGGTAGTCTCCACACTGAAGAGAATGTCTGTAGCCTCCACACTGAAGAGAATGCCTGTAGCCTCCACACTGAAGAGAATGCCTGTATCCTCCACACTGAAGAGAATGTCTGTAGCCTCCACACTGAAGAGAATGTCTGTAGCCTCCACACTGAAGAGAATGCCTGTAGCCTCCACACTAAATATAATGTCTGTAGGTAGCCTCCACACTGAAGAGAATGTCTGTAGCCTCCACACTGAAGATAATGTCTGTATCCTCTACACTGATGAGAATGTCTGTAGCCTCCACACTGAAGAGAATGTCTGTAGCCTCCACACTGAAGAGAATGTCTGTATCCTCCACACTGAAGATAATGTCTGTATCCTCCACACTGATGAGAATGTCTGTAGCCTCCACACTGAAGAGAATGTCTGTAGCCTCCACACTGAAGAGAATGCCTGTAGCCTCCACACTGAAGAGAATGTCTGTAGGTAGCCTCCACACTGAAGAGAAGCCTCCACACTGAAGAGAATGCCTGTAGCCTCCACACTGAAGAGAATGTCTGTAGCCTCCACACTGAAGAGAATGCCTGTAGCCTCCACACTGAAGATAATGTCTGTAGCCTCCACACTGAAGAGAATGCCTGTAGCCTCCAAACTGAATATAATGTCTGTAGGTAGTCTTCACACTGAAGAGAATGTCTGTAGCCTCCACACTGAAGAGAATGCCTGTAGCCTCCACACTGAAGAGAATGCCTGTATCCTCCACACTGAAAAGAATGTCTGTAGCCTCCACACTGAAGAGAATGTCTGTAGCCTCCACACTGAAGAGAATGCCTGTAGCCTCCACACTGAATATAATGTCTGTAGGTAGTCTCCACACTGAAGAGAATGTCTGTAGCCTCCACACTGAAGAGAATGCCTGTAGCCTCCACACTGAAGATAATGCCTGTATCCTCCACACTGAAAGATCATGTCTGTAGCCTCCACACTGAAGAGAATGTCTGTATCCTCCACACTGAAGAGAATGTCTGTAGCCTCCACACTGAAGAGAATGCCTGTAGCCTCCACACTGAAGAGAATGCCTGTAGCCTCCCACTGAAGATCATGTCTGTATCCTCCACACTGAGAGAAATGCCTCCACACTGAAGAGAATGCCTGTATCCTCCACACTGAAGAGAATGTCTGTATCCTCCACACTGAAGAGAATGCCTGTAGCCTCCACACTGAAGAGAATGCCTGTAGCCTCCACACTGAATATAATGTCTGTAGGTAGTCTCCACACTGAAGAGAATGTCTGTAGCCTCCACACTGAAGAGAATGCCTGTAGCCTCCACACTGAAGATAATGTCTGTATCCTCCACACTGATGAGAATGCCTGTAGCCTCCACACTGAAGAGAATGTCTGTATCCTCCACACTGAAGATAATGTCTGTATCCTCTACACTGATGAGAATGTCTGTAGCCTCCACACTGAAGAGAATGTCTGTATCCTCCACACTGAAGAGAATGCCTGTATCCTCCACACTGAAGAGAATGCCTGTAGCCTCCAAACTGAAGAGAATGTCTGTAGCCTCCACACTGAAGAGAATGTCTGTAGCCTCCACACTGAAGAGAATGTCTGTATCCTCCACACTGAAGATAATGTCTGTATCCTCCACACTGATGAGAATGGCTGTAGCCTCCACACTGAAGAGAATGTCTGTATCCTCCACACTGAAGAGAATGTCTGTAGCCTCCACACTGAAGAGAATGTCTCTATCCTCCACACTGAAGAGAATGCCTGTAGCCTCCACACTGAAGAGAATGTCTGTAGCCTCCACACTGAAGAGAATGTCTGTAGCCTCCACACTGAAGAGAATGTCTGTATCCTCCACACTGAAGATAATGTCTGTATCCTCCACACTGAGAAGAATGCCTAGCCTCCACACTGAAGAGAATGTCTGTATCCTCCACACTGAAGAGAATGTCTGTATCCTCCACACTGAAGATAATGTCTGTATCCTCCACACTGAAGAGAATGCCTGTAGCCTCCACACTGAAGAGAATGTCTGTATCCTCCACACTGAAGAGAATGTCTGTATCCTCCACACTGAAGATAATGTCTGTATCCTCCACACTGATGAGAATGCCTGTATCCTCCACACTGAAGATCATGTCTGTATCCTCCACACTGATGAGAATGTCTGTAGCCTCCACACTGAAGAGAATGTCTGTAGCCTCCACACTGAAGAGAATGTCTGTAGCCTCCACACTGAAGATAATGTCTGTATCCTCCACACTGATGAGAATGCCTGTAGCCTCCACACTGAAGAGAATGTCTGTATCCTCCACACTGAAGATAATGTCTGTATCCTCTACACTGATGAGAATGTCTGTAGCCTCCACACTGAAGAGAATGTCTGTATCCTCCACACTGAAGAGAATGCCTGTATCCTCCACACTGAAGAGAATGCCTGTAGCCTCCAAACTGAAGAGAATGTCTGTAGCCTCCACACTGAAGAGAATGTCTGTAGCCTCCACACTGAAGAGAATGTCTGTATCCTCCACACTGAAGATAATGTCTGTATCCTCCACACTGATGAGAATGGCTGTAGCCTCCACACTGAAGAGAATGTCTGTATCCTCCACACTGAAGAGAATGTCTGTAGCATCCACACTGAAGAGAATGTCTGTATCCTCCACACTGAAGAGAATGCCTGTAGCCTCCACACTGAAGAGAATGTCTGTAGCCTCCACACTGAAGAGAATGTCTGTATCCTCCACACTGAAGAGAATGTCTGTATCCTCCACACTGATGAGAATGGCTGTAGCCTCCACACTGAAGAGAATGTATGTATCCTCCACACTGAAGAGAATGTCTGTAGCCTCCACACTGAAGAGAATGTCTGTATCCTCCACACTGAAGAGAATGTCTGTAGCCTCCACACTGAAGAGAATGTCTGTAGCCTCCACACTGAAGAGAATGTCTGTATCCTCCACACTGAAGATAATGTCTGTATCCTCCACACTGATGAGAATGTCTGTAGCCTCCACACTGAAGAGAATGTCTGTATCCTCCACACTGAAGAGAATGCCTGTAGCCTCCACACTGAAGAGAATGTCTGTAGCCTCCACACTGAAGAGAATGTCTGTAGCCTCCACACTGAAGAGAATGCCTGTAGCCTCCACACTGAATATAATGTCTGTAGGTAGTCTCCACACTGAAGAGAATGTCTGTAGCCTCCACACTGAAGAGAATACCTGTATCCTCCACACTGAAAAGAATGTCTGTAGCCTCCACACTGAAGAGAATGCCTGTATCCTCCACACTGAAGAGAATGTCTGTATCCTCCACACTGAAGAGAATGCCTGTAGCCTCCACACTGAAGAGAATGTCTGTAGCCTCCACACTGAAGATAATGTCTGTAACCTCCACACTGAAGAGAATGCCTGTAGCCTCCACACTGAAGAGAATGTCTGTATCCTCCACACTGAAGAGAATGCCTGTATCCTCCACTGAAGAGAACTAGCCTCCAAACTGAAGAGAATGTCTGTAGCCTCCACACTGAAGAGAATGTCTGTCGCCTCCACACTGAAGAGAATGTCTGTAGCCTCCACACTGAAGAGAATGTCTGTATCCTCCACACTGAAGATAATGTCTGTATCCTCCACACTGATGAGAATGCCTGTAGCCTCCACACTGAAGAGAATGTCTGTATCCTCCACACTGAAGATCATGTCTGTATCCTCCACACTGATGAGAATGTCTGTAGCCTCCACACTGAAGAGAATGTCTGTAGCCTCCACACTGAAGAGAATGTCTGTAGCCTCCACACTGAAG
Organism: Oncorhynchus nerka; assembly: GCF_034236695.1. Classification (NCBI taxonomy): domain Eukaryota; kingdom Metazoa; phylum Chordata; class Actinopteri; order Salmoniformes; family Salmonidae; genus Oncorhynchus; species Oncorhynchus nerka. Next base: position 69,442,851 of record NC_088397.1, on the reverse strand, counting down.
AGAATGTCTGTAGCCTCCACACTGAAGAGAATGCCTGTATTCTCCACACTGAAGAGAATGTCTGTAGGTAGCCTCCACACTGAAGAGAATGCCTGTAGCCTCCACACTGAATATAATGTCTGTAGGTAGTCTTCACACTGAAGAGAATGTCTGTAGCCTCCACACTGAAGAGAATGCCTGTAGCCTCCACACTGAAGAGAATGCCTGTATCCTCCACACTGAAAAGAATGTCTGTAGCCTCCACACTGAAGAGAATGCCTGTATCCTCCACACTGAAGAGAATGTCTGTAGCCTCCACACTGAAGAGAATGCCTGTAGCCTCCACACTGAAGAGAATGCCTGTATCCTCCACACTGAAGAGAATGTCTGTATCATCCACACTGAAGAGAATGCCTGTAGCCTCCACACTGAAAATAATGTCTGTAGCCTCCACACTGAAGAGAATGCCTGTAGCCTCCACACGGAAGAGAATGTCTGTATCCTCCACACTGAAGAGAATGCCGTTATCCTCCACACTGAAGAGAATGCCTGTAGCCTCCAAACTGAAGAGAATGTCTGTAGCCTCCACACACTGCCTCCACACTGAAGAGAATGTCTGTAGCCTCCACACTGAAGAGAATGTCTGTATCCTCCACACTGAAGATAATGTCTGTATCCTCCACACTGATGAGAATGCCTGTAGCCTCCACACTGAAGAGAATGTCTGTATCCTCCACACTGAAGAGAATGTCTGTATCCTCCACACTGAAGAGAATGTCTGTAGCCTCCACACTGAAGAGAATGTCTGTAGCCTCCACACTGAAGAGAATGTCTGTATCCTCCACACTGAAGATAATGTCTGTATCCTCCACACTGACGAGAATGCCTGTAGCCTCCACACTGAAGAGAATGTCTGTATCCTCCACACTGAAGAGAATGTCTGTATCCTCCACACTGAAGATAATGTCTGTATCCTCCACACTGACGAGAATGCCTGTAGCCTCCACACTGAAGAGAATGTCTGTATCCTCCACACTGAAGAGAATGTCTGTATCCTCCACACTGAAGATAATGTCTGTATCCTCCACACTGATGAGAATGCCTGTATCCTCCACACTGAAGATCATGTCTGTATCCTCCACACTGATGAGAATGTCTGTAGCCTCCACACTGAAGAGAATGTCTGTAGCCTCCACACTGAAGAGAATGTCTGTAGCCTCCACACTGAAGATAATGTCTGTATCCTCCACACTGATGAGAATGCCTGTAGCCTCCACACTGAAGAGAATGTCTGTATCCTCCACACTGAAGATAATGTCTGTATCCTCTCTGAGAATGTCTGTAGCCTCCACACTGAAGAGAATGTCTGTATCCTCCACACTGAAGAGAATGCCTGTATCCTCCACACTGAAGAGAATGCCTGTAGCCTCCAAACTGAAGAGAATGTCTGTAGCCTCCACACTGAAGAGAATGTCTGTAGCCTCCACACTGAAGAGAATGTCTGTATCCTCCACACTGAAGATAATGTCTGTATCCTCCACACTGATGAGAATGTCTGTAGCCTCCACACTGAAGAGAATGTCTGTATCCTCCACACTGAAGAGAATGTCTGTAGCCTCCACACTGAAGAGAATGTCTGTATCCTCCACACTGAAGAGAATGCCTGTAGCCTCCACACTGAAGAGAATGTCTGTAGCCTCCACACTGAAGAGAATGTCTGTAGCCTCCACACTGAAGAGAATGTCTGTATCCTCCACACTGATGAGAATGGCTGTAGCCTCCACACTGAAGAGAATGTCTGTATCCTCCACACTGAAGAGAATGTCTGTAGCCTCCACACTGAAGAGAATGTCTGTATCCTCCACACTGAAGAGAATGTGTAGCCTCCACACTGTAGCCTCCACACTGAAGAGAATGTCTGTAGCCTCCACACTGAAGAGAATGTATGTATCCTCCACACTGAAGATAATGTCTGTATCCTCCACACTGATGAGAATGTCTGTAGCCTCCACACTGAAGAGAATGTCTGTAGCCTCCACACTGAAGAGAATGCCTGTAGCCTCCACACTGAAGAGAATGTCTGTAGCCTCCACACTGAAGAGAATGTCTGTAGCCTCCACACTGAAGAGAATGCCTGTAGCCTCCACACTGAAGAGAATGTCTGTAGCCTCCACACTGAAGAGAAATGAGAATGCCTGTAGCCTCCACACTGAAGAGAATGCCTGTAGCCTCCACACTGAAGAGAATGTCTGTATCCTCCACACTGAAGAGAATGTCTGTATCCTCCACACTGAAGAGAATGTCTGTAGCCTCCACACTGAAGAGAATGCCTGTAGCCTCCACACTGAAGAGAATGTCTGTAGCCTCCACACTGAAGAGAATGCCTGTAGCCTCCACACTGAAGAGAATGTCTGTATCCTCCACACTGAAGAGAATGCCTGTATCCTCCACACTGAAGAGAATGCCTGTAGCCTCCACACTGAAGAGAATGTCTGTAGCCTCCACACTGAAGAGAATGTCTGTAGCCTCCACACTGAAGAGAATGTCTGTAGCCTCCACACTGAAGAGAATGTCTGTATCCTCCACACTGAAGAGAATGTCTGTATCCTCCACACTGATGAGAATGCCTGTAGCCTCCACACTGAAGAGAATGTCTGTATCCTCCACACTGAAGATCATGTCTGTATCCTCCACACTGAAGAGAATGTCTGTAGCCTCCACACTGAAGAGAATGTCTGTAGCCTCCACACTGAAGAGAATGTCTGTAGCCTCCACACTGAAGAGTAGCCTCCACACTGAAGAGAATGCCTGTAGCCTCCACACTGAAGAGAATGTCTGTAGCCTCCACACTGAAGAGAATGCCTGTAGCCTCCACACTGAAGAGAATGTCTGTAGTCTCCACACTGAAGAGAATGTCTGTAGCCTCCACACTGAAGAGAATGCCTGTAGCCTCCACACTGAAGAGAATGCCTGTATCCTCCACACTGAAGAGAATGTCTGTAGCCTCCACACTGAAGAGAATGCCTGTATCCTCCACACTGAAGAGAATGTCTGTAGCCTCCACACTGAAGAGAATGTCTGTAGCCTCCACACTGAAGAGAATGTCTGTATCCTCCACACTGAAGAGAATGTCTGTATCCTCCACACTGAAGAGAATGTCTGTAGCCTCCACACTGAAGAGAATGCCTGTAGCCTCCACACTGAAGAGAATGTCTGTATCCTCCACACTGAAGAGAATGCCTGTAGCCTCCACACTGAAGAGAATGCCTGTAGCCTCCACACTGAAGAGAATGTCTGCCTCCACACTGAAGAGAATGTCTGTAGCCTCCACACTGAAGAGAATGTCTGTAGCCTCCACACTGAAGAGAATGTCTGTATCCTCCACACTGAAGATAATGTCTGTAGCCTCCACACTGAAGAGAATGCCTGTAGCCTCCACACTGAAGAGAATGTCTGTATCCTCCACACTGAAGATAATGTCTGTATCCTCTACACTGATGAGAATGTCTGTAGCCTCCACACTGAAGAGAATGTCTGTATCCTCCACACTGAAGAGAATGCCTGTATCCTCCACACTGAAGAGAATGCCTGTAGCCTCCACACTGAAGAGAATGTCTGTAGCCTCCACACTGAAGAGAATAGCCTCCACACTGAAGATAATGTCTGTATCCTCCACACTGAAGAGAATGTCTGTATCCTCCACACTGAAGAGAATGTCTGTAGCCTCCACACTGAAGAGAATGTCTGTATCCTCCACACTGAAGAGAAACCCTCCACACTGAAGAGAATGTCTGTATCCTCCACACTGAAGAGAATGCCTGTAGCCTCCACACTGAAGAGAATGCCTGTAGCCTCCACACTGAAGAGAATGTCTGTAGCCTCCACACTGAAGAGAATGCCTGTAGCCTCCACACTGAAGAGAATGTCTGTAGCCTCCACACTGAGAGAATGTCTGTAGCCTCCACACTGAAGAGAATGTCTGTAGCCTCCACACTGAAGAGAATGTCTGTATCCTCCACACTGAAGATAATGTCTGTATCCTCCACACTGATGAGAATGTCTGTAGCCTCCACACTGAAGAGAATGTCTGTATCCTCCACACTGAAGAGAATGTCTGTATCCTCCACACTGAAGATAATGTCTGTATCCTCTACACTGAAGAGAATGTCTGTAGCCTCCACACTGAAGAGAATGTCTGTATCCTCCACACTGAAGAGAATGCCTGTAGCCTCCACACTGAAGAGAATGTCTGTAGCCTCCACTGAAGAGACTGTCTGTAGCCTCCACACTGAAGAGAATGTCTGTAGCCTCCACTGAAGAGAATGTCTGTAGCCTCCACACTGAAGAGAATGTCTGTAGCCTCCACACTGAAGATAATGTCTGTATCCTCCACACTGAAGAGAATGCCTGTAGCCTCCACACTGAAGAGAATGTCTGTAGCCTCCACACTGAAGAGAATGTCTGTAGCCTCCACACTGAAGAGAATGTCTGTAGCCTCCACACTGAAGAGAATGTCTGTAGCCTCCACACTGAAGAGAATGTCTGTAGCCTCCACACTGAAGAGAATGCCTGTAGCCTCCACACTGAAGAGAATGTCTGTAGCCTCCACACTGAAGAGAATGTCTGTAGCCTCCACACTGAAGAGAATGCCTGTAGCCTCCACACTGAAGAGAATGTCTGTAGCCTCCAGACTGAAGAGACTGTCTGTAGCCTCCACACTGAAGAGAATGTCTGTAGCCTCCACACTGAAGAGAATGCCTGTAGCCTCCACACTGAAGAGAATGTCTGTAGCCTCCACACTGAAGAGAATGTCTGTAGCCTCCACACTGAAGAGAATGTCTGTAGCCTCCACACTGATGAGAATGTCTGTAGCCTCCACACTGAAGAGAATGTCTGTAGCCTCCAAGCTGAAGAGAATGTCTGTAGCCTCCACACTGAAGAGAATGTCTGTATCCTCCACACTGAAGAGAATCCTCCACACTGAAGAGAATGCCTGTAGCCTCCACACTGAAGAGAATGTCTGTAACCTCCTCACTGAAGAGAATGCCTGTATCCTCTACACTGAAGAGAATGTCTGTAGCCTCCACACTGAAGAGAATGTCTGTATCCTCCACACTGAAGAGAATGTCTGTAGATAATGGGATACTCTCTTAGTCCCTAAAGTGGTTTGAAGGATGTTTTGTTGATATAAAGTGCAAAAATAATAATTATTCAATTCTACTCAGGGATGTTTTCTGGCTTTGCATAACCATAGACCTTGAAAAACTTAAATTGCATTTATTTCACATTTGCCAGAAAAATAAACACAATATAGTTCCCTGTCTTACATTTGGATGGGAATGGTGGAATGGTGTGTTTACAGATATCCCTCTACAATATTTAGTTTAGTAATGGCCTGAGACATCAGTCATACATAGTCAAACATCTGCCCCATTACAATAATGCAAATGTAATAAAACACAATATAAACAGAAGGAAATATTCCTTTACCCATAGAGGTCCTCATACAGTCATAAAGAGGCAATGACAGTCATTAATATAGAAAATAAGACTCGGCTACAGTTGAAGTCGGAAGTTTACATACACTTAGGTTGGAGTCATTAAAACTCGTTTTTCAACCACTCCACAAATTTCTTGTTAACAAACTAGAGTTTTGGCAAGTCAGTTAGGACATCTACTTTGTGCATGAAACAAGTATTTTTTTACAGACAGATTATTTCACTTATAATTCACTGTATCACAATTCCAGTGGGTCAGAAATTTACATACACTAAGTTGACTGTGCCTTTAAACAGCTTGGAACATTCCAGAAGATTATGTCATGGCTTTAGAAGTTTCTGATAGGGTAATTGACATAATTTGAGACAATTGGAGGTGTATCTGTGGATGTATTTCAAGGCCTACTTTAAAACTCAGTTTCTTTTTGCTTGACATCATGGAAAAATTCAAATAAATCAGCCAAGACCTCAGAAAGAAAATTGTAGACCTCCACAAGTTTGGTTCATCCTTGGGAGCAATTTCCAAATGCTGGAAGGTACTACATTCATCTGTACAAACAATAGTATGCAAGTATAAACACCATGGGACCACGCAGCCGTCATACCGCTCAGGAAGGAAATGCGTTCTGTCTCCTAGAGATGAACTTACTTTGGTGCGAAAAGTGCAAATCAATCCCAGAACAACAGCAAAGGACCTTGTGAAGATGCTGGAGGAAACAGGTACAAAAGTATCTAAATCCACAGTAAATCAAGTCCTATATCGATATAACCTGAAAGCCCGCTCAGCAAGGAAGAAGCCAATGCTTGGTTTGCAACTGTACATGGGGACAAAGATCGTACTTTTTCGAGAAATGTCCTCTGGTCCGATGAAACAAAAATAGAACTGTTTGTCCATAATGACCATCATTATGTTTGGAGGAAAAAAGGGGAGGCTTGCAAGCCGAAGAACAACATCCCAACCGTGAAGCATGGGGGTGGCAGCATCATGTTGTGGGGGTGCTTTGCTGCTCCCAGGGATGAACCAGACTTGTGGAGGTCTACAATTTTTTTGGAGGTCTTGGCTGATTTATTTTGATTTCCCCATGATGTCAAGCAAAGTGGCACTGAGTTTGAAAGTAGGCCTTGAAATACATCTACAGGTACCCCTCCAATTGACTCAAATGATGTCAATTAGCCTAAGTGTATTTAAACTTCTGACTTCTACTGTACATATTTTGCTGTGATTTGTATTATTGTTGTAATCAGTAGACCTAATTTGGATTTCTAACGTTTTGTCAAGTTGCCAAGATAGAGCAGGTGAGTAAGTACATGCTGGGCAGGTTTATTTAAACTAGGAAAGCAATACCAGCAAGTTCGTCAAACAATAACAACAGCCCTGACAATAGGCCTACATTGCACCAAATTAAATTACAGGTAAGGGCTAAATAGTTCAATGGAGAAGTATGCAGAAGCAATATGCAAATGAATTCTAAAAATTTCCCACAAGTATTTTCTGCCTAGACAAAAGAGAGGCAAGTTTGACAGCAATTTCCCAAGTTTGACAGCAATTTCCCATGTTAAATAATCTTCATAACTGATAACTGTGCCATGGACACCATAAAAGACAAGCCTGAACAAAGTCATTTTCTTGGCATTTTGCCTAACATTGAGCTTATCAGAACTCAAATGTCAAATTATTATAATTCTATGCAAAACTGTGCCTTCTCAAAGCCTTCGGACATTTTGCAAAAGTTTATAAATATATCATATTGTTAAAGTGAACACTTGGATTTCTTAAAGAAATCTTGCAATTATTTAAACCGCAATCTCTTCATTCAGTAGCAAAACTACTCTGCCATATCACTTTCAATTCTGCTTGACCACACTGACAAAAAACTATAAATGTATTATTATTCATAATATTATTATTACTTATAGAGTATGACACCATTACACTAACATTTTAATTTAATTTAATTTTCTATTTTGTTTTTCTCTTTCTTCAGAGAGCTAAACTAGCTCAAGCCTTTCCTGTCCTTTCATGCACAAGCAGCCTGCAGCTCCTCGTGAACTCTGTGTGAACTGGGATGGCGACAATAAATCATTTTTTACTCTCCTCTCTCCCATCACTCGCGCCTGCCGTTAGCTCACCCTGTCAAACCATTATAATGTCTAGTCCTGCCTTTGAGCTGGTCTAGGGGACATCGAGAAGAAATATCAATAAAAAAGGAATTAGAAAAAAACTGCAATTAAATTTTGAAGAGGATTTGAATCAAAAAAGTCAAACTGGCTGTGTGCTGCTGGTAACTATAGGCATGTAGTCAATAAGACAAAATACTCACATGTTACAATACGTTTATTATTCATTTCTTTAGTGAATTTATCAGGCAGATAGTGACTTATGAACTATACAAACAATCAATAAGACGTTTTGATTCAGCCCCAGGCAAACGCAGTCACTCTCCTTGGGGTCAAATGGTATGATAGTCTATATAGGGTACAGACTGACCTGAGGGTGAGAGCAGGCAAGAGGCGAGCTGGGGAGACCATGCATAGAACCATGCATACAAATGGCGCTGTCTCGGTGCAGTCAGGGTAAGATTTATGACTCCATCGCATTCTATTGCTGTAAACAACGGCGAGTAAAATAAAAAAGTTTGAGTTGGCCGACGGTTGAGGAGACCAATTGTTGTGTTGGACCAATAATTATAGACCGTTTCGCAGGATGGCAAATCCTTGTTTCAAGACAGCACAGGTTTTAAATTATAATAAAAAAAATGTATGTAGGCTAATTAGTTATCTAATTTAAATTGGGCGTTTAGGTCATTTGAAATTTTCACCCACAATTATCTTCACAACATATCAGCACTTTTATACAGGTGGAAGAGTGGGACTGTTTTAATTTGACAAGGTATTATCCACACTTAACCCAGATAAGCATTATAAATGGCCTCATTAACAGTTATTACATGACTATTATCTCGTCCCGAATATAGGTTTAGAGTTTATTGTGATAGCTAAAAGGTCCTACATTGTCCTATACCAGTATATGACCTAAATATGACCTAAATATGACCTAAATTGTTATATTTGTGTGTGATATGAAGGAATATTATGATCATTTGTTGAAAGTTAATTAGAGGACTATTAGACTATAGACAAATATAAGCTATCATTGTATATGTGTACAGTGGTGTAAAGTACTTATTAAGAAAAAATACTTTTAAGTACAACTTAAGTCGTTTTTTGGGATATCTGTACTTTACGTGACTATTTATATTTTTAGCAACTTTTACTTTTACATTTAAAATAATGTACTCTTTACTCCTTACATTTTCCCTGAAACCCAAAAGTACTCATTACATTTGGAATGCTTAGCAGGACAGGAAAATTGTCTAATTTATGCACTTATCAAGAGAACCTCGCTGGTCATCCCTACTGTCATCCCTACTCACTAAACACAAATGCTTCGTTTGTGAATTTTGTCTGAGCGTTGAACAGTGCCCATGGCTATCTGTAAATTTAAAAAACAAGAAAATCGTGTTGTCTGGTTTGCTTAATATAAGAAATGTTAAATTATTCATAATTGTACTTTTGATACTTAAGTACATTTAAAAACAAATACTTTTAGACTTTTACTCAAATAGTATTTTACTGGGTGACTTCATTTTATTTGAAAGGTATCTTTACTTTTACTTATGAAAATTGTATGAAAATTGGGCACTTTTTCCACCACTGTGTGTGTGTGTGTGTGTGTGTGTGTGTGTGTGTGTGTGTGTGTGTGTGTGTGTGTGTGTGTGTGTGTGTGTGTGTGTGTGTGTGTGTGTGTGTGTGTGTGTTACCCAGATAAACTTAGTTGATAGACATTAGCATAACCTGCTAGCCCTACTGTCCCATCTAATGATGAGGTCATAGCAACTGCTGGAGCCTTGAACACACACCATCTTCATTCAATCTCTTGACAAGACAGAATAATCACTGGTGATGAAACAGTCATGACTGTTTGTGTGGGGAAAGCTTTATGTATCAGAGCACGGGCCTACTGTTGATTACTGTTGACACCCATACATCTGAAGTGGAAATATCTTATGAGTGACATTTTCCTTTGACATGTTTCACACTGCATCTGTGACCGGATAGGATGAATAGGCTGACTGACCTCACTGTATTGCTCATTCACATAGAGATTTCCTATTTGATATTCTCCTCCTCCTCAAATAGTCAAATGTTTTGTCCATTGGACTAGATGGGACTGGGTATTATTCTCCACCAATGGGCCTGGAGGGAGAGTCAAACAAGACTTTATTTGTCAAGGCATAACTGTGGATCCTCCTAATAAGCCGTATTAAATTGGAATTAAGGTTCAGGAAGCACAACCTCCACCCTCATGTAAACAATCCTTTTTTGAATATAATGGTATACCCATAAACCTACCCACAAGCAAAGTTGTAGTGTAAAGTGTGAGTTAGACACATGTGGACAGAGGATCCATTGAGGGAATACCAACGACCAGCGGCTACCATGCGACTGAATTTCCTTATGTTTGGCATTCCATTGAGTCCTCAAACTAAAACAATTAAGAAATGGACCTAAATAAAATTCCACCAAAGTGTTTAACTAGCCTACAGGCATATAATCTTAAGGACAACTGACATGGAAAGATATTGAAGATAGGCCAAGTAGTTTGTTTTGCAATAGTATCCTATTTGTCATCCATCACATGACTTAAAACGGGCTTTTGGCGAATAACTTACAATTTTGTAAACTTGAAAGTAGCACGTAATATAAATCTGTCATTCTCTTAGACCACATATTTTCCGAGAGAACATGTTGACACAGCCACCAGATTATTTGACTTGCAAAACTTCCTTAAAAGTGTGTATGTGATTTGTGAGGGGACTTGAAAATACTAGCCACCTTTCGCAAAAATGATTCCTTACACTGTGAAGTACATCGGATAACACATGATAATATACAAATAGTTTTGTTTCATGTAGGCTAAATAATAATTTTTCATCACATCACGTGTGATGGGTTACAGGGAGAGGTCCGAAACGACACACGCACGCACAAGCACACACACAAATAAAAATAAACACACACACACGCACGCGCGCGTACGCATCCGGGGAGAGGGGAACAGCTGCTGTGCTTCGGAGTTTGAATAAGGAAGCGGCTAGATTTATAACACATCACCATTGAGAGTGCCTCCCTTTTTGTTCAATAGCCAGACGACCTCTCTTTCAACCCTGGGCTCCTATACTACCGCCATGATGCACATAATACTCTCTCTCCTGCACAATGAAACCATCGGCGAACTCCCAATAGAGATGGAATCAGCTAAGCTACCAATGTAAAATATAAATGGTAAACTATTTATAGAAAAAAACAATTCTAATAACTTGCTCATTTGATAAAGTTAACACAAAAAGGCTGTGTAAATTAGGAAGCCATTGGCTGCAGCTGTAAGCCTATATATCTTCCCACATAGCCTGGCCTATTCCAAAACCATTCCATGTCTTGTGGAAGAGTTCCGCATTTTTGAGGGACATGAGAGCAAAACTTGCCATAAATCAGAATGAGAAGGAGGAATGCTGGAAAGACACTGCACAGTTCCAAAACAGCCCAGGGGGTGGGGACTCCTCCAGGCATGCAGCGACACAGAAAGCTGTATATAAACCCACTGAATTACACAAAGCAGAATGTTTTCAGTAATTTTATGGTTAAACCAATTGGCCTAGAGCTAATTGCAAGTTTGATCGCACTTTTCTCAGCCTATTAAAACGGCCTTAGGCCTATAGACACAAAACTATCAAGGGTGCTTGCCAACATGAGGCTGTCTGAATTGAAGACGGATATATTGTTAAGATATGACAATATCACGTCATAAAGACCCCTATTGGGAAATTTAGGCTTAAGAAATAATGGTTTATTTCTAGCCCCTAGCCTACACAAGGATTTTTATAGGCTACCAAATTACACGAAATACTACATACTACTAAATCCATTTAAACTTAAAAGTTAAAAACATATTGTTTATAGGCATAGGCTAAATCCTTTTACAAAAAGACAAAGTTCGATCCAATCCTTCATCACTCCTCGCATCATATCTGAATGAAGGATTCGTTGACCTGAGAGCAAATGTCTGTCCGTGTGCCATGCCCATTGCACCTGCATAATAGCCTAGTTTGGTGCCAATACAGCCAGTGGTCCATAACCCATACCACAGCGCTGAGGGGGTCTCTGCTGCACCTCTTCTCCTCCCTCTCCTCTAAAGTGTCCATCCCTGTCTCAAGTAGGGTCATGACCCTTTTCGTTGCCAGACACGAACTAACAAGTAAACATGTCATTCATTGGGTGTTTAAATATTTATAATTGCTCGCAAACAGCAGAAAAATCCAGAGACTTGACCCTAACCGCCAGAAACATGCAGTCCTCACACCACCTATGTTCACTTACCAAAGATGCAAAAACAAAAAAAGGCTCATTCATAGTGGATATATTTGGTACGCTAAAATGCTCGGATTTATATTTGGTAGGCTAACGCCTGTACTGAGAGGATGACACATTGAGATAAATATTGAATTATAAAAACACAATTTAAAGCTAGGCTACTAGCTGTACTATGTATCATTTGACCAAAAGTAATAAAAAACGATTTAATGCTAAATATACTGTGTACAAAACATTAGGAACACCTACTTTTGCCATGACATAAACTGACTAGGTGAATCCAGGTGAAAGCTATGATCCATTATTGATGTCACTTGTTAAATTAACTTCAGTCAGTGTAGATGAAGGGGAGGAGACAGGTTAAAGAAGGTTTTTTAAGCCTTGAGACATGGAATGTGTATGTGTGCCATTCAGTGGGTAAATGGACAAGAACAAAGTTTCAAGTGCCTTTGAACTGGGTATGGTATTAGGTGCCAGACGCACCGGTTTGAGTGTGTCAAGAACTGCAACTGCTGCTAGGTTTTTCACGCTCAACAGTTTCCCGTGTGTATCAAGAACGGTCGACCACCCATGGACATCCAGCCAACTTGACACAACTGTGGGAAGAATTGAGTCAACATGGGCCAGAATCCCTGTGGAACGCTTTCGACACGTTGTAGATTCTATGCCCCAACAAATTGAGGCTGTTCTGAGGGCAAAAGGGTGTGCAATACAATATTAGGAAGGTGTTCCTAATGTTTTGTACACTCAGTGTATATACCTAAAAATACACTTCAGTAATTTAGCAAACACTTTTATCTAAAATGTCTTACAATAGTGCTTAGAAACATTTTGGTATGGGTGGCCCCAGTGGGAATCGAACCCACGATGCTGACGTTGCAGCACAGGACCAATTTCTCCCCATAAATCGTGTATGTTTTTATACAGGCCTATTCGTTTTTTTTGTGTGTTAAATAGCCTCAGGTGTATTACATGTTAATAATCGTAAACGAAGCTTTGTTATAGGCTATTCATTTCAGACATTACTCACGCATTTACGGTATTACGGCATAATGAGATTTTAGGCTTCATATTTGTAGTTAGAGGTCACAGATAGGTTACAACATCAGAACAATTAACAAATCACATCACACACACTCTCCATGGGTCAAATAACGTAGAACAAACATCCACAATCAAGGCAACCCCATGAAGACATACACACAAGTTACAAGTCGAAGTTACAAGTCGAGGGACCTTGACCGGTCATGTCAGGCCGTTGAAAAGGTCGAGCATCTCGGACTGGAATTAAGCTAATGGCACAGAAAACGTGTCCCCCGCCTGAACCCGTCTTTTATACCGTCCGCCTGAAAAAAAAATCAATACGATTGCCCTTTTCAGCCGCGCTATAGGGCGACAGAGTGGTAGGCTATAGAAAACAGATCACTGGGAGGCAGCGATTTTGGTATGCATACACCTTCATTTCTCACCGGTGTCCGGGAGTATAATGGCAGCCAGAACGGTGGGTGGATCTGGAGGGGTTCCACTCTCCCCGAAAGTCATGGCCAAGTGAAACTCAGTAAGGCCCATGTCGCTTTGTTCTATAAGAAAGAGCTGAGAGATCCATGCTAAGATAGGAACATGTATATTAGAGGAATATTCCACTCAAAAACTGCAAAACTCATCATACTTCATCATCACCTTTTCTGTATTTTGACAGTTCTATATTTTGAAAACGTAATTACTGACATGCAAAACATTTTGGGAATGTATCAACAGTGGACTAATGAAACAAATACCAAACGATATTGAGTGGTATTTTGCTTTAAGACTTAAGAATATCAAGGCTTACAACTTCAGTCTATATGGTGATGCTCACTAGCAGTATTTGGGCCTCAGGCAATTAACGCCACAATCTGTAGACATCTAGTTTCTTATTAACTCATACACATATTATAACAAAACAGTTATGATTTTGTTGTCATATCAGACTTTGTAAACAGTTTTGAAAAGTATTTTTGCTTGGAATGTCATCCCCTTGAGCACTACAGATAACCTATAGAAGATATCAAGTGTTATTTGCATGTGAAAATGGCTTGGAATACAACTCATGCAAATTGTAGATTGAAAGTGAATCTGTAGGCTACGAAGCTGCAGTGTGTTTTATAACGCTGCTAATATCAGTCTAACCTATACATTTTTAAATCACTTTAGATTGAAGAGACATACTAGCTGGTTTGATTTGAGGTACGACTGTGTGTGCATTAATATTTTTTTAAATAGAATAACTAGACGAATTCAGTGTTTTCTACAATTAAAATATTTGTAATTGTTTTCCACAATTAAAAATGTGTCTTGAAATAACATAATACAATATACACATATTTTAAAAGTTATAGCCAATTTGTTGAGGCTTTCATAGGTCTAGTTATGTTTAATAGTCCATATGCGCAAAACAGTTGCACGTAGGCTTATGGAAATGCGCACACAGGCCCATAACATTGTTGGTAGCCTGCTTGGAACACGTCACCTGTGCTCGTATGAATCAAACTTTGTTTGCAAACACATTCTATGTCATTAGTTTAAGTTTTAACTAAGCATAATGTGCATTTGAATTTGGGGAAAACATGTTCAACCTTTTGGTGAACTCTGAAAGGGCTATTCATGTGAGATGACTCGGAAAACCCTCTGCCCCTCTTACTCATAGAATAATGGAACTACTCTAAGGGAAGTTATCAATCAGTTATTCCGATGACATATAGGCCAAGACCTACCACTTTAAGGTCCGAGCACTTCTTCGTTTGCAATGGGGACTCTCAAGGGTTCCCCATCTCTTACATTAATACATTTTCAAAACATGGTGTAGGTCACATGTAAATAGAATATAGGTTTTTATGCTGAATACGTAAATAAAGATGACTCAAATGTATTCTAAACTACTCGACACGGTTTTATTGAATACTACGATTATCACAAAAACACTAAACTTATTATGTTGCATTTTACAATGATCAATTAAAATAGATCTAAATCACAAAATGTAATCACAAAACACACTACCCTCACTGACTTTGCTTGATAAGAGGTTGTGCTGAAAAATAAATCACAACATTTCACTGATTCACATGTATTGAAAAATAAAAACTGTCACCTCTGAGATTAATAGTCTAAATAAATAGATTACCCTAACATTATTTTTCAGAGAATAAATAAAACGATTGTGTTTGTATAAGTCTACTGACAGCTACGTATTCTGCCACAGGCAAATACTTTGATAATGTCTATTATTATTCGTCAGAACAACTTACTAAAAAATAACAAAAAATGATATAATAAATAAATAAACCCTGATAACCGTAATAATCCGTTGGCACAGTATCTGCAGTAATCCATGCTATATAACATGCATACTTGAATAACTGTGGACTGAGAAGAAAAACCCGTTTACGCACAAGAACACTATAGGAACAATTATATATATATATAAAAAGAAAATATTTTTTTTGTTAAATAAATAATCCGTTGTTTTTTCATCCTCTTTGTCAGATACTATTTTGTGTCTATAACCTTGTAATATCCTGGTCTCGTTCGACTACGGACACTCGAGAGAGTTCCTGGGAAGCTGGCATGGTGTTGGAGCCCACAGCACGCGGGAGAGTGCTGGCTGTTGTGGACGCTGTGTTGGACCCGGAGGTCGCGCTAGTGTTGGATGAGGAGGAAGATCTCACTTTCGTGTTGGGTAGCCTATGGTCTTTTTTCCACTTCATTCTTCGGTTCTGAAACCAAATTTTAATCTGGCGCTCGGAGAGAACCAGGGTGTGGGCGATCTCGATGCGTCTTCGCCGAGTTAGGTAGCGGTTATAGTGGAACTCCTTCTCCAATTCTAAGACCTGCTGGCGAGTGTAAGCAGTCCTGGACCGCTTTGCGTCTGCTCCATTGTAATTGGGATTCGCTGAGAGGTTTGTAGAGGTCAGTAGAAGATAGGAGAAAGGGAAAGGAAAAGAAGGAGAAATAGGAGGGAAGCGAGATTGGCGTGAATTGAAATATGAAAAGAAATAGCGATGTGAATGGAGAATGAAATCACTATTATCTAATCCCCAATCAAATATTTCACAGTCAGGGACTCGACTCGTGGGCTCTATAATGGGTAACACTTTCTCCACTGCGAGAGAGCAGCTGAATTATTTATTCTACATTATATATTTTAAAAAATCCTTAGCCCTCATTTCCTCGCTCACTTTCTCCTCCCTCTGACACATACATAACAGAAAAAGCCACATGGCAATACAACTGTCCAGACTAGTGCCTCCGCTATAAAATTTATGGCGGGTGTAATTGCCAATGCTGACTCGTAAATCTACATCATATGTGCCATTTCAAAGGGGCTGCTCTCTCAACGTACGTAGCACGAGCCGGTTATAGGCCAGGCAATATAGGTAAAATAAGGGTGGAAGAGAGGAAGAGAGAGCACGAGAGGTAGGGAGAGCGAGTAAAGAGAATAACAACACAGATTGCCTACCGATACTGACGTGGATTTTCTTCATCCATGGGTACACTACAGGCTGCTTAGCCAAGGCAGAGCTGGTGGGTTGCTCCGGGGCGGCTTGGATGCAGGCAGCCGGCGCAATCGGTGGGGTGGTAGGGGATGTGGGTAACAGTGGCAAGGGTTCACATGGAGATGTATGTGCCTTCCCCGCAAGCAGATTCCCCGAGTGTGTGAGCCCATGGCCGGTCTGGGGCTCGGGCTCGGGGATGCTTACACAGTTATACGGGCGCTCCTGGTAGGTCACTCGCGGAGGATACAACTCCTGGTGGGGATGCTGGTAGCCGGTGTCTCTCGTGCGGCTGTAGTATTCAGGGCTGTGTTCTGGGATGTAGCTATTTTGTGAATATTCCTCGCAAGGAGGAAATTTCGGATCGATGTAGCTAGAGTCCATCAAATACGAGCTCATGATCATTAATTTCTGGAGTGAAAAATAATTTTTCTACCTTTGTCGTTTTTCTGGTCCATAAAGCCCTCCTACTAGCAAGCGACCCTGTAAAGTTACTTTAACCACGTGACAAAGCAGTCCAATGGCAGCTGGCGATGTTGTTACCGGATAAGGAACCAAACATTTATTCGAATATTTTTGTAGCCTTTGTGTGAGAGTGTTTTCTCCAGGCAAGGCCTCGGCTCTTCGACCAAGATCAGTATGAAATGATTGAATAGGGCAGATAGTGGCGAAGATCCGTTGGAGGCTATGTGAGGAAACAGACAGTCATATATACACACATCTCAGGCAGGGACTGAGGAGAGCAAAGGTATCCTGACATGACTCGGAAAAATATACACCAAAACAAACAGAACAAAGTAACAATGGCATAAATTGGTGTGAACTTTGCGGTTAAGTACAGATACACCACTCTCTTCTTAAACCATGGTAGCAGAATGCATTCAGAATCACACCCTAACAATGGTATAAGATAACAGATATCTGAAGAAAAGGAGGATTTAGGGAAAACAGGACAACATTCTTCCGATAACACACGTCTAATTAATTGGGCCGTATTGATCATTGACAAGCCAATCGTTTGGAGACCATTACGCACAGGGTCAATTCAACCATTCTAAACCAATGTAGATGATGCTACGACCAGTACAATGCTACTAATATGATGATAGAATACTTCTAATGCTAATGTTCACGATATGAATAGGCCAATAATTACACTAATATGCTTAGTAGGCTATTAGGCTATTACTATCCTATTGTAGGCTTGTTATAACAACAACAATATTGCCATTGTAATTTTTAATATTGTGTAAACCGAAGAATAGAATATAGCATTAGGTCGTGGTATTGCTGGTAAATTAAGGAGTAGTTGCAGCTGTAGTTGTAATGGATTAGCAGTTATGGTTGTATAGTGACCCTATGAGTGATAATGGCCTGGCGAATTACAGACGAAGTCCCCTTCATGATCTATATCAGAGAGACTGAGAGCTGAACCTCCAGGTTAACTGTCTACTTCCTAAATAACAGGCATCATTGCCGTGTCAGTTTTTATTGAATAAAAATAAAAACGACACATAAAAGTTAGAATGGCTTATTTATTAGAACCCCCCATGTTGTTTGAGTTTTATTAGGCTGTAAATGCGGTAAATCAATCGCTTCAAATGATTCCCGCTCGCACGCGCGCTTTATGGTTTCCTAGAACATTCTCTCTCCAGGTTTCTATCTCGCTCCGTCTCTCCCACTCTCTCTCTTTGCGGCCCCACCTTCCCTCTCCTTCTCCATCTTCCAAATGTTAAGACGTTTGCTTACATCCATTGAAGAATTATCAGATGTTCTTGATTGGCTACTACGTTCTATCTGACACAGAGGTATTGAAATCGCCCATATATTCCCGTAGAGGCGAATTTGCGGTTGTTAATTGTAAAACACAAATTCGGTTCTACAGGGTGCATATAGACGACTTGAACTGCATTCCAATGCTGCAAGCTGTGATTGTGAAAACTGGAAATAACTGTTAATAAATCCCACTCAGAATAATAAGTAGGCCAATGTCATGCGGGCATATTTTAGAGATAGCACGTATTCAGCTCGTAGAAACTTTCTCACAGCCTAGCGTATAGGTTATGAAGCGTCAATACACATAACACACCACATAGTGGCCTATATCTTGAATATGTTATAGGCTATTCATTAATGGGTGCACATGATGGTAAAGTGTTAATAATGATATAGAATTGAACATTTCTGTCATCATAGTGTCAGCTAAACATGATGCACACAACAATAAAAAAACATTTGAGAAATGTCCGCAACACACTGTGAGACGCGGTAAGTGTCTATTAGACCCATAAATTACTAAGCAGAGTCAAGACTTAAATCTTTCATTACACAAAATGTATGCCTTTAGCTGAATGACCTATGTTTGGCCTCCACCTAGAATGTATAGGCTACACAAAGGAACTTCGAGAAGTAGCCAAAACACACAACAAACAAGTGAATATGCATGCGCAAAAGTCAAATGTATAATCAAATGTCATTCAACATGTCCCTGAATATAACCTTGCGGGTACCCCTTCCTAATCATAAATATTCAGTTTGGAAAAACGGAGGACACAAAGGGGCCACGTGACAGTAGAGATGAAAAATAACTTTCTATTATCCCCGAGGTATATTGTGTTCTTCATTACCATACTGACCGTTGGGTAACCCGAGTGTGGCGCGCTGAACGTACTCAATAGACAGACTATGCCTATGCAAGATATCAAAAGTGAACTCCCCAGAAAAAATACATTGAATATAAGCTACAATGAAAAAATATAAACCTCAAGAGCAATAACAATATTAATATGAAGAATTACAGTAATCAACATTTTCAAAAAATAAGTAATATGCCGTCGTCTATATGTGTTTATTTAATATTTGATAACCTTAGTCTGCTTGATACGAATAGGCTAAGAGTCCCGTGACTTGAAGTTACTTCCAATAGGCTTATGGGGGGGAAAGACTATCGTTTTTATTTCCCATCCCCCACAGTCCTCTTTCTCTCTCACCCTCTCTCGCTGAAGGCTCATTTTAATATTAGTTAGACAGATTGACTGGTGTTTCACCTCTTGCATTTGACTCGTTCCAATAGTTCACTGCCAAGGAGTTATTGATGAAGAATCACCAATGAAATGAGTCTCCACACAAATGCCATTTAGATCTGTTACCTCGTTCAATAACTGAGTATAGGTAGAGATGGAAAAATTAACCCCTTGAGTAAACTAATCTTAAATCGTGTTAGATTTGGCAAAATGACGTTCCTTGAATCTATATGGGCTCTGTTGCAATATGTACGCTACTTCAACTCAACGCATGCTTTTGGAAAAAATCAGCACTACTCTGTCTGCATCCTCCACAGTACCCCCGGGTAGGGTAATGTGCGGGGCAGGGACTATACATTTATCTATTTATCTAAAACGTTGTGACTTGCTGGTGATACCCACTTGAAAGACACTTTCAATTTATTGCAGTAATAGATCAACGACATGCCATATTATTCAATCAAACAGACAAGTTGACTGAGCAGTCCTTCACCTGTTGCCATAGCTTTCAGTGATAGAAAAAAAACAATAAGGTAACCAACAAAGACATTTGCAGGTAATTGGCGTATTATGGTTTATAAATCCCAGGGCAAGGTTTTGGAATGTATTTTCAGTTCTCGTCGATGCCGGTTGATCAAGTTGGAAGACTAAGGTACTTTCAAAGTCAGGATGTCACAGCTCCCTGCAATAGTTTTGATTCACAGTAATCATACGTTTGGTGTGGGATCAGCAATGTAATAATTTCAGAAGTGGGTTCTGTAGCCAGGCATTTGAAGTACATACAACATTGATATATACTCTTAATTGTTTCCGCATTAAGATTCTGAAAATGTGGATAACAGGATTTTGTCATTTAGTTCCCTAATGGAATGATAACTAAATAATATCCTAGTTATATGTGTTGCAAATTTTGAATGATCATATTTCAAACTAAATAGATACACTCTGCCTTTTTTCAATCATCAGAGTTCCTGCTTGCCTGAAATTCCAGGATCTTTCTCTCAAAGTAGCGAGATAATTACTTCCAAAAAAAGGCCGTCCTACGGGGGAGGCATTCTTTCTAGTCATAGGCCATTTTCCTTCCAGTTGAATGGTCGCTATCAAGATCCGATATCAATTTGCTTTAGCTCCCACAAATAGCAATGGAATAGCTAGGCCTACCAGATCTCATCAAACGTGACCCAACTCAGGCCTGATGTTGTATTATTATTATCATTACATAGCCTACTATTCAATCAGCATATGTTTAAGGCTTATGTTACCAGGTTATCACCTTCCAGTCAATTGATAACCCTAATTAATCAGGTACATTTGAGAGAGAGAGAGAGAGAGAGAGAGAGAGAGAGAGAGAGAGAGAGAGAGAGAGAGAGAGAGAGAGAGAGAGAGAGTTAAGGAGACCAACAGTGATTATGGCCATGAAGACTGAGGCTGAGTGCTATGATCAAGTAAACATCAAGCCAGCAGTTTTTTTCTTACATTTTACAACACTATAGCTAACATCCCCAATATGAACACAAAGGTTACACTTCTGTGAAACCTCATAAAACACTCAACATCGCCTTTTAGAATCAAGATTATTCCAAATGTATAGCGGTGGCCTGTAGCGGTGGCCTGTAGGGGTGGCCTGTAGCGGTGGACTTTTTTAAGACCTATTATAATATTGAATATCACAGGTGCCAGTCCAATGTAATGTCAATGAGGCCATGAGTTGCAGCAGTCTGGTTAGAGCTGTCAATCGGACATGACGTCACGTGACCCAATCGTGACCTAATTAAACTAAGTTATATCTTGAGCCGTACACCGGCTCTGACTCTGACTGTATCTGTCATGTAACATTTTAATTCCAGAAATATTTAAATTCTTGCTGATATTCAATTAATTCATAAATTAGCTCTTAGGAACATGTGTCTACATTTCTTAGGCTACTGGTGAAGCCTAATCTATGTTAAACAATTAAACAAATCACCATTTGTGAAAACTGTCTATTGAACTAAAAGCAAGCCGCCATCTAACGTAAAACACAAGGAAACCACGAAGCCAACACAGCTGGAACTTTTTAAAGTTCAATTGAGAGGTCCGGAAAATGAGTTACACAATCTGTTCCTGTGTTCAGTATAGGAGTCTCTAATGAATGAATGGGGTTCACGCGATACTGGCAGGCATCACAGGGTTTAATGGTCCAACCTGCTGTTATCTTCGCTAAAACAATTTGAGAGGGAATAATTGTTATCTCTGAGTCGCCTGCTCAGCCAAGTCACACCAGATCCAGTGCTGTATTCGACATTCGCCCAGGAGGAGATTCCTTTAATACCGGCCACTAGGGGCAATGGTGAGAGCTATTACCATCAAGTATGCTTGCTTCTTGCTTGGGCGTTGTGGATGGGGATGGCCGTAGGCCTACTCTTCTACTGAAGTCAATAGTTCATTTGAAGTATTAAATATTTCCAAAAATTGTCAGCGGCAAAATTCACATTCACATTCGAACCATTATCATACACATTTTAAACACATTTTGGGTTGGATTATTCAGTACAATAATATAGGCCTAATAGTCTACAGTCGACATATGAGCTATTGTCTCATACCAGAAGGTGAAAATAAATTATAACTAGCACAAATTTTGGAGTCCTGGCATCCCCCCTACAATTAACTAACAATTGATAGCCTACAATTGCCATGCTTTCATGTTTAATTTAATTGTGTTCTATGTTCAAGTTGCCTATGTATAAATGCAGTATAAATGCTGATTGCTGAATCAAAGCTGATTGACTGCCGGATCAACAAAAACATTGCAATGTTGAAGTCTAATTATGTAATGACAACCACACATATACGCACATGTCAGGAGAAC
The DNA here is from genome assembly GCF_034236695.1 of Oncorhynchus nerka. Lineage (NCBI taxonomy): Eukaryota > Metazoa > Chordata > Actinopteri > Salmoniformes > Salmonidae > Oncorhynchus > Oncorhynchus nerka. Next base: position 69,420,536 of record NC_088397.1, on the reverse strand, counting down.
ACAGGGGGCTTCCGATATGCTACACGCTACACTAACTGAAGGAAACGCACATGGCCTATACTGAACTGTTAACGCCCATAGCATCACATCTATATCACAAGCAACTAGTCTACCTTTAAAGGTATTCTGAGTTTAGAGAAAATGCCAACATGTCAAGAGCCTAATTGAGAACCATTAGCGACAGACCACCAAGGCATTTCTCAGGCTAACATTAAATTACAGCATTCATTTAATCTTAGCTGGGTGTTACAAGAGGCAGGTGTCTATTTCATTATAAAGCAAGATAAACAAGATTATTAACTTACTGCATCGTCTGGGAACAATTTTCCGGAGTCGAACGATGTGAGTGCAGAGCATTGGGGGCTAGATAATCCTCATTAAACGCCTCATACCTCTCCGACCACTCAGATAAGAGGACCCAACAGCTGCGATTCACGACAGTTAAGATTATATATGATGTAAATATATTGAGGGCTGGTTTGTCAGCTCTCCCAAACCATAAAATGTACTTTAATGACATCACGTGTTCTCCGTGAGCCACTCAGGGTCAGCGCCCTAGGGCCTTCAGCATACACAACCTCCAAAAGTTTAAAAGTTTTTTTTAAAGACAGACGGAAACAAAAAAGTATCCAATACCAAATCAACCCTACTCCATGCGGTAAGCTTGCAACTGACATATCCGAGAGGGATGTCAGACGCAGGACGTCCTGGGGAACTATAACCACAATAACATAGCGGTGAGTAATGTTTTTTTCCTTCTCTCTCTCTCACGTGGAAGCAGGGGTTTTGACGTGTAAATAATGTTTGGAAAATACTGTACCAAGAAATCGCAGAGGACTGCGTAGCTAGACAAGAGTTTTCCCTCTAGTCTAGTATAATGAAAAGGCTACTTCAAAAGTGAAAGGGCATGAAGAGGGTGGGTGGGGTTGTCCAGCACTGTTACCTGTCTGTGTTGATATGGAGGAGACAGTAAGGTTGATGCTGTGTGATGACGGCTCCAAGAGTTCCTCTTAAGGGGATTTACTTGGTTTCATACTGCTCCCGGTGTAGGACACATTCAATGACATCATGGAAGCAAAGCATGTAGGTACTATTCCAGGAACGACATGGTAGTTGACCCTAAAAGTTTAACCAAACTAGAATTAACTTTGAACAGAGGTTTTGAAAATGATCGATGCATCGGTTTCAACTTTACAAGTTACGTTTAGTGGACGTTTCCATCCAAAGTGGCTCCTTAAATGTGTGTTGGGTAGAAATTTCTGTCAGAAACATAGATATGGACAACATGTGGAAGAACTGTTTGGACCTGTTTTGAGTACCGGTGGTCGTGTGAACTGATTATTACGGATAAATTATCGTTTCTGGTACAAGGTTTCCGCTGATGGATCATTCAAAACGACTAAAGAAAACATTATCACGTAAGTTTGTTAGGCCTAGATATTGTGTTGAATGTTTCTGGAAATAGCCTAGGAGTAGAACGTATTTTAAAAGTACTTCAAAAGTTCACAACTGCAGCTTGGGATTTTGATTAAAAGTGTACTTTTCCTTGGGAAAATGATGTTCATTTCATCAACCTTGGGTGATTCATTTATTATTTTATCTAAGTGAACAGAATGGCTACACTCAATGGAAATAGCGTTTTCTTATGTATTCAGATTCAAGAGTCGTGCTGAATGTGCATCTGTTTAGTTAAACCATTGTCGTTGTTTGAGAGGTGTTAGGGAGAGCAGTAAAGTTTTATGATGCGCCAGGGCCATAAAGCTTTACAGGCATCCGTCTGTACTGTACTGTAAATAATTACTGAGGAAGTGGAGGCTGACAGAGAACCGGGATCAAAACCCGAGACCACGTTGAGAATTGCTAAGGGCCAAATAGTAAAAAAGCAGGCACTTCTTGGAGTAATCAAACGACTACTGAATTGGCTGCACAAAATTCAAGTAGGCCTATAGCCTTCTACTTCCCCAGCACAGCCCGTTTTCCCCGTGACATCGTCAAAAGACAGTGGTATGAAGCACATGTTCACCCATCTTTATTTCATTATTTAAAACACAAACATTAACGAATGCCTTTCTTCTCAAGATTTCAGTCCACTTCAAAGACAACACTTCATTCAGCTATCTAAACAAGGTGAGCAATTTAAAATAGAGGCTCTACCATGGTGCTAACTGTTCTAGATTAATTAATAGGCCATTAAATAATTCAAGTGCATTTTGTTCCAGAGGATCAACCCCCATTCTACCACTGAATAGATGTATATTTCCACAAAGTGAAACAGGGATTTGACAAGAAAATGTGAACTGTAATATGTGAAGTCGTTTTACCTACAAGGCCTTCAAAGTTTGAGAAAAGGTTAACATAACACTGTTTTGTAGCAGACGTTGGAAATGAGGGTGAGAAGGAAATTGTTTAATTGTAAGCTACTCATTGTTGACATGAGCCTCCTGCCTCATGACAACATTTATGTGAACTCAACATCTCACCTTAGTTGGTGGCCTGTTCTGTGTTCTTCACTTTCAAACATTGGGCAAATGAATGTATATTTTTCCATGTTCCAAAATAATGGGACATTTGCAGGAAATGTAGGATGACCAGAACACTGGTCCATGTATTGCCCAATTCTCAGCAGAAATCCTCTATTACATGCATTGTTCGTGATTTACAATATATATTCTAAATTGTTAATAATGATTTGTCACAACTGTAATGCTGAGGCTAAAATAACTCATCCCATGATCATACTTGGCACATTGAGTCAGATCTTAGTCAACAATCAAGCCACATTCCCCCAAATATGAATCTTCCGCCGACTGGCAAGTTATGTATTCCAATATACCTTTCATATGAGGAAACCATTCACAGTATAGATGTTAACTACGAAATGTATAGTAAGGTTTAATGTTTTATCGAAACTATTTAGATTGTACGAGTATCTCGCTGTTCTCACGACACTATTGCCAAAATCAACAATTTTACGTGGAATATTTCAAATACAATATCGTCATTGAGAATGATATAGTCCCCGCAATTGACTAAAATGTGTCTGTTACATTTTAAGATCCCTGGATGTTTAAACGGGCCTGATAAAAAAAAAAAAACACAAACAGAACAAAAATGTACAATAAGTTTGAAGAGTAGGCTAACTACAATGAATTTACCTTTCGTGGTTGTGTTTTATATAAATTCATAGAAAACTCACACGGAGAAAACAATGTTGATAGTACAGCAGGAATATACGATAATATCAATAACTTTCAACTTGAAATGAATTTAAGGAAAAAGAGGGGAAGGGATGAAACGTTAAACTTATTAAAGTAATATTTTCTATAATTAATCTATTTCAAGCGTTTACATTCTCATAATGTTCTATAGGACTCTGTTGAACAAGTTCATATTCCAAGGTATAAAATAAAACAGTACAATATTCAAACAACATGACAGATATATTACATCATCAGATCCATAATCGAAGAATGTTCATTATTATCACACTGAAACATCGCATCACAAAAGTCACGGTTTGGAAACGGGTAGTGATGAGAGTCTTTGAATGTCATCTCAAACAGAAACGTTGATATCGTTTGAAAAGGCCCCCTTGTTTTAGATGGACTCTTTCATTTTAAGCTTTGAGTCCTTCTTCCACTTCATTCGTCGGTTCTGGAACCAGATTTTGATTTGCCTCTCATTCAGACAGAGCGTATGCGCGATCTCGATGCGCCTACGACGCGTCAGATACCGGTTGAAATGGAATTCTTTCTCCAACTCCAGAGTTTGGTAGCGTGTGTAACTCGTCCTTGACCTTTTGCCGTCAGCCTCTGTGGTGTAATTGAGAGAAAATGTGTGACCGCACTGGAAATGTGAATATTCATATAAAAACAGAGTAAACATTATCACTTAAAATATATCTTAACTTGTCAATGGACATGCAATGACTTGTAGTTTACCAATAGATACGAATGAATAGCAAAACACAGCCTGTAAGTCACTATTCTGTGACTATATCCCCATGTCAATAGATTACTTTAAAGTTTTAAAGTTACTGTATGGCCTAATGAACGTAAGGATAGCTGGATGGCTGGATGGCTGGATAAATGATCATCAATATAGAGCTGTATGAGTTACCAAAATGTGTCCATTCGGGTTTACTCAATGAAACTACAGTGATTGTATCACTATTAGGCCTATGACTAATAATAGTATTGTTATTATAATGCAAATTTGTTTTTTTAACAATAACTAAAACAAGGGCAAGAGTCATCACAGTTACATAAATATCCTTTCCCCCTCTAAAGTAGCATACGTGCCCTGTTGTATAACAAACAATAACTTGCCACGGCCAGTAGCCTATATACATATTTTATTACATTAGAAACGTTCAGTTAAAGCGTATACAGTGAAATCCACAATCTCACTCTTCAGTTCAAATATCCTCGAAAATAAGGATCATGTTTATCATACTACGTTGTTTTGGTTCTAAATATAGAACGCACACATTGTTTGTTGAGGGTTTGCAGAGACTTGTGTCTCCCTTATCCAATTACCCTGTCATAAATTTGGACGCAGATCGCCTCTTCGTTGTAACAGGACAGTTTTACGAGCAATTGATGCCTTTGTCATACAATTTATGACTGCGAGTTTTATTATTTACGAATACGACCTATAAAACTCATAGAAGAAAAACTGTGAATGGACTCAAGAGGGTAAAGAAGATAGAACACATGGAGGAGAGAGGGTGAGAGGGACACTCTCCCTTCTGTAGGAAATAAAGCGAAAAGAAACAACAAACTTTACCGTGACCCATGTGTAGTTTAGTCATCCAGGGATATATTTGCGGTTGCTGCTCGCTGGTTTGTGGCTGAGTCGAATGGTTTGCTAGTGTTACTGGCTGGACGGGTTGCAAAGTTCCGACTTTGATCTCTCCTGTTTGTGTCTTGCGGATGGGAATTTCGCTCAAATCTGAGTTCGTCACCGGTTTTCGACGATACAGTCCCAGATTTAGAGATCCCTGGCCGCTTGTCTGATCGTTCATGAGGTGTCTCTGGGTAGCGTCTCCTGTGGAAGACTCTGGCGGTGGTGTAAGGTCGCCAGGATTGCCACGCAGCACAGTGTTCATCTCTCCCATGCCAATGGAACTCGAGGACCGTGGGGACGCAAATGACCCGCGGTGATCATGCCCTCCATAACCACTGTAGCCGGACACGTTGAGGTCAGGGTTAGATCCGTAGCCATGGTTGTGCAACGCGAAAGCTGACGCATCGTGAGTTTGCTTAAACAACGAGTTGGCTACGTAAGAGCTCATTTCAAGAGAAAACGCTAAGGAAACGAAATGGAAGCATTTATACGGACTAAATTATTGCATTAAAGTTTTGACGTAACACGATAATTGTAAAATATGTACAGATAGCAGTTATAACGGTGTGGTATTGTTATTGCGTTTGCGTTTGATTTGTAGCTCTTTTGAAGTTCATGGGGTTTTATCCTAAAAATGACAACGATTTATAGGTGGGGTATTTTTTTATTTTTTTTAATCCATTGCCCAAATATGGGACGTCTAAAAAGAATCACGTGCTCGTATCGGCCAGTCATAAATTTGGCTAGATTACACTTGGATGTTATTAATGGCAATAGGAGAAACGCCTGATATCCGGGCATCGAGGACCCTGATGGGGCACTGGCGGAGCAGGGCTGGACGGAAGGCCGAGAGCGTCACCTGGTGCCAGGGACAGATAAGAGCATAAAACACACAAGGGCGTGTAGGGCACCCTCTCCTTCTCCTCTCTGCCACACTATGTCTTGATCTACCTGGCAACAACCACACAGTTATGCGCATCGAGGCATAGAATATTGTTATTTCGTAGGATAGAACTGCATTGATGGCTAATTGATTACCGCCATAATCAACAATAGTAAAATTGCTCTATAGGTTTGAAATCAGCCTTAAAAGTGTAACGTAGAGCAGGTAATCGGTCTCCAAACAATACAAGGTCAACCTCCTTTATAATATAATTGTCAGGCTACATAATGTCTGACCACAGTTTTAAGCAATTGTCAGTAGGGTTTCTTTAATTGTTTTAAACTGCTAATAATAATAATGATATAAGGCTAAACAATCCATTGCTATGGCATATGACTTGGGCCTTCTGTTATGCAGTCACCGTACTAGCAATACTTGAGCTTCCTTTTTTTGGTCGCTATACTGTAAGTTCGCATTTTTTTCACTGTGGCTATATGTTTTATATTGAATTGTATCTGGAATTGTTTTCTAAATGGCTTGACTGATCATAGCAACAAGTTTCTACATATGGCAGGTTTGGCAGAAATCGAAAGAGTCGTGCATACGTTTGAGTAATTGTATAGCATACAACGACTCTTAGAATGATAATGCCAATATTATGATAATGCCAACATAATAATTCTCATAAGAGTAAATGAAACCCAAAGTTCTCTTTATTGATGTTGCATCACGGGTTTATCTGAAAAGACAAAGACAAACAGAGTGTCCTCCGTAAACAACGGTAACATTGCCTGGCAATGTTTTTAAATGGCTTGTGTGTGACTAAGAAGGCCTTTTAGTATTATGCTTGGTATTACGTTACATATAGGCCTACCTAATAACACGAATTACAACCTTAAACCATACAGTGGAAGATGAAATGGAAGTCTACTCAGACTAGAAAATTAGACAGGCCTCACAGACATCGAATTGTGTGTGATTTGCGTTTCCTCTCCAGTCCCCATCCACATTTTCCAATATTTCTGTAGCTATTTGAAATGACTAGCCTATTCAAAGATTTCACTGCATGGCTTTGAAAAAATGTGGATAAATGTAATTGCTTTAACATCTCAATGAGCCCTACCACAGAGAGCCACAGACAAATATCAGAGAGCCACAGAACATTCATTTATTTTAAGTGACAAAGCTTTGAATTAAAAAAAGAAAGGCAAAAAAACATGAAAGGGTAGCTGGCTTTAGGTCTATTATATGACGAATAAAAAACTTGAACAATGACATGTGTACACATTTAACCTGGAGGGCTATAATGCTGCTGTTTGAGAACGAGACTAACTTGGTATGGTGGGCGCAAAGACATGGACAACTTTTTTATTAACAGTTTTATTAAATATGACTTGACGTAAATGTCATACATCACTGTTATTGTTTAATTTTAGATTTTCAGCTAACGCTACAATCTAAGCTACATCGGTCAGTTATTATTTGACCACATACTCAATGTAGGCTACTGGTACATATCTAAACATAAATAAAAGTAGGCCTACTTACTACAAAAAAAGTTGCGGGTTGCACACAAATGCTCTCACAGGGCTAAGGCATGTATAACAGATACACACACACATATATATATATATATATACAAACGTATAAACGATTTAGGTAGTGTGGGTCGTTATTATTCAGAATAGTTTTTTCGTACAACAGAACAGCAAAACCAAAAAAACATCAATAAGTTACACAAGTGGATGTAACGCTTGAAGTTTAATTCACATATTCTTTTGACAATTCTTTTTGGAAAAACATATTCGTCATAGGTGTACAGACATCTGAGAACCATGTGTTTTGCATCGTTGTCAAACAACATTTATGAAAATACAATAATGAACCTTCGCGTTACACACAGTCTGTGTAGGCTATATGAGAGAATGTCAAGTAAAGGAAAGAAATTCACCGTGAAAAGTTCATATCAATACAGAAATTTTAAAAAGGCAAACATTGACGTCTGAAGATATCTTGCATCCACATTGCATTTAACGCAGCCATATCTTTGAATACACTAGTGTTTTTTATTGTGCTAAAACATAGTTGATAGGTACTTGCTAGGTAGTTAAGTTATTCTCACATCACGGCGGATTGATGCATATAGTAGGCTAGGATATGAAGTCGTTCATTCTTTCTTCTCTTCTGTCGCCTCTTCTGTGTCCTCTTTTCCTGTGTCTTGACTTACCCCTGCCGAACCACTTTCGGCGAGAGTGGACGTTAGATTGCTTTCCTTTTTCCATTTCATCCGGCGATTCTGGAACCAGATTTTTATCTGACGTTCGGAGAGACATAGTGCGTTGGCGATTTCGATACGCCTGCGTCTCGTCAAGTAGCGGTTGAAATGGAATTCCTTTTCGAGTTCTAGAGTTTGGTATCGGGAGTAAATTTGGCGTCCTCTTCGCCTGTCAGAACCGTATCCAACTCCTGAATGGAAACACAATTTGGAATTATCATAATCAATATTCTTTTACGTAGGATATGCAATGTCACTAGCCGAACACACGCGCACACATAATCACAAAAAAAACACGGAAAGAATCTATGTCTAGGATATAGCCTAATTGTGTCAGTTCTTACATGCTAGCCTATGTTTTGCAATTATCTAAATAATCAACAACAGTGGTGGTGCATACTGACGCAACACACATACACTTCGCTATCAGGGGAACCCAGTCCACTGAGTGATATTTGAAGAGATTATAGGTTATTCGTTTTACAATACCGTGAACTCTTTAATATGGGTGACAAAGGGATTAGCTTAAAATATATAAACTATTTTGTTTTGAGGGACATGGGGATGAACTGTGACTGAGACTTTTTCCTACGAAGATAAAATGCCTTTATTGCATGCGACAGGGTGCTGCTGTAGTAATGGTTTATGGGGTGATAAAAAGTAGCTTCCCCAGTCGTAAAACGGACCAGCTCGTTTAATTCATCTCTAGGAGTTTGTAATAGGCCTACTCACCGCTATGAGAGTTCATCCGTTGCATCCACGGGTAGATCTGAATGTTCCCCTTTTGTTCCTGTGAGCCGTTCCTGCCTTGATCAGACGGGTAATCCTGCGCGAGCGAGCTTTGTGAACCTTGTCCCAAACTGCTCTGCCTACAGCTGGGTAGCACGTCCTTGTCTTGGTAAAACACGTTGGATCCATACTCGTACGGTCCCCTGGTCGAGCCGAATACAACGTTGTCTTGGGGAGAATAGAAAGGCGAGGAATATATCCGGTTTTGGGCTACAGCGGTTCCGTAGGAGGAGAAGTGTCGAACTGGGTCATAGGTAGTTGAGTTTAGGGCCACGTTTGGTAAAACCTCTTGACCACCAGCTAAATGGCATGAGAGCGACGGGTTTGCGAAATACGAATTCATACCTCCCTCTCTCCCTTGCTCCCTCTCTTTCCCTTTCCCTCCCTCCCTTTCAATATCAGCTCTCTTTTTATTCTCTCCCTCTCTCACACTCATTAAGTCACTCTCTTTTTTTCACTGTCAGTCTATATTTTAATACAGGCACGCTGTATGATTTCTTTATAATGTATTTCTGGACGCCAATAAAGACACAAGACACCGCCGAATGTTGTCGCTAAAGCCTCACTCTAGGATGGACAAGATGACAATGTCAGCTGACCAAATTTGCTCCAATAAAAATCAGGGAGTATAGGGACTGAGGGAGAAAAAGTAACTTAATTTAAAAAAATTCTCAGTCAAAACTACTCTCGCATATGCGCGCGCACACACACGCCATCGTAAACTAACACGTGCACACAGGCGCGTGCACACACACGCATAAGGAATACATACATATGGAGCATTTACGCGCACGCACGTACACACACGCACACGCACACGCACACACACACACGTGTCCTCTTGCCAATCTGCTCCTGCAACGCATATTCTTTGTTGTACAGTACTATCCCATAGCAACATAATAACACTCCTGTTCACAAAGGTATAAAGAAGATTCAGTGTGTGGATGAATTAAATCAGATGGGCCATTAGCAATAAACATTCACAATAATGATTTAGCCTAAATGTGGAATTTAATTATTGAGAGAAATAGATGCCATCGCCTGACAAGCATGCTCTATTTAAATTATTTGACTTGAGTCCAGTCTCTTGTAATAAAAAAAAAAAAGATTGGACCTTAAAGAAGAACGGGAGTTGTGTTTCTATACCCCTCGCGGTTGAGAAAATATGATTAGGGTTTATAACCGCAATACAGTGTGATCGAATTATTCAGTTCGAAAAAGCTTGACAATATTGCCCTCTTAAGTCGATGAATATGTTTTTATTCGGTGTGGGTTACATAGTTTCTAAACGGATTAAAAAACATGATTTATGTTGAAAAAAAGAGGATTAGGCGGGCCTAATCCAATTGTTAAAATAGAGTCAAGAAAACGTGTTTGGGTGACTTTTAATTATATTATTTACAATAACAACAAATAGATAGATAGGGAATGCTTTAGCCTAATATGAATGGACTGAATGTTGATGTACTGATAATATGATGGCCCATAACACAATGATCTAATACTTCCACATAGGAAGTATTGCGTTAATCCAGTTTGACATAAAATAAATCCTAACACAGGCTTTGTTTGAAGGCTACAGGCTGGCAGGATAACTGAACACACACACTCACACACCTCACACACACACACACACACACACACACACACACACACACACACACACACACACACACACGCACGCACACACACACGCGCGCGCGCACACACGCACACCTATTTTCTCATTAGAGTTGGTATGACACGAAAATGGAAAGGGTTCACTACTGCTTACGGTAAGAGAGGCGTCCTCTTATTGCTAATGCTACCCATAAAAATAAGTTATGTATATATTGTTGTGGATAGACGGGCATGTATTTTGGGGCTTCTCCATCAAAAAGCGAACAGGTCTAGGCTACATTTGATAGCGTGTGAGGTTGCCCGATATAGGCAACGTTTTAAAATAATTAGATTAGACCTGGTGCACAAAATTCGAGAAACCTATTCGAAGAGGTAAGAAAAGTCTTATATAGGGACAAGAGGCTTTTAGCTGCCTTACCCCTTTATTCAGTAATTATTCTTTCGGCAGAAAGAGGGGGGTTTATGGCAGTTTTAGAGCGAAAGAATGTCTTAACGCCTGTGTAAAGCCGCAGAAGTCATAAAACCAGACAAATGACGGTTTCTAGTCTATACTCTTCTCCTGCATGCACTGTGTGTATCCACGTGTGGGAAATCCTCGCCCATACAAATAAATTAAATGCACTAGTGAATGGAAGGCTTTAGCGTTAGAACATGGAAAGAAAATACACTTTAATTAAAGACATTTAGTGGTGCCTTTAAAAAACGTGTATTACTACAAAGAAGGCTACAGGCCTAAACCTTACAGCATAAAATGCAACAGCAAGAGAGCAACATTTATTGATAGGCTAAGTTACAGTATTGCAGTGCAACATTAGCAGGTTGTAACTGTAATATGTTGATAATTTCTTGATGGCTAAGCCAGTGTGGAGATGGAAAATATGAATCATTGTCGGAATAGGTCTATTGTAGGACAATGCAATACAAAATAAAGAATGAAAAACGAATATAGCTAACATCTTGATTTTCAAATATCCACTAAACATATTTAATATGTGTTTCAAATGTGTCTGTTGCGTTTTGTCTTGGCCTCGGTATCAAAATCAAAATATTAGACTTCCACACAAACAACGTAGGTCTATCTAACGTTATTTGTAAGACATTTTACATTTACATTTAAGTCATTTAGCAGACGCTCTTATCCAGAGCGACTTACAAGTTGGCAGACAAGACAAGACATTGGTAGACAATTCTTCTTGGAGTAACATGGGAAAGATAAAACCGACTTTTATGGCAAGTTTGATGATTTCGATTGATATCCACATAGCCTAATCAATCCTACTCTGCCTTCCAAATAAAAGTTCAGCACTCAGTTTAATCGAACTAATGAGCTCGCGGGTCTGGCAGAAGTTGTCGGATACAAACGTGGTGTTCCCCAAACAGCCTTTGATCTCTAAATCCGAACGCCTTTAAAGGGCTATTGCTTTAATGCGGGCCATATGACAAACGCAGCAGTTGGAATGCAGTGGGATGTTATCGGTGAGCCTTTCTGTAAATTGAATAGAGAACGTATCTCTGTAGGGCTAGTTTGTCATGCACCTTTAGATAATTAATACATGTGTTAATTGAGCCCCCTCCTCATACACACAATATTAGATTATACACAACCTATATCTATCTCTTTAATAGTGCTTCTCTCTTCCTCGCGTAAAACACATCCTTGTTGCAAGGCTGATGCGCTATCTGTGAAGGAAACGTGAATTGGGTTGGGGGAGAGGTAGAGAGTGGTTTTTATTGTACAATGGAAGTGGAAGTGTATGGGGAAGTGTTTTATTGCACCCTTTGTGGAAGACAGTCTGGCATTTGCACGCAAAAACAACTTTGGAGGTCTTGAGGTCTGCAACTAAAACGGACTAAAACCATGTCGTCCTGATAATGTTAAAATGGTGTTCTATGGCAGACACAGCAAGTCTAACAAAGCCTTAGAAGCATACAAGAGTAGCACAATTATGCATTCTAAAACAAACTATTGCAACTCTAACTCTGTCTTATGCGCCAGTAGCACGGAGATAATAGGTTAGTAAATAACTATACTACACTAATAATACAAATGATGGTATCAGGGTTATGGGTTATCAATATTACTGGTTTAAGATGAGATATTATATAAAACCATCATAAATTACAATATTATCTTATATGGGCAAAACAACCCTAAACGTACGCTATTTAAAATAAATTAAGAAAAGCAGCTGTCCAAAATGATCACATAACTTGGCTACAATAGTCTCTCTCACATTATAACGATAAGGCTTTTGTTTCAATGCACTTTCATATTATTATTATAGAACATAATTATTCAGAATATTTCTAACATTTGAATAAAGCACAATAGCAGAATGTGCAACCATCTCTAAATAATTTGAAACACTTTTTTTGTAGTTTCAAAGATTTGTATCACCAAATAAATCAACATATCGAAGACCTACCCCTGTAAGTATAAAGCTTTTAAAAGTGACTTTACCCTATGCCATTCTCTAAAACCCTCATCAGTTTTTACAGCAAAACAAATGAACATTAAACTGATATGAAAACAACCACAGTATAGAAAGAGTGCGTCTAGAGAAAATCAATGGCTTTTCTAGTAGGCCCGTGCATTTTAGGTGCAGCGTTTTGGGTTCAACCAAATATTACGCACAGGTTCTGTCTAGACACCCACAATGTTATCGTGGCATGAAATTTGCTGACTCGAATAAATATATACTTTTGTTGTACTTGATTTTCATTTTTCATATTGAGCTTGAGTAGCTAGAATGTTTATGTTTATGAAATGTTGTAGTCTAGTAGGCTATTCACACGTAGGCTATAGGCCTACACATATGTTGTCTATGATTAAATTCACTATAGGCCAGGCATGCATGCCAACCTTTTGTGATGATAGATGTTCACTTATAGGCCTACAAAGAGTTTCCTCACTTGTTGACTATGCATCCATAAAATGTAAATCCCAAACAAAGCCAAGCGACACCTGGCTCTCACTGTAGAGAACTGGGAAAGCAGCAACAACAGAAGCTATAATAATAATAATAATAATAATAATAATAATAATAATAATAATAATAATAATACATCTTCAATAGAAATAAGTCTACAACCCTCAATGTTGGCGAGGAATGGCACTTTAGTACGGTAAAGCCAGTGGGTTGTTGGTTGCTGCAGTGTAGTCACACGGTTTTTGCCACGTGTCATATAGGTTCCTAACAGTGAATCTTTACAATAGACCATACTATGACACAAAATATATATGGAGCATTACGAACAAAACCGCGTGCAGCTTACTGTGGGCTACCCAAACAACATAATGTTGTTATTTTGTCCCATATTGTGTCAAAACTACCATCTAATTAGATAAAACCAAGGTGACTGAACACACCCTACTGACATAGACCTACTGTGTGTTTGTATGTTCTCGCATTATCGATCACACAGTAGTATTGGCAGTGACAGGATTTTGAGGTGCTGCGATCTAACACTAGATGGCAGTGTTGACTGTAATACATATTAGGTGTGGGGAAAAGAGGAAATCAAAGTTTGAGCCTGAATTTGTAGGCTATTGCCAAATGCTGTGCATGACAATCACACGTTTGATTTTATATTGCTGTGATGCGTTATTGACTTACGTGTCGAACACACCGACAGTGATATTGCATTTTGTTACACCAGAATTACATGAATTTCCAATGAAAAGCTGCGTTTGCCTTGCAGCATTGCGTTGCAGAGGAAGTTGCAGTGCGTTCGGTGTGGTGCATACATTGGATTTATCGAACGATGTGTCAAAACTGACAGAAATGGTAGCAGAAAGTGAATTTTTAAAACTTTTGTGGCATACATATCCAGACGATGCTGCATACTATTTTGCACACTACACTGTCGGTGTGTTCGAAGCGTGAGGCTATCCATTGTGTAACTAAATAAAGTGTTTTGCGTTGGTGATCCATGATTATGAAGTGTGTATTTATATATATGTATGTTATCGAAGGCCTACCCCTGTACATTATACACAATACACATTAGTGTACCGGCTGCTATGTAGATTATACACATTATACATTAGTATACCAGTTCAATAAAGAAAACGAACAATGTTATGATGATGACACCACCACAACCGTCAGCACAACCAACCATCAATAGTAACTTTGTTTTGCCTGCTCATGTTGCAATATGGTTCAGATAAGTAACTAACTGAACAATGGGTCTTTGATTTACACATGTGGAGCAGCTTGATCTACCTATATAATATCATTGTAAGGTTTATAAGAAAGGCTACAGCTTGTCCCATCGCAATACATTGTCACACAGAGACATCGGTCCTAAACATTAAAGCCAAAATAATAACCTAGGCCTGGTAGTAAGGCAGGGTTAGTAATGAAATAGATGTTCCTTTTTTTAACATCGAATGCTTGACTGCAGACTAACTGAGAAAACCCAATTCCTGAATCAGACCAGGGTATCATAATGTATCACACTGGATATTTAATGTACATACAATTCAAGAGTTAAATAAATGAAATAGCTCAAATTTTATCGGAACCATTACATTAAATCATGCCAGGCATCAATGCACCAACCAGCAAGCTCTATACCCCACAGGTACCAGTTACTTTTTATGGTCTGGTACAAGAAGCGTTGCCACAAGCTAGTCCTAGTGATGCACACAGGCCCTCTTGCCTATTTCTGTCAGAATCAAAATGATTGCTCACGTGGTTTACAACGAGCTACTACTAATATCATGAATAGTTCCCCAGTCCCACTTGTAGATTAATTGCAGAATATATAGCTTGGTGTGTAGCTTATTACTAAACAATAATACATACACTATACCTTTATTTTGTGTTGATGTTTACACAAACAGATCTAATGACGTTACAATAGTTATACCTATATCAGGGGAAAACAATATGTCCATAGACCATAGACCTACAGTGTCAATACAAGTATACATTAGATGCATGATTTGGTCAACTGCATTTTCCCCCCATTAAGCAAAAATACATCCGAAGGCCACAGACCATTCGATTCATTTTAAACCAATAAGGAACGCAGAAACCCAAACTTACCTACGTTCTCCTTGCTGCTACAATGACGTACATCCACTGGTCCAGCAGCTACAAGCGCTGGAGGGAAACCAAGCAGACCGAGGAACCCAACTTGTTAATATCCAATATGTCGCTTGTATTCTGTTCAACGCTGTAAAACGAAATTAAAGGTATTCAGGTTCTGAAGTATCACAATCCACAACCTGGATCCGAGTAATCTACTCAGGTTCCACTTCTGATTTAACAGCGATGATCGCGCAAATGGAATAGAGAGAGAGAGAGAGAGAGAGAGAGAGTGAGGGGGAGCACTGGATAGGGACGGAGAGACACAAAGCGAGAGAGGGAGGGGAGAAGGAGTAGCAGTCAAATGGAATGGCAAACATGTAGGTGTGCTGCAAAATAAAACACATTTCTGTATAGAACGCGAAAAATGCTGTCGCTTAAACGGCCAGGTCGTGTACCGATTGAGAAAGATAGTAATCAGGGGAAGACAACAGTATAAAGTTCATGTTCATGGAGAGAGAGTCACATGTCAAGTTACAGACAATCCAATTTCCGATTCAGTCGTAAAGTTTTATAACTCAGTTGTAACTTTCCCACTAAACAATCAGGAATGCGCTGCGCCTCCTTCCTGCCTGGCCGAACCATTCTCTATATCTTTCATTTTGCATAAGGACACTTCACTATCTATGGAATAAGCTCAACAACTCCAGAAACCCACGTCTCATTCAGTATGTGTCGATGTCTAGTTAATTTTGTTATTTTTTCCATACTGATGTGCCTCCCTTTACGCAATTGTAGAGTCCTATATGCCAACTTACATTTCCATCGATAAATATAGTTCTGTTTTTCTTTGCTTCTGCATCTGAAAACATCAGTCACATAGCCTACATTTTAGTCAGGGCGTAATACAGCAATTACACGGCGGATGTATCCAGCAGATGCACCAACCACTCCTCCACATGCGCAGTCATGCGGGTAAACATATCGTCACCAAACATGTGCACGCGCATGCTGTACCTTCATCCCAGGTCAGCAGCAGCAGCTTATTCTGTACATGATGGAAATCAGCTATGAAATATATATAAAAAACATGTTTTAGACCTTTGTTTACATGAAAACATATATTTCCAAGACAGAGACACATTCATGTTATCAATTGATTAGATGACAGGATGAGATTGTCTAACTCTGCCAATAGAAATAGCCTAATTGATTTGATTCTAATCCTATTGAGTACATTGTCAGATGGTCTGTATACCATTTTAAAATATTCTGATGACAGCATAGTTTGCTTATTAATGTGAGACTGCCCTGGTATTCATTCCTGCCTTCCTTCTCTACATGTTTGTTGGCTATGTGAGCACATTGTAATAGGCTATGATATGCTCGTAATGGTCTAATGCAGCTGTTCAATACTTGCTGTTACTGGCAGAGAGGTTTGGAACTATCTTTCTTATTGGTCTCACTCATTTACAGCATGGTGATGTCACCATGGAAGGCCAAAACTCCATCCCACCAAAACAGGCTGAAATTTCAGGCGGTCTTTTCAAACAGCTCTAAAACATGAAACACACCGAGAATCTCACTGTCGATAAACAGCCGATCGGTACTTATCACAGTGGGAGGATGTTCCTTCTCTTGCTAGAACAAAAGCAGTACTTGCTACTTGCAGACACGTTAGTGATGAACCAACACAATGCTTGTCAGTGACCACCAGCCAATTGGAGAGCCCGAACCCCTACAAAAAAAGGATAAAAGAGGGCATTTTCTCCATACATCCACGGATGAGCCAGTCACACTTCATATGCAATGTAGGCTATGGGATGGTAGCTAGCTAAGTGCACAGACACAATGTACACAACACTAAATACTTCCTACAAGCTAGTGAACCACTGTAGCTAGTATTGACATTATAATTAAATCACAATGGATTAGCTAGTTTCCATGAAACAGCTGCCTGTGTTAGGTGCCAAGTTAGCGCAGTGTCCTTAGCTAGCTAGCTAGTTATGTTGTGCTAGTGAATATGTTAACGTTTGCTAGCTAGCTAAACATTTGTCTATGGGCTGGCGCTGGCAGTATGGGATTATGGCAAGTGAATTACATTGTTTGTTTCTCTTCTTGCTAGGTAGTTAACTAGCTGTGGCCATCTGGCTAGTATCAACAAAGGCTTTTTAAAAAATAGAAACATTAAAGCAGATAGCTTGGAATCTAGACCATAAGCAATACACATGGATATGCATTAACAAACAACGCTACTGCCTCCTAGTGGTTTGGACTATTTTAACAAATGGCTGATGACTTCCAAGATCTTTGCTGTGTGAAAACAAAAGAGATTGACTGCTAACACTCTGTTCAGAGGTGCTAAGTACTGTTGGCAGGTAAATGTTTAACAATCCTATATTTATAAAACAGGAAAATCATGTTTTTGACTGCACTGTGAGGGAGGATCATGTTGCACCATGGATTGAAAAATAAACTCATCCACTATAGAAATTAACAGTTTTATTCTGCATATTGTTAACATTTTACTGTGGTGTAGTCTTAAACAAATCAAACCAAATGTTATTTGTCACATGCGCTGAATACAACAGGTGTAGACCTTACAGTGAAATGCATACTTACAAACCCTTAACCAACAATGTTTTAAGTTTTAAGAAGAAAAAAGTAGAAAACAGAAAATAAAAGTAACAAATAATTAAACAGCAGCAGTAAAATAACAATAGCGAGGCTATATACAGGGGTACCGGT
Source organism: Oncorhynchus nerka (assembly GCF_034236695.1). Lineage (NCBI taxonomy): Eukaryota > Metazoa > Chordata > Actinopteri > Salmoniformes > Salmonidae > Oncorhynchus > Oncorhynchus nerka. The sequence continues at coordinate 69,402,331 of NC_088397.1, read as the reverse complement.
ACAGAGTCAATGTGGAGGCTATATACAGGGGTACAGAGTCAATGTGCAGGGGGTACCAGTACAGAGTCAATGTGGAGGCTATATACAGGGGTACAGAGTCAATGTGGAGGTTATATACAGGGGGTACCGGTACAGAGTCAATGTGGAGGCTATATACAGGGGTACAGAGTCAATGTGCAGGGGGTACCAGTACAGAGTCAATGTGGAGGCTATATACAGGGGTACAGAGTCAATGTGGAGGCTATATACAGGGGGTACCAGTACAGAGTCAATGTGGAGGCTATATACAGGGGTACAGAGTCAATGTGGAGGCTATATACAGGGGTACAGAGTCAATGTGCAGGGGAACCGGTACAGAGTCAATGTGCAGGGGAACCGGTACAGAGTCAATGTGCGGGGGCACCAGTTAGTCGAGGTAATTGAGGTAATATGTACATGTAGGTAGTTACAGTGACTATGCATAGATATTTAACAGAGAGTAGCAGCAGCGTAAAAGTGGGGTCTGGGTAGCCCTTTGATTAGCTGTTCAGTAGTCTTATGGCTTGAGGGTAAAAGCTGTTAAGAAACCTTTTTTTCGGTACCGTTTGCCGTGCGCTAGCAGAGTGAAAAGTCTATGACTAGGGTGGCTGGAGTCTTGAACAAAAATCTACTTTGAAACAAAAGTATACACCTCACACACATAATTATGGGCTTAAAAAGAAGAAGACACCTGTACCATGTCAGATATAGTATATGTATATATTTTTTGTATGCATACACATCACAGAAGACTGAAAAAAAAACTTTGACGTCGTCTGTTTAATTATTTTAGTTTTTTATTAATTTTTCAATTATGAAAAATATTAATAACATTCCACAAATGAGGCCACAAGGTCATTTGACTGCAAGACAGGGCTACCTGTTATTATTAAGCGATGTAATGAGGGTGATCACTTGACTACAACGGAATAAAGGTGCATGCCAACTTCACATGATGCATATTCCTCTTTCTACTAAAATATAATTGAGGATTGCATTTTAGTTTTTGGGAAAAAATGTCCGCCATAATGGAGATCATTCTCGGTGTGCACAATTAATTAGCAATAGGCCATCATTGTTTACACTTAACACAATACTTAACACAATAATGGATAGCCTATACCTAGAGAGTTGAGCCTCGATTTATTTTTCAATTCTATGAATTATTTACATTGTAGCGTGTAAGCCTACTACATTTCCTTTTAAGATTTCTAGCAATTGAATATGTAGCCTATACACAGTACACTTTAAATTAGTCGGTAAAATACATTAAAGTTGGGCTGTCAAATAAACAAAGTTTTTAAAGAACAAATATGAGACTGAATTGTTCATATGGCTGTGTATTAGGTTTTCCTCTTTAAAAACAACTGGTCAAAGAAGAGAAAACCAGACAATCCTATTGTTTGTGGAGGCCTACACTGAAAGCACCAGTATACTAGTGCAGGGGTATTCAACTCTTACACTATGAGTTCCGGAGCCTGCTGGTTTTCTGTTCTACCTGATAATTAATTTCACCCACCTGGTGTCCCAGGTCTAAATCGTTCCGTGATTAGAGGGGAACAATGAAAAAATGCAGTGGAACTGGCTTCGAGGTCCAAAGTTGAGCTTGAGGGCTATAGTGTGTCAGAACACAGAGACACTGTCGAGTTTATTTGCCGTCCATAAAGTTAACAGGTGGTTACGACCTTATTACGGAAGTGGTCTCCCTTCATGACAATATAAAGTACAAAGGGAGACGGGTAGACAATGCTCACAGACAATTGTCACTCTACAGAAAACTTCCGGAATTTCGGCAGTAAATAGCATATAGAATAGGCTAAATCTAGCCGGAGACATTCAAGTCAAGTGAGTTTTACTAGGGTGCCCCAGTGTAGGTAAGAAGGCATCTGAACATCTGACTGTGGCGGCATTGATTGACAAGGTGAGTTTTATTCGGTAAATGTACATGTTAAGGATATTTTTTTGAATTTGACCTTGATTTAACTAGACAAGTCAGTTAAGAATAAATTCTTATTTACAATGAAGGCCTACGACGGCCAAAACCTAACGACACTGGGCCAATTGTGCGCTGCCCTATGGGACTCTCAATTACGGCCGGTTGTGATACAGCCTACAATCGAACCAGGGTCTGTAGTGACGCCTCTAGCGCTGATATGCAGTGGCTTAGACCGCTGCGCCACTCGGGATATATTTAACGTAGATTTCTCATTGTACAAGCTGTTCTTGAGTTGTTTTTAGTCGTGTTACGTAGACCTAATGCAGGCTATATGTGGCATTTTTTATTTTAATCCAAGAGATGGTTTAAAAGAATATATTGAGTCTAGGCTAGGTGGTGTTAAATATGCATAGGATATGCACCATATTCCAATTGCCACACTGCGCTGGTTACGAATATATTTGGTCACCTTATTTTAAGGGTTAGCCTCCATAAAATAACAAATCCCTGAAAGGTTTCGGGAAAATGTTAGACAAGACCGATAGGACTCAAATGACTTAACATTTAAACATGAACATTTCTTATTTCCTGTAACCTGCAGACTGCAATAGGTCTATGTGCATATGATTTCTAACATCGCCTACTCTATGATTTGATTGAATTTAAGTAACCTAGAGTAACACATCGCAAACATCTTGTACAGTGCCTTCAGAAAGTATGCATACCTCTTGACTTATTCGACATTTTGTTGTGTTACAGCTTGAATTCGAAATGGATTAAATAAATACAATTCTCAACCATCCACACACAATACCCCATAATGACAAATTGAAAACATGTTTTTGTCAAAAATGTATTGAAAATGAAAAACAGAAATATCTAATTCTATAAGTATTCCCACCCCTGATTCAATCATTTGTAGAAGCACATTTGGCAGTGATTATAGCTGTGAGTCTTTTTGAGTAAGTGTCTACCAGCTTTCCACACCTGGATTGTGTAACATTTGCTCATTATTCTTTTCAACATTCTTCAATCTCTGTCAAATTGGTTGTTGATCATTGCTAGACAACCAGAGCTGACAAGGTAAACATCTGTTGTTCTGCCCCTGAACAAGGCAGTTAACCCACTGTTCCTAAGCCGTCATTGAAAATATGAATTTGTTCTTAACTGACTTGCCTAGTTAAATAAAGGTAAAATAAATATTTAAAAAATTCCAGTAGAATTAAGTCAAAACTGTGATTCAAGAATATTCACTATCTTCTTGGTCAGCAACTCCAGTGTAGATGTGGCCTTGTGTTTTAGGTTATTTTCCTGTTGAAAGGTGAATTAATCTCCCAGTGTCTGGTGGAAAGCAGACTGAACCAGGTTTTTCTTTACAATTTTATTTGTGATTGCTCCATTCTGTTTTTTTAACCGGAAAAACTTCCCCGTCCTTAATAATTACAAGCATACCCATAACATGATGCAGCCACCACTATTCTCGAAAATATGTAAAGTGATACTCAGTAATGTGTTGTATTGGATTTGCCCCAAACATAATGTTTTTTATTCAAGACAAAAAATGTATTACTTTGCCATATTTTATGCAGTATTACTTTAGTGCCTTGCTGCAAATATGATGGATGTTTTGGAATATTTGTATTCTTCTTTTCACTCTGTCAGTTAGGTAAGTATCGTGGAGTAACTACAATGTTGTTGATCCATTCTCAGTTTTCTCCTGCCACAGCCCTTAAACTCTGTAACTTTTTTAAAAGTCACCATTGGCCTCCTGGTGAAATCCCTGAGCGGTTTCCTTCCCCTGGCAACTGAGTTCGGAAGAACGCCTGTATTAATAAACCAAGTGCAATAACTTCACCATGCTCAAAGGGATATTCAATGTCTGTATTTATTTTATTTATACACATTGACCACTAGATGCCCTTGTTTGCGAATCATTGGAAAGCCTCCCTGGTGTTTGTGGTTAAATCTGAGTTTGAAAATCACTACTCAACTGAGGGACCTAACAGATAATTGTATGTGTTGGGTACTGAGATGAGGTAGTCATTAACAAATCATGTTAAACACTTGTATTGCACACCGAGTGAGTCCATGCAACTTATTATGTGACTTGTTAAGAAATGTTTTACTCCTGAACTCATTTAGACTTAGTATGAGAACTTATTGACTCATGATATTTCAACTTTTTATTTGTAATTCATTTGTAAAATTTTCGAAAACATAATTCCACTTTGACATGATGGGGTATTGTGTGTAGGCCAGTAAAACAATTATATTTAATCAATTCAGGCTGTGACATAACAAAATATGGAAAAAGTCAAGGGTGTGAATACTGAAGGCACGGTAGGCCGTCATAGTAAATAAGAATTTGCTCTTAACTGACTTGCCTAGTTAAATAAAGGTAAAATAAATATAATAAATGAAGTACTCAAATGGATATCGCATAATTACGTGCACTCGAAGTGTAGGCCTACGAAATAGTTTAGGTAAGGGGGATCTTCTACATCATAAAACCACTCTGCTTATTGGTAAAATAATTCCTTATATACATGATATTGGGCTGGGATATTCCCTTTATCAAATATAAACTACGTTGCAAGCGTTTGTGTCTCAAAACTAAAAATGTTTATGAACCACTATCAATACAGGCGTATCCATTCCCTCATCCATTGGTCTGACTGAAAACAAGTCATGATAAAAAATATTTTCTATAATGTCATTTTGTTTGCGTGTAAGATATTGTGATTAAATGTTCTTAGAATTCATTGATGTTATTAGGTAAACATCATAAAATTACAAAACAGCCATAATTAGATGTTTAGATTGTCTACCTAATTTGTGTGTGTGTGTGTGTGTGTGTGTGTGTGTGTGTGTGTGTGTGTGTGTGTGTGGTCGTGTGTGGTCTATTGTATCACGAATGAGGAAGGGAAATTCAGATTTTTTCCATTTATTTGAACATGTTCATGCCAATCAAGTGTGTGTGCACTCGCAACCAACATACCCTCCTTTAACTTTAAACATAAGAAATCAAGCTGATTTATACAACAAGAAATACGAAGACATACAGAGGTCATATTCAGTGCAATAAAAAACGAGTCTATTGCATCAGCACAATATTGTAGGTTAATGATATTTAAACGCTGAAGTACAATTCTTTGTTCAATTATAACATATTGGTTAAATAAATGTGCATTACTTAAGGCAGTTTAAGTTGTTGGGACACCAATTGTTGTTACACCGTTCTTTAGCTGACTAGGTAGTATGGCGCAGAGACATTTGTTTGGAAGATCAATATAGGTCCTACTATACCGCCACAAGTAACACCATAAGTATCGTGCAATATAATCTGTTATAGGCCTATCATTGCACTGGCTTGTCCCTTCAGTGAGAATGTATAGATCAACATTGCTAATGACAAAACCGTTTTCTTGGTAGATTTTACCACCACCTCTAAGTTAATCTAGATCTACTAGGTAGTAAAGAGTTCCCGGTCTATTTAAAACGAATATAGGCTAACAATCACATAAAAATAACTTATTGCTGCCTTCTAGAATCTTACATTTTCCAGAATTAGATCAAGAATCAAGAAATATTCTACATATGTCGAATGTCCGATTTGTTTTGATATCGGATTGAATAGGCCCGGGACCATTTGCGATCAAAAGAACAGACAGCGCTCACAATGTTTACAAAATATAGGCTACATTACAATACACAATAGTAGGCCTATATTTGTGAAAATAATAGGCGTATAGATTGAAATTTGAGACACAACAACATGAAATATCCCTTACTGGCCGAACGATCTTAACCACTGGGCCAACTGCCACCCTTTTTCCCCCACCCTTGGAACTGGCAGTTATGAATAAAATAAAACTCCGATCATCCCAATACACACACACAAACCCACATAAAAAATAGTCGAGGAAAAAAAAGTACAAAGAATTTGTATTAACAATGAACCCTTCTCCTCGAATGACAACATTGATGGAACATTTAAACATTTCCAGGCATCCTATCCTCTTGTGCATTCTGTGATATGGACATATGCGTAACAAAATTATTTGCAAGTGCTTCAGGTCTTTATTTTATGAGAACCTTTGCAGCGTTTGGAGACTGTATAAGTTAAACATTATTAGTAGTTATTATCCTCATAGAGAGAGCCATTTGCTGTAATCCAGAACAGTTATTTTTCTCTCATCTTGTTGACTCAGTAAAACGGTTGTGATAAAATGTGATCTCCTTCTCCCGGGACCATCTTTCAACTTTTAAGCCATATAACCATAAAAAGAAAGAGCAATAAAAATCACTCTTTCGCCTCCTCTTCCACTCCCGTTTCCTTTTTGTCTCCCTCTTCTCCTTCACCATCACCATTGCCTTCATCATCGCCCTCTCCCTCACCATCACCATCACCATTACCCTCGTTGTCTGTCTCTACTCTTTGACACGGAAATTGGTCCTTGATGTTCTCCTTTTTCCACTTCATCCGTCGGTTTTGGAACCAAATCTTCACCTGCCTCTCCGTCAGCCCTAAAGCGTGAGACACCTCGATCCGACGTTTACGGGTGAGGTAAGGGTTGAATAGAAATTCCTTCTCCAACTCCAGTGTTTGGTATCGACTGTAGGTCTGTCGGCCACTCCGTCTTCCGGGGGCTATAGAATGGAAATAGAACATACAATTAAGCAGGAATTGTTGCAAGACTGTGTCTGGTTCACTATTGTTTTTGAAATACAAGATAAATTGTTTGAGATTGTGTGTGTGTGTGTGTGTGTGTGTGTGTGTGTGTGTGTGTGTGTGTGTGTGTGTGTGTGTGTGTGTGTGTGTGTGTGTGTGTGTGTGTGTGTGTGTGTTTGACTATACATACCCTCTACCCTTGGATAGCTGTCCGGATGTGTGTGAAGATAAACGCCATGCCAAGTGCTTCTGGTGAACTTTCACTGAATTCGTTTTTACCGTTGTTATTAATCTCTGCTTATTTTCTCATCTACTAGCGATCAACTGAGCCGCCATTAATGGCACAGTACGGACGCAGATCTACTGGTATTTATACGCCTGTAATCAAAGTAGCTAAGATCTGATGAGAGCGAATCATTGTGCCACGGTTAAGTGACGAAGTTCTACTGAGTGATAAGTGAAGCTCCGAAAACGTTATCATATGTTACCGGATGTAGGCTACATGCCATGAAACTACAACAAAATAACCACACAAGAAGCCTAACTGTAGCCTACTCTTATAACGTTACAGCCTATATAATTGCACTAATTCACATGTAAACAAGTAGCCTACTAACCGTGCGGTCTCATCCATGGAAACATGAGACTAGGAGACTGGTTTTGATTTAGGTGGCCTTGTCCTTCTCCGATGTTAGTGCCATTTGACGATTTACAGTATGGGTATAGCGCCACGCTTGCCTCTTGTTGGGTACCATAAAGCGTTTGTTTTGGAAGGGCTTCGTATCCATACAATGTAGTGCCATCTCCATGACAAGCCAAGGCGCATTGATTCTGCTGGTAGCCTGGTGTGGAGATCGCCGGCGTCCTATGGTGAAAGAAGGCTTGGACGTGATGGGGCGGGTGCTGAAATCCCATCGCCGCCGCTCCCGCACCGTACACCAGCGTGTGTCTCCGGGTGACGCCTTGAGGGAACCTGCAGTCGTAGTAAGTTGGTTCCAACGTTTCACTGCCTTTGCACTTGGAAAAGAGAGGGTTCACGAAATAGGAGCTCATGTTACAGTTTACAATGTTACAGTGGAAGAACTTAGTTTACGACAATTCCAAGTATTGCCTTAGTTTTGTTCCAAACCCCACAACATACAACGAACGACGTTCACATCATAGAGACAGGTTTAAGGAATAAGATAATAAAGCCTGTTTCCTTATCCACCTCTCCCTTGTTAAAACACTGCCCTGCTACCAAAGGAAGTCCTTTGGTTTTTATTGGCTTTTTCCTTTTGGAGCTTCAAATCAGCTTCTTATGTCGTGCATGGTTGATGCTAAAGCGGCTAGCCCCTCCGACACACAGTCACTAGCGTTTCATTTTTACCCCCCCCCCCCCCCCCCCTTCACGACATCGACCCCTCCTCTCTCACCACCAACCTTCAACCCCCTCCCATTCTCATTGAGAACTCGGACGTCTAAAACCATGAAACAGGCAAGCAGGAAGGGACTGTGCATTTTGCTTTACAATACAATAACATTTTGAATATTTTATGTAGCTTAGACTCTGTGTCAACTATCATTTTGTTTAGTCTTATACACATTGTCTATTTGAAAGAGTAGTGTTCTACACCTTCCTCCCTAGTTAATAGGCCTACCGTTTATTGCCCTTAAGAAAGTGACAAAAACCTCGACCCTTGACTCTGTGAAGGCAAGGTTTATGCATTACGTCAATGATTTCCATTCACGCACACATGTACGCGCACACCCAGTGGTTGTGAAATGTTTTGTAGCCTAGCCTATTTCAATTAAAATATTTTAATCGAAAATGTTTACATGCAGCAAAATTGTATTTGCTAATAATACAGCCTAGATATTTGATTTGATATGTTTTTTATGTTACCAGAATTATTTTATAATGCTTAATAGTCGTTGATGACATTGATTAATTATTGTACATGATTTACATGATTATTCATGAAAATAAAAGTGAAATAAACGTGTTTGGTTGAATTTTTGGTCTTTACTTAGAGCAAACATAATGAAATATGAAAATACGTTTCACAATTACAGACTATACATTTTGACATTAAGTTAGGCCTACATGTTCTGATGTTCTTTTGAGCCCATAGTAAATGTAGCCTACCTTATGCTACTTAACACTAAACATAGGCTATCGATTAACACAACGGTAAAAGATAATTGATCAGTTATAACTAAAATAATTGTTCTTCATAACAACACCAAGACAGAGATAGAGACCCACTGACAAAATAAATGGTTGTAGATAGACATAGGCTAAATAAATTGGAATATCGATACTTTAAAAAAATAATACAATATTGCCATATTACAGAAATAAGTTATATGCAGACGATTAATAATAGGTTTTGGAGAAAACGGACGCGGTTGGTTGTTCAGCTCTACGCATGAGTTGTTCATCTCTACATTTTTGACTAGTAACCCTAGAACAGCCTTTAAGAACATTTTCTCCCTCCAGTCCCCCAAAGGTTCCCATACAAAAGGTAAACAGGCTACATGGGCCCGAAAATGTTAAATACTTAGTCAACAGCGACATCCAGTGGCCTTTTTGTGTGATTTGTACTGCACTAATTGGACCTGTTCTAGACCTACATACAGTACGTTCACATAACCATCAGAGGCTATTATTTCGTGAGATATATGCTAGGCCTACACATATGGTATATCGTGATAGTGGAAGATTGGATCGGCGATAGATTTTAAACCATAAGCCTAATTAGTACCCAATAATTAAAATACATACTATGAATCATATGAATAGAATGTTTCTGCCACTACTGAGCCTACTGCTAGTGCTGCTAGCTTGATAAAATGCCAATCCTCGTAAGGGATATAGTATAAGAATACTATAGCCTAATAGCGAAAGTAGAAATAATAACCATTTAATAATGAGCAATGAGGATACCTATATCTGTTACAACTCTAATAAAATCTCTGTAAATCGCAGGGGTCCTCATCATTTTTGCCATATGGCCCCAATAGTAAAACACTTGAAATGACGGACATGTATCCAGTAGTCATATATAGCCTAAAACAAAGTCATAAAGACACATGGGTATGGGTTGGATTGAATCGAGGCTATTTTAGAGTAATGGAGATTGCCATTCGACAGGGGACAGTGCCAGTGTTCCAAGAGAATATTGTTGCACTGTGCTACAATGTGCTGAAATAAAAGATCCCAGCAATTATCCAGACACACAAAAAGTGAATTTCTCTCCAAATCGGTTTACATCCCTGTTAGTGAGCATTTTATCATTTTTCAAGATAATCCATCCACCTGACAGGTGTGGCATATAAATAAGATGATTAAATAGCATGATCGTTACACAGGTGCACCTTGTGCTGAGGACAATAAAAGGCCACTCTAAAACGTGCAGTTTTGTCACACAACACAATGCCATAGATGTCGCAAGTTTTTAGGGAGCGCGCAATTAGCATGCTGATGGCAGGAATACCCACCAGAGCTGTTGCCAGAGAATCAAATGTTAATTTCTCTACCATAAGAGAATTAGGCAGTATGTCTCCACATCCGGCTTCTTCACCTACGGGATCATCCGGGATGGGGGTGGGGGGGTTCTGAGGAGTATATATGTCTGTAATAAAGCCCTTTTGTGGGGAATAACTCATTCTGATTGGCTTTGGCCTGGCTCCCAAGTAGGTTGGCCTATGCCCTCCCAGGTCCCACCCATGGCTGTGCCCCTGAAATCCATAGATTATGACCTAATTTATGGATTTCAATTGGTCGATTTCCTTATATGAACTGTAACTCAGCAAAATCTTTGAAATTGTTGCATGTTACGTTTATATTTTTGTTCATATAGATTTGGAATAAAGGAAGTTCAATTTGGGGCCTTTCATGTGTTCCTAGTTCCCCTTCTGCCACCCAATTCAAAGTGGGTAAATAAATGAGGATGGAGTCACGTTTGCAGCAGACAAAAACAAGTGCAATTAAGCCTCCTTTGAAACCAGCACACCATACCTTGAAATAAGAACAATAAAGTAATTTAGCCTAGACGTCTAGCCAGTTCTGCTAGGTTTGCTTTGTTAGATTGCATTCAAGACGAACAGCGCTGCCCGAAGCAGGGTCGTAAAACCCCACATTTCTCTGTGCACCACAACGGAAATGTTCAACTATATTGGGCTCTAAAATCTCTGCATCCTGTCAGTATTGTTTTTGACACTTAAGGGGAAAGCCAATTTAGTCCAGCGACCAAGAAAGAAAAATAAACGCCAGAAAATATACTTCACACACCTCAAATGAACTGATCGGCTAAAAGATGCAAAGGATTACGCGGCAAATTAGTGTGGCGTCCAGAGGGTGTCCAAAAATAGCACCATGACACAGGGGGAACACTTGTATCACCGTTTGCTGTGGGTTACATACCCACGACACATGGCCAGCATGACCCATCTAAAATACAACATAGAGCACCAACTCAGCTAGACCAAAATAATATAGCGCACTGCTCGGCTCACAATAGCCTCAAATCAGTGACCGAAAGATTGCATTAGTCTATTACAAATTATTTGGTAACGTCAACAATGTATAGCCTAGGCCCTATATTCGCGATTTATGCTATGGAAACAACCCACTGGGCAAAGACATCAATTCAAAGTCGATTCCACGTTGGTTCGACGTAATTTCATTGAAATGCCGTGGAAATAACGTTGATTCAACCAGTGTGTGCCCAGTGTTAACACTCATATAGACCACATTTGTATTATAAAATAGCGGAGTCTCTCGGCTACAAGAAGGCGAAGTAAAAACTATAAAACACCTCACGTTGTAAACTAGCCTACGTTGTTTTAAACTATGCACGGATAGGCCTATATTGAGATAGGCCTATGCCACATTGTTACACGAAATGCACTCTCAATGCCCACCTCCGTTATACCTGAATCGCAAAAATCAAGTTATGTGTGGCAGGTTTTGTTAAATGGCCACCAATTAGAAATATGGCCAGGCCTGGACAGAGATTGAAAACAGTGCCAGAATAACACGCTAAAGCTTTTCCTTGAAATAGTTACAATAATCTTCAATGATTATGATTGGATAACACGTATAAAGGAAACAACGCGATGTAATGCGTTTACACAAGGCCTTAAATGTCACGTTATTTCCCCCCCAGAACCATTCACAATTCAGAAAACACAGCGGCTGGAACTGGTCAGGAAACGTGCTTTATAAAAGGAAATAGAAAAGGAAGAATAATGAGTTAAAAGACACATCTGCTTTCAATAAGGATTAGTCCGTATCTAATGCTAGACTGTAGCCTATTGGAATTGTTGAATTACTTATATCCCAACAACATCTGCGAATTATATTTTTGTACCCTACTGTCTTGTCAAGCCATCTCAGAATGTCATTTTTGCAAGTGTTAATATGTATGATAAAGGTAAGGTTTTGACGTTTTAATAATGACCCAACAAAGACAGGAAATTAAATGATTTCGGATAGAAAGATGAGCACAATCTGCAGTATAACGTAAACGTGTAGCGTCGAGAGATAATAATATGAAAACCATACAACAAAACGAAACACAAGACACACGTTCCATGTACTTCGTGTACAAAACATGAATTTAAACTTGAATAGGCCAAAGATGCAATATCTACAAAAATACACAGGTTTTGTTATAGTTATCCAACTTGACCCTATACATTTCTTTACTAATGTCCTATTCGTGTCTTGACTATGAAGCCGTAATAGAGGATACATAGTCAAAACAAGCTGCATACTGTCACAGACAGACGTGACCCCAATTTGCAATGTGCTACTTTGTCAAGAATAGGCCTATAGATCTCAATTATATCAGATCAAAAGGGAAAACAGTAGCTCTCAAGAGGAGAGACCATTGGAGAGGAGAGAACATGAGTGACATTTTTCTGAACGTGTACAAGTCAATTTGTCCATACAGCACGTTACTGCTCATTGCTTTCTGTCTTCTCTTTATTCATTTTCTTCATCTTCATTCGCCGATTCTGGAACCAAATTTTGACCTGTCTCTCGGTCAAATTAAGAACCCGAGCGACCTCATATCGACGGTCCCTGGTAAGGTACATATTGAACAAAAACTCTTTTTCGAGTTCGAGAGTCTGATATTTTGTATAAGGACACCGTTTCTTCCTCGTTGAACGAGCGTGTATCCAATTCGCCACCGGGTTGCCTGTAAAATGATAAATCAGAAAAAAGTGAATACATTGAGCACTTTTGCTGACCTTTTCCAGTGTATAACCCAAATCATTATTATCATAAACACTTCGACAAACAATAGACCAGACGGAGAGCAGGCCTACCCTCTTATACATTTTTGGGGGGAATAAGTCTATGATTCAATATAATCCATGTGCATTGTCAAATGTGTCATCAATGTTTTCCTTAATAATTATAAACAATCGTCTCTCTTATAGACATGATTCATCTTCAACAGTGCTAGAAAAGGACCGAGGCATAAAATTGTGAGTGCACCCGTTTGCTTTATTGGCCCATAAAATATTTTAAAAGCCTTTAACTGACTAAAAGCCTTTAAAAGTCTGCAACCGAGCCAGCTAGATGCATTTCACCCTGGTAATCCTGTTGTGGCCTAAAATATTGTGTTCTGTGTTTATTGAAGGGCGTTTGCTCGGTGTTGTCATGTTTTTATAAGTACTGATATGAAGAAACTTCCATATCAATGGTTTTGGTCCTTGCTGAATAGGCTGTATTTGAGCAAAGTTATGTTTTGTGATTTTCTCGGTTTCGGTTGTACCAGAAAGTTGAATAATCACGTGAAAAATCAGCCATTATTGACTAAATAATACGGGGAAATAAACAAATATAGGTTTACATTGAATGAAATGAAATTAGCCATTATAATCATACTGCAGATAAAAACCATGGTGACTCTTGGTGGTTTCTGCAAACTTTTCTGTGAACATGGATCATCCGAATTAGCTTGTTGGTTGATTTTAGGCTTCTGGATGTGCATTTTAATCGAAGGCTATAATAACAAATAATAAAATAATAATAATCCACTATAACACAAAGCCTATATAAGGCCACACCTCTTGTGTATAAATGAAACAAAATCAAATGTCTCGAGAAGTAAAATAAAATATGTTTTTACGCACAAAACATTATTTTAGGCACAAGTTTTGGCCATGTAAGAAGATAGTGGAGTGGAATTTACTAGAGATTCTGATCTCGCCAATGAAAAGCTTGCTTCCAGTTTCCCCATTGTATAGCTGTTTTATAGCTAATTCATATTTTACAACCTTAAGGGGATTGGCGTTTGTTCTGTCTAACACTGTCTAACAGCCCCTCCAGTTCCCTTCTCGTTCAAAGGGAAGAGAAAAGAGACGACCATTTCGTTTTATAGCGGGACAACAACCACGAGCAAAAACCCCATGGATGACGAACACCGCCACCTCCCACACACACGGCTCCTATACCCGTTTGTGGACTGGCATGGCTTCCACTTACTTGGGTCGAATTCTGTCTTTTCGTCTTTGTGCTTCCCGGAAGCCAAAACCTCCGACTCTGGAGAAGGGACTATCTGCTGGGCCTTGTCTCGGATGTCCACGCAGGTGTTGTAGAAATAGTCTGGGTATCCGCGACTGTTGGAGGTGATGCAATCTCCGGTACTGGGCTGAGGGAAACCATCGGGTTTGAGTCCGTAGTGTCTGCAGTTAGCCGGGTAGCCTGGAAAGGATACTGTTCCAGATATGGGCTCCAGCCATGAGCGAACATACCTCGAGTCCATTCCAACGTGAGGTTGGTGGGTGTATGGGTGGTAGACCACTGAGGATTGGGAGTGAACTGGGCCCCAGGAGGAGGAAAAGACAGAAGGTTTCGGCGCAAAACTGCAGGAGGGAAAATCGGAGCACTCTGGTACTACTGTCGTCTGACGCGAGCGGGTGGGGGGAAACTCTGAGAACCGCGACGCCAACACGTCCTCGCTCTCATGGCTTATCAAAGAATCCACATAATAATTGCGTATGGGACCGGTGGTCGACATGGCGATGCTCTGGTCTCTTTTACATGCATCCGATTATTATATGGAGTGTATGTGTACTTTTATCTTACCCCTAGAACAATCAAGGCAGGTAATTATTTATCCCGAGGTTCTTTGACTCTCATTGGAGACGGTTGAACACGTGATTATGTTTACCACAAAATTTTACATTCGATTAATGCGCAAGCAGTCACAGGTCAGGGATGTGTGTACCTCTGACCTTTGAATGCTATTTATGTACAATAATGATATTCTATGATCAATCATTTAGAAGGATTCACCACCTATAATGTTTTCGTTTTTCCTTGTTGTCCTAAAAGCATGGAAAACTGGTTATCCCCTCGTATTGGAGCATGAGGTACGTTGATCACAGTGCATGAAGCACTTTTTATCGATGTAATTTGTCTTTGTCGACAATTTGAATAATTATTGAGATAAAACCGTTTGGAAAATAAGAATTCCTTTTTCCTTTAGAGTTTTTATCCAATCTTAATGCATTGTATAGACTTTGATGGGTATAACATTGTTGTAACATGCACAATAGCAACAATAGATTAAAGATCGAATAATATAATAATATACCCCAAATGTGTGATTCATATGAGGCTATTGTAAAACTGTGTGACTGTGTAGAGATTCGGAACACTTGCTCACCACTGCAGCTAAATTCGGAGAGAGGCTGCTCGTGTTTTATGTCCCTCAATAAATGTTTACGAGAACCATTTCATTGTTCATAAACGTGTGGTTAATTTTAAAAAACTCTACCGAGTTATTCATATCACATAAACATAAAACGAACATATTACAAAAAGAACAAGATGCGAAATACAACTATGACAGGAGTTATTTAAAAACAACATTCAACAAAAATGTTATGCAGGAAAAAACAAACATGCTTAACCTATTTTACAGAATGGAATTGGGCATCACTGGTCTGAGCAACAGTCAAAAGTAGAAAAAGGCCTATAAACATATCCTACAATGAAAAGTTGGTTGGATAGTTGTGGGTGAATAATTTTTTTTAAAGGATAAAGCTCTTTATAACCAGGCAGGTCACCCATGATTCAAGTCAGTATTCGACGTCCATCCATGTCTCAGAATGTCGGGAGATTACGTGGAAACCGCCCACTAGAGGCAACAGTGAGCGCTGTTTTGCTAGGGCGCTGTGGATGGGCATGGCGGATGGGCTTTAGCATCTACCTCTGGTTCAAAAGGTTGCATGTTCACATGTTGTTTTAAGCCTATCCCAAACTTGAACCCTTACCTTAACCATTCGTAGTTAATGCCTCACCATAGAATTCGGAGTTAATGCCTAAACTTAACTGTAACCTAAAAGTTGTTGACTTACTGCCTAAACTTAACCTTAAACACTTCGAAATTTGATGTTTGGAACAACTTCAAAATGTTATGTTTGAGGAACATGGATGAACGTCTAATTCTGACTCGAGGCTTTGAGAGCTTGTTGTGATAACAGCAAGTAGCATATAGGCCTACCACAATACAATGTGTTTTGATCATGTAGGCCAGGAGTCTCCAACCTTTTCTAGCATGAGTGCTACATTTAGAAAAATGTAACTTATCCGAGCTACAATTTTTTTCTAGTATTCAAATAGGCATATTCTTCTCTTCTCCTCTCACCTTTAACTCTTCCTGGGTCCTTAGTGTACAAGAGAAAGTAGTGCACTATATTTTCTGTCAATATACCTGGTGAAATAATTGTTAATAAACAACTCTAAGGGGGGCCCAATAAAATCTGTGATGTCTTTCCCAAATTCTGTTTTATTTTTTCCAAAATTATTTTTTCTCAGTTTTATTTTTCCTGGTTTTAGATTTTTTAAAGTTTTTCACTCTCAAAATTACAATTGTTCGTAGAGAAACAACGAGATTGGATGTTCTGAGTCCATGTTAATACTTAAATCACATCAGAAGACCAGAAAAAAAACGATTTGAATTCCCCTTTAATTGCGCATCTACTGAGTGAGGAATGTGCAGTCTAATGTTCCAGTCTCGTGCTTCTGCACTAGTAATAATATGACAAACTGCCATGTGGAGTAAACCCAGTTTAGTTTGGATTTAAGTGGTAATATTGCGGCCTACCTGGTGTGCACAAATCCTTAAGAGTCTATTGATGCACCCGCGCGTCAAACTAATTAACATAATAGTTTAAGATAGAGATACAGTATATGTTTTTTTTTTGGTCCCGCTTATGTTGGCCTTCCGCATCTGCAGTGGAAAAGTGTCAGAGCTACAGCACTGTTTGTCAGACCAGGAGACATCCTGCAAATCGGCCTGGAGACCAGCCTACAAACTAATATTATGAGACTCTCGGGAACACAATGGCGTTTGTCTGAAGTCGGACTGAGAACACATGGCTCCCGAGTGGCGCAGCAGGTCTAACATGCTGACCACACCACTGGCGTTGCAAAATAAATGTACACATACATGTTATTCAATCATTGTACCCACACTGCCATGGAGCGTCTGCGTTGCCAAGCACTAAAATAGAAGTCAGTTCTATTTGTGACGCTGAACGGATGCAAGTCCTGCCTCTCCCATCTCCTCATTGGTTAACAGAAGCAGATACCCATGTGCCATCTCCTCATTGGTTATACCCACGTGGGTGATTGAAAGATGAACTGAGGTTGTGGTCTTTGTGGTAATACTATGAAAGTTAGATACCAATCGCCATATAAAGTCCAAACAAGAAAAAACGATTCCGTTGACCGTTTTGTGTGTGGATTAATTGTTGGAGTAGTGGACCTTCTGCATTTCAGGTAAAATAACAACTCAACATTTATATCCCAGGGCAAATTAGCTAGCTAAAGATGACAAATTAGTTAGCAACTGCCATAAATGTTTAATGCTTTTCGACCTGTCCCCAAATTAGTATAATTGGTTCAGAGTTTGTTTTGATATTTCAACCTGCGTGTCGTGATCGTGTTTGGTGTGTGGGGACAAAATCCACTTGCGCACGATGGCGCACGACCGCGCACGATGGTGCAAGTGCGCGTCCGGTCTGGGTATGGTGTTAGGCACTGCATCTCAGTGCTAGAGGCGTCACTACAGACCCTGGTTCGATTCCAGGCTATATCACATCAGGCTATATCACAATCAGACGTGATTAGGAGTTCAATAGTGCAGCGCAAATTGACCCAGCGCTGGCCAGGTTAGGGTTTGGCCTGGGTTGGCCATCATTGTAAATAAAGAATGTGTTCTTAACTAACTTGCCTAGTTAAATATACAAATAAAAAGCATGCCAACTTCTCTCTGTAGCGTCTGAACCATTTGGGTTACAAACTAATGCGACCCCACTATGAACACGAACATGATGGTGTTGTCTGTGTTGCTCTTACGACCCCCACAACTCTACCGGGACTCGTCTGACGGTAACCATGTACTGGTTTAAAAACTGAATGGAATTATGGAGGTAGTTTTGTGTCAACAAAAAAAGGGTTACATATGTGTACAAAAAACGAAAATATTTCCTGAGCTCATTCCTTATGAGCTCACGTTTTTCCATTTATTTATGTGTTATTCAATGCGTTTCTATGGGCTATAGTAGTAAAGCACAAATTAAATATTTTATCAAATAATGTTTTTATATTTTTGGGGATACCTACAGGTGTCCTAAAATCAAATAGCTAAATGATCCATAGTATGACCACCTTAAAACAATATGTCAGCTTAGAAGAACAACCTCCCCACAAATCTGTGCATGCTCTATCCATCTCCCAACCTCAAACTTTCAATTGTGGTCATCAGGGAAACTCGTAAAATCGTCTCATATAAAAAACAAGCACAAAAACAATTTACAAGAGTAAATGAAATAACCTTACCAAAATAATAAACCTACAATAGCCACATGATCTCTTTTAAGAAATGTTTGGTATGGGTAGCCTAAATCTGGAAAGTTAGTAACATGATGATCCATTGGGATAAGTATAGCCTATATTGGCTCAGGAAATTGGATATATAACTCCAAAGATGAAGAGACATGCATGGAGTACTAGGGAACTCTGCAGTGCAGTGCAGTGCAGTGTCTGGGCGTCGGATGACCAGCCATTTTCATTCAGTTGGGCTGCATTTAGACAGGCAGCCCCACTTGTCATTTTTGTCCCACTAGTTGGTCATTTGACCAATCACATCACATCTTTTAAAATCACATCTTTTTCAGAGCTGATCTGATTGATAAAAAGACCAATTCGTGGGAAAATATCAGAATTCGGCTGCCTGTCTCGACGCAGCCTCTGTCGTTCAGTCTGGGTTAAGCCCTTTGCCACAACACTTCAAGCTGCGTTTTTCTCTTTTCCCTGAGAATAGGGTGCCAAGGCTCAAATCACCTTCTATTCACAAATGCAATATACTATAAATGCAATAACACCTGTATTTTAAGATTTTACAATGCTGTCTTTTGAAACCTAATGGAAAAGATGTCTGACTGAATTAAGCCACTTGGATTAATCGATTCAATACATTTAACAACTACAGACTAGCTACATGACTCTGACTGTTGTTGAGAAAACAAATAGACTGCTTGTTGCGCCTTCTCCAGTCCAAAACTGAATCAAACTCCTTTGTTAAATGATCAGCCTAAGATCCATGTTATTAAAATATAATTTGCTGGAAATGATGTAGCCTTGTGCCATGCTGAACATCAAAAAGCGATGTTAACTGGTATGTAAAACACAAAACGTTGGAAAAAGTAGGTCTAGGCTGTAGGCTATGTTCATTTGGTGAACCTATCAATCACAATAAAATGTAGACCTGCCTACACATTAGAATTTGGTTTAGATTCTTATCCAAATTGCACGTATACATGGGCTCGAATATATAGGTCACGGACTGGGGTGCCCATGACTTTATCTGCAAATGGATAAGTATGGAAATGTTTATAACAAGAGGCGATAGGGTTTGTCTGTTGTATAGCCTTGATAATCGTTTTTCTTGCTATCTTTTGCTGGCGTCTGAGAACCAATATTAATGCCAGCAGACATCCAGTAGGCCTACACACCCAACCACTAACACAGACAAGACATTACTACGTATATTTTTATGAATAAGATAATCTCGTGATTACCATCTCATTGGTAGGTGTACAGTAGTTTACATATAAATCATGATTCAACCTTTATAATTGTATGTTCTCTAAATTGGCCAATCAACATGTGTGTAAAATTTGAGAATGCTACTTAGGATATAGAATTACAGATGTTTGTACATAGGCCTATCCTACATTTACACGTTCTGCTCCTGGGCGTATTTGGAGAGATTTGAGTACCGTGTTCTAGTTACGGCTTTATTGAGTTGTAACGGTGTAGGACTTGTTTTGCACTCATATAACATCATCCATATTCTAGTTATGGACGAATCTACATCAATGTAAGCCTTCAAATGATTGTTGTGCTTTTTTTCTTTGTTTTACCTTTAAACTGAACAAATAAACAATGATGATTGAGCATTTGTTTCCATTGTAATTTCTTGAAATAAATCAAAATAGGTGTTAACTCCATTTCAAACAACTCACAGTGTAAAAGATCCCAGATCCTCTAAAATATACGTTTCAGGGATGGATATTTTACATTTCAGTTAATTTAATAAATACAATATCTGGATCTGAAGTGAAATTGACATAAACAACCCTGACATAATATTGGGCAGATCCAATTGAACCAACACGCACAGACACGCACAGACACACACGCACACACACGCACAATGTAGACCAGTTGCAACTGATTGATTCCATTAAGATATTTTTGTATTTATTTTTTACAACGTTTTTTATGACTTACATAACAACAATATACTTAAAATACATATGAGGCTTTACTTTGATTAATCACCCACTTCAAGCGCATTTGAGCACCATGCGGTTGCTAAGAAAATGGAAATGACACACAGCCACACTGCATGCAACGTTGGTCCACTCCGGTGACATCACTGTTCCACAGTCTAGTGCAAGACATGTAAACATGAGGCCTTGACTTCTATTCAATGTTACAGCTATATTGTCTTTATTATTTAGTCAATCCAAGTTTAGGCAATCTAAGCTCATCATTTGCCTAGTAAGCCTAGTTTAAGGTGACATCGTCACTGCCAGCAGTAGGCTAATGTGAGGTATATAGGCCTACTTGTATTTCAGCTAAGCTGTAAAGTATAGGCTACACTGACTGATCACTGAATAATGGTCCTAATGAATAAAACAATCATTAGCCATTTGAAAACGTTATTGAAAACATAAAAAAACATACTGGTCTTAAATGGCCATGTACTGTTATAATCTCCACCCGGCACAGCAAGAAGAGGACTGGCCACCCCTCAGATCCTGGTTCCTCTCTAGGTTTCTTCCTAGGTTCCTGCCTATTTGCAAAGATAGGTGGGACTATCGTTCATTAGTTAATTAAAAGCTGATGGGGTTTTTTAAACTAAAAAATATAGAAGTTTCAGCCCACAAAACCTTTATCGGTGTAAGAGGATTGAAAAAAATGCTGTTTATGTTTATAACATCCTCAATAATCTTGTTATTGCCAATAAAAAAATATATTCCATTAATAATAACATTAAGAACATGAATACAAATTAGCTAAGAGACTGACAGCTCAGTGTGTGCAAGCAGGTGGTTTTAAAATTAATCTTGAAGGTGATTTACGTGTGTGAGAATGGACGTAAAAATAAGAAAAAGCTATTTCTCCGTTAATGCAATTGTATATGCCTATCCTAATTCAACACAGCCATATTGATTTAAGCTTTCATAAATTCTCATAAAGCCAAAAATATAAATACAAATATTACGTTATTTCTTGGATATCAAGGCTCAGGGGACTAAGCTCCCGAGTGGTGCTGCGGTCTAAGGCACTGCATCCCAGGCGTCACTACAGACCCTGGTTCGATTCCAGGCTGTATCACATCCGACCGTTATTGGGAGTCCCATAGGGCGGCGCACAATTGGCCCAAAGTCGTTAGGGTTTGGCCGGGGTAGGCCATCATTGTATTAACTGACTTCGTCGAAGAAACTGTATCTCAGTGCCAGAGGCGTCACTACAGACACTGGTTTGATCCCGGCTGAATCACAACTGGCGGTGATCGGGAGTCCCATAGGGTGGCGCACAGTTACCCAGCGTCGTCTGGGATAGGGGAGGGTTTGACCAGCGTAGGCCGTCATTGTAATATAATAATTTGTCCTTAACTGACCTGCCTAGTTAAATAAAATGCTGCTAGCAATAGAGTACATAACATACATTGGGATTAAAAATTGAGAGTAGTCGGATTGGAAGAATGCTGTTTATTACAGACGTTAATTTCGTGGAGTGGACTGGAGTAACATTGCGAAATCGTAAACACATTTAAAGACCACTTAAAGGCCTTACTGACTGGAAACGATTGATTAAAGCTCTGGTCGTAAAGACATTCATATTACGACAGCAGTATTGCCTAGGCCTATACCTTCTCTTACGAGGGTTAAAATTTGTAGACTATACATTTGCTAAAAAATATTTGACATCGGAGATGGCCACCATACACGGCGGATTAAGTAAAGGCCTAATAATATTCCAATGAGTCATGTTGTTTTCTATCTTCTCCTCAATTTACTGGCATATTCAACGAAGATAAGTAGCTAAACTCGGTATACTGTTTTGTGATGTCGACTGAATGTAATGTTTCAAAATGGTTCATATTGCAATCCATGTAAAATTTCAACATTTTGTGTAGGCTATATTTGAGCCGAGATAAAGTGCAAAAGAGAAAGCAAGCCACCATAATGACGAACAATATAGGCCTAAAACAAACCATTATAATCTCAAATGGTCATTTCGACGTTCCTTGATTATATTTCAGTGATCATACAAGTAATATAATAAAATATGTCTATTACAACAAAAGCATGAGTCCAGAGATGAGACTGGGAGTTTTACTACTTGGCAGATGTCCCATGGCACCTGGAGACTCTCTTTGAATGCTGAGTAAATCCCTAAAATACCTCCGGTCAATAATCCCGTCTACAAGGTTAGACCTCTAACGTCTCTGCACAACAACACAAAGTTGAAAAGGATTTTTTTACCCCGTGATGTTTACAACCCAAATTCTCCCACTGCAGCAATATACCTTTTAGTGTCCACCACATAAAGCCAAAGAGCTAAGAAAAAAGGGCTCGTCGTGGATATTGATGCCATTTGCGGCGACTCCTGAGCCGAGTGTGTAATCTTGCAGAAATGGACGCCCTTGATGAAGGCTAACTGACGTAATCAAGGCAGTTTCTTGTTGCCGAGCCAGGAAGTCAATCCCAACAACATGAAACTACCTAAACCACGCAACAGCTGAACGTGGAAGGTCAATCCATTGAGGATTAGAGACAATATCAAACGTATCTCATAGTCAAATGTTTTTCTATGTAGCGATGGGGGGAAAAAATCTATAGAAAATAAAAGAATAACAAAAATGCTGTATATGTAGACAAGGACTAACAATCCTTGGCTATGCTGCGTTTCCATGTTCATCAATTAGATCTAGGCCTACCTGTTAAATTGCGACAATAGGATACTGGACTAATGACTCCTTTGAAATGCTTGATGTCGTTTCGCATATTAGTCATATTTGAAAATAGAAAGATAGGCCTAATATTATGATGTCCACGACTTGAATGCATATCCAGCAAGAAGTGATCACATTTAGTAAGATTCTTTGTAATATTCTATTTTTTGTTGATAGGATAGCATGCTCCATGAACACATTCAGGTTCACAGTCGTCTGTTCATTCTATGACAAAACATCGTTGTCCATCCAAGGCAGAGGTAAATTGAACAAAACTGTCACAGCACACATCGTAATCCAAAATCCACTTGCAAATCTCGAGCAACTCATTAACATAGAAAACCCCCACAACCATCACTGGTCGGATCTGGAATGTCTGCATGAGGTTAAAATACAGCAACAGAAAAACACGAGATACCTTCGGTGTTATGGAAATGAATGTGCTGCCTGATGCAAATATGACAAATGAACAGAGCCAGACGTGATCTAGTCCAAAGCAAAGAAGGGAAATGCCAGCGGCTAGTCCTACCTTCAACGTAGGTTGCATGCGGGGATCCGTTGCCATGCTCCTGCAGTCGTTTAGTTGCTGACTCTGTTCTATCATATCCATTCCGTTAAAGTTATCACCCGGTCTCTTTTTGCCTCATCATTTGCTCCATCATCCGTTGGAGAAGGTCACATTTCCCTCATCTGGTGAAAGAAGTGGCGTGCGCCCGTTTAACCAACCCCATTTTACCCCGGCTCCGTGGGTATAGACCTCCTCCTTCTCACCTTTAAACGCGTCTTTACTGCTGCGGTGCACATTATACTTGCAGATCATAAAAACCACCTCTAGCGCTGTACTCCGACCATCATGACGTTACTATTTTATGACCTTGAATTATTGTGGTCACCTGGCTATTTAAATCACCACTATATGGTCGGTCTTTCCACTCACATTAAAACTCCCACTATTGCGCCCCTTCCCTCTCACCTCTCTTTCTCAAAGCAAGCCATAAAGGAAACGAAGGAGAAGGACAGGAAGGGGAAATTATGCTCCATACACATTTTACTTATTTTTGTATAGGCTTATTTTATATCTTTACAAAACGTCCAGACATACTGTTTGCGATAATTATTTGGAAGAGCATTGACTTTATGATGCTGTAATGCACAGGACATCAAGTTCAGATGAACAAAAAACAACAAAAAACAAAACAACATAAACGAAAGAAAGTCAGAGACCAAGTAAATACATCAACATTCATCAAAAGTGTATGGAAAACAATTCAAACGCACTACTGTCACTTTAAGGCATTTGTCTAAATAATTCATGTCCAGCGTTTTAAAACAATGTGCATCTGGAGAGGTTCATAGCATTTCACTGTCAAGTCCTAAAAACTGAAACGTTTGACAAAACCATGCATTAACTCAATTTATAACCTGCTCTAGATGATTTCTCCTGCATGCTTGTAGCGTGTGCAAAGCTGGACCTTATTTTCCTATGTGTAGCAAACTTCATTAACAATGGAGTGGAGTTTAGTCTGCTAGCTAATGTGTAGCCTAAGTGTAGTTTTTGTGAAGTTTCTCTTCAAATAAGGTGTAGTCATAAGCAGAGGTTAGCGCTCTCACTCGACTCTCCCTGCGGAATTTCTTGAGTTTCATGCGTCGATTTTGGAACCATGTTTTGACCTATCTGTCAGATAAGTCAATACTCTTGTTCATCTCCAGGCGGCGCTCTCGCGTCAGATACATGTTGAACAAGAACTATTTTTCCAGTTCCAGAGTCTGATGTTTGGTGCAAGGACAACGCTTTTTCCGTCCACTTTTAGCTATGATCCAGTTTCCAATGCAATTCTCCAATCTGGTGTCCCCTGTAAAAAAGGAATGAGTTGAATTAACATAATTATTCGTTTATAGCTTAAACGTATCCTAATTTGTGATAGAACATAATAATCACTGGCATATGTAACACACCTTCGCAGCTTTTAGGGTTGGGGCCCCCTGGAGGTAGCCCCCCTCCCCCATACATCCACCCACACACGTCATAAACCATGGCAAACATGTTCAGAATTATAGGAAATTAGCTGTAAAAGTGCAAAATGTTCTCACAGTCTCATGGCACATGTGTAGAATAACAGGAAACTAGCTTTACATTTTCAAAATCTTCTCTCAGCCTCTTTGCAAAATGTGTAGAATAGCAGGAAATCAGCACTGTAGACCTATAGTAGAATTGCACTTCGCAATGTAGACCTATAGTAGAATTTCACTTTGCACTGTAGGCCTATAGTAGAATTTCACTTTGCACTGTATGCCTATAGTAGAATTGCACTTCGCAATGTAGACCTATAGTAGAATTTCACTTTGCACTGTAGGCCTATAGTAGAATTTCACTTTGCACTGTATGCCTATAGTAGAATTGCACTTTGCACTGTAGGCCTATAGTAGAATTGCACTTTGCACTGTAGGCCTATAGTAGAATTGCACTTTGCACTGTAGGCCTATAGTAGAATTTCACTTTGCACTGTAGGCCTATAGTAGAATTTCACTTTGCACTGTAGGCCTATAGTAGAATTTCACTTTGCACTGTAGGCCTATAGTAGAATTTCACTTTGCACTGTATGCCTATAGTAGAATTTCACTTTGCACTGTAGGCCTATAGTATAATTGCACTTTGCACTGTATACCTATAGTATAATTTCACTTTGCACTGTAGGCCTATAGTAGAATTTCACTTTGCACTGTATGCCTATAGTAGAATTTAACTTTGCACTGTAGGCCTATAGTAGAATTTAACTTTGCACTGTAGGCCTATAGTAGAATTTCACTTTGCACTGTAGGCCTATAGTAGAATTTCACTTTGCACTGTAGGCCTATAGCTTAATGGAGTTGCTAATCGATGCTAATATATCATTTCAACTCCAATTGTTTTCTTTCAAGGTTACATAAAGGTCATAACATGTCGTTGTCTATGATGCCTTAATGCACTGAGGTATAGCCTAATCATAGTCTTTAGTGAGATGATAAATGACCTCTTCTTAGAGAATATAGCTTAACTAATGCAGCATTATTTGTGTATCTGGAGAAGCCTACGCTCAATCAAGGCCAATTGAAACAATTAACTATATAGAAACACTGGGTCTACGAAAAATGTGAGTTGATCTCATCAGGCAAATAGGCTAATAAAAATACATTGTTAATTCATATGAGTAACTTGTGTATTTTTTGGCGATAAGAATTACATTATGTTATTTCATTGGACCAACTGGACCAACTGGACCAAATAGCATAAGATATAAGATATACATTAAATGTAGATATTAGTTAATGCCGCAATACAGGTCTTGGTAAGAGGGATGGATACCACGGACGATGTCCGGGGTGTATAGTCGAGTCTATCCATAAAGGAGTCCGGAGGAGTTTCTGTCTTGATTAGGCCTACATGGTGCAGCGGACACGAATAATAAAGCTAATCACACTGTTCACATGGGGAAACAATCCGGAAATCATAAAGGCTAGTATTCAACGCAGCGCAGTGTTTTGATCATTTTTCAGTGAATTACTGATGAATTACTCTTTTAGAATGTGGGATAAAAGACCTAATATTTTAATAGCAAGTTATTAGTAGGGCCTACTGTAACGAATTTGTCAGATTTAAGGAAGAGAGAAATTAGGGACTGAAGCAACTTTTAATATTTCGCCCTAAATCATACGTTGTTTTTAATTACATGGAAATAGAAGCCTCATATCTGCCGGGTTTAAACAAGAGTTAAATAAATAAAGCATTCATTGTGTAAGCATTGGCGTGAATTTCGGATGCACATGCCGTGGTCAGATATGCTCAATACCAGGCCTAAGAAGAATACATAAATAATGATAATAATAATAATAATAGTCCTAATAATAATAATAAACGAATCCCCAGTTGGTCCTACAATTGTTTTTATAATTATTTGTTTTTCCTGAACTTACTAAGTAAAACGTCATAACTTGAGGTTGTATGTGTTTTAGATGTGTTGTTTTATACTTCGAAAAAGTAGTTACCGACAATGTATCTACAAAATGTTGTTTCGAAAGCGAACAAGCTGCAAAAACATAAACAATCATACAAACACCCATTCCGTTACCCTTCACCTTCCAGGAAACTTTCATAAGCAAAAGCCTACATTTTTTACGTTTTTTTTTGTCTGCGCAGTTTGTCTGTAGGCTATGTCTTCTCGGCTCGGTTTCCCGGGTACAGATGAAATACAGTTTAAACAGTGAGTCTCCATTGAACATGCTTTTTAGTCTAGGAATCTGTGTCTCGGAAACTAGCATCATCTGTTTAAATCCAATGAGATATAAACCAGGCTATATTAGAAGCACATAACGTGAATTATGCTTTATTTTATTAATTGCCGTAACTATATTTTTACTGTGTATACATTTGGATAGGCCTCCCATTTTACTAGTAGCCAATTACTTTATTATAAGAAATCCAAGCGAGACATCGGGACTATAGTAAGTCTATCCAATCTGATTATTATTATTATTATGACCACCAATTAGACATAACAAATCTCATTTGTTAAACCTTCTCAAAATAAGAATAAATGAGCTCCATCTCAACTGCAAAGTATCTGAGGCTGTGCAGTGTGCAATTTCATTTCTCAAAATCAAAAATGTAGTTCAATGGTTAACGGATTATGTTCCTCCCAGAAAATTGGCACTGGCAAATATGTGTGCCAGTGTGTGCCAGATACGCCTCCTGATTGGTTTCGCAGGTGTAGTTAAATGGTTCTGGATTCTCTGTCCCAGTTTCGACCACAGAGAAGATACTATATAGGCCGAAGCCATGCACATTCTCCTTTCTCGGGTACCGTTGACTGGCTGTAGGCGATTCCGGACGAGAATGTTCGTGCATTTGACTGTGATGGCGTCTGTCAGCCATCCTTTTGTAGGAACAAGGTGAAACAGTCTCCGTGCGTCCGTTTGGATCCCCGCTACATAGGAAGCACATTGAGTCCTCCGTCACACTTTCTGATGGGAAAGAACCTGGGATGCATTTTTATCTTCAGCCAATTTAGCTGCGTTAGGTAATGTTGGTGATGGTAGGTGGTGAGAGCCATCTTTGTCAGAGATGGCGCACTTGGTCATTTGGAAAGAGGCGAAGACGCGATTCCATCATTTCTCACCGTCGAACAGTCATACTCGGTCGAAACCTCTAAGAACCTACATTCCGGAACTGCCAAAATAGCCCTTATCTCTGCACACAGAGGATCCTCCTACCAACTATTCCACATGGAATTTAGAAGCTGGGATTGTATTTGGAAATTCCATTGTATTGTTATCTTTCTTATGTTGATACCACTGTTCAGAGCCCTCGTAGAGGATTTATAGTCGGGTAGGAAGCTGACATATTCGAGTCGGGGACGTGGAGCATCAAAAAACTTCATCAACATAATTATGGACGTACGATGCATGTCACGTGACTTTCAGACCACTAGGTGTTTGAAAGTGGCCTTGATGCACCAGACTGCCATGACGACACCAGGGTCAAGTTGTCGAGCTCTATGACAGAGTAAGGGCGCCATCTAGTAGGACAGATACAGATAGGGTACAGACGCAAGTTCCTGAACATACAGTAGTAGAGACTAATTCAAATAGTGTTCTATTGAAATATGTGTTCTAGAAAATAAAAGTGAGCAATCAATGGAGCTGGCGAAAAAGAAGAGGATAAACCTAAAGAAGATATGTTATGTAAATTGCACAACATGTAGGCTGACATTACATCATGATAAGTGCTGTCTTTGATACTTGTGTAGAGGGTATGCACTCCAAAAAAATAAGATTATTGTTATTTCATGCTATTTATTTCATTTAAATGCATCCAGAGCAAAAACAAACGTTTTGACAATGATTCTTGAAATATCAACTGCCCAGTAGTTGTATGATTTGATCTTATTATAACTATGTTTTCTAAAGGTAATAACGAAACATTATCTGTTGTTTATATTTCTTATAGTTCATTAAAACTGGACATGGCAGTACTTAAGGTCTCTTTCATAGAGTTCTATAAATGGCATGTAATAGTAGGGTATAATAAAAGAGAAAGAACAACACAATTGACGAACGCAGTAGCTTTACTTATAGGCTGTGCCAGAGTGAGAAAGAAAGGAGTGGAATGAGAAAGTGTATCAGGGATGTCAGGTTTATAAACACTATTATCGATAGCCAAAAGGTAATGAATGTGTTTTAGAGAATTTCTCTCATTACTATGCATTAACCTGTTATCAAAAGCCTGTCCTTTTTTTGTGTGTGCAAACCTTTACATTTGTTTTTATACACTTAGACAGTCGTTGTCTGACAAGTAATTCAAAAGTAAGCAAATGGCTACTACCCCTTTTGTTTGCCTTTTTTAATTAAAATTATTTAAACCATTTCATTGTTTATGTTTTAAAAAATCATTTTACTGTCCATTTTCTTGCGTTAATCATAGATCAATATAGTTGAACCACATATAGGCTATAGGCTACAATAGTGGCTATAATAGTGATGCAAACATTTGCATAATGATACTGTTTAATTATGTAAAGGAAAATCAACTGCGTTCTCTGGAAAATAATGAACGACGTGGAAGGTGTGTTCCACGATGCGCTACGGGAGTTAAACTCACCTTCCACGGAGTTTCAATATTTTCCAGAGCTATAATTTGGCTATAATGGCTATAATTTGACACATTTGCCACTAGAAATGTGTTCATTTTCAAGCAGTGCTTGTGTAACGGATGTGAAACGCTAGCTTAATTAGTGGTGGTTCGCGCTAAATAGACGATGCTTCAAGGGTGACTGTTATTGATGTGTGCAGAGGGTCCCTGGTTCGCTCCCCGGTATGGGCGAGGGGACGGTCTAAAGTTATACTGTTACACTTGACTTGGACTGAAATAGGTTCCAGTACTCATTTTGGGTGCCGGTACTGTTTATATTAAGGGGCGGGAGCTCTACAATACTTTTGAGCTAAGATTCTATAAGAGAAACGGGAGCTCAAGCAGTAGACACCCTGAGGTGCCTGTACTCAGCTCCAGTGAGCGCCTGCCCATGTCAAGCACTGTTTACAGGTAGAAATGTGGTCAACATCTACTGAAGCAGCTAGCAAGTTTACTTGAAAGCTACAGCAGTTGCCTTGGTAACCAAACAAACAGACTTGCTAGTATATCGAATTCAATACCAGAAAATGTTTTCAATTCGACTTTAGCTTTCAAAAGCAGCTCAATAGAACATGTAAGAATGAACTATAACCATTTAACTGATATACCGTGCGTTACAAGGAAATAACGAGCACTCTAGAATGCTCTTCAAGCCAATCAGAAAGATTTTTCATCAATGCCATGATGTAAATTAAGCAATAAGGCCCGGGGGGGGTGTGGTATATGGCCAATATACTAAGTTTGAGGGATGTTCTTACGCACAACGCAATGCGGAGTGCCTGGATACAGCCCTTAGTCGTGGTAAAATTGGCAACAACCCCCCAAGGTTCCCTATTGCTATTAGAAACTGGCTACCAACGTAATGTTCATTATACAGTTTAATTATAAACTGGGTGGTTCGAGCCCTGAATGCTGATTGGCTGACAGACGTGGTATATCAGACCGTACACCACAGGTATGCCAACACATTTATTTTTACAGCTCTAATTAAGTTGGTAATCCGTTTATAATAGCAATAAGGCACCTCGGGGGTTTGTGGGATATGGACAATATACCACAGCTACGGGCTGTGTCCAGGCACTCTGCGTTGCATCCTGCATAAGAACAGCCCTTTGCCATGGTATATTGGCCATATACCACACCCCATCGGGCCTTGCTGCTTTAAATAAACCCATTTTATCATGGTTAATCTATTTCAATCTATTTTCTTGTAAAACTTACTGCCATTACTTGTTTGAGGCTTCTATGCCAATATATTGGTAAAAAACCTTGTTTGAGAGGCAATTTCATAGAGAGTCATCTGTTTCCCCATAGCATGAGAAAACCTACAGAAGAGAGAATAATAATATAGTGACAATTGAATGTTGAGTTTTCTTCGCTGATCTTTAATCATTGGATTCAATCATGTAAGTGTTAATTGTGTTGTGTGACTCAGTAAGTAGCTTACAGAGCACACTGCTAGAAATGCTATGATCGTGGGTTCAATTCCCGCAAAGATCACTTACAGAAACAAAATGTAGTTTGCTAGTGGCATGCATTATTATATATGGTCAACTATACTAGATGTGCATCCGAATCGTTCATATTTTACTTAGTTAAGTTATCTTCCTGTTGACCTAGCCTACATAATCCATGGTGATTTAGAAAATACAACATAACATTGCATTCTCCTTTACTAGAATAACAGATATGCATATAAGCCTATATTTGATATAACTTCTCAGTTAACGTGTCGCTGTCATAATCTGCCAGAGAGCCTTGCAATTCAAAATAAATGTAATCCACAAATTAGTCAACTATAGCGTACCATCTAAGAATGATTGAAAAACTTGTTTGATTTGATGCGACTTTTGCCCTCAATGGCGCCGACGGGGAGGTCACTGACAATGATCCAGCCTTTTCACAGCATGTTATGGTGTAGCCTAACGATTTAAACACGGATCAGGGGGATAGAAAGTGAATGTAGGCTATGCTGGTCGAATCCTATAACGGTAGGGCTAGGCTATATCTGCACGCATCTTAAATCGCCCATTTATATCAATAGCTTACATGATTTATGCGAAACTTGGCCATTTCTAAAATAAGAATTCAGCCCTTTGAGAATGAGCTTGATTTCAAAGCAATATAAAATGGTGATGTGGCTGTCCATGTTACAATTGATAATATCGCGTCCTTATGTTTGTATGAAATAAAACAAAACAGCTAGGCCTATAGCTGGCCTGCCTATAGGGCACAGAGGCTTCATTTACAATCTTAAAAAGGATTGTTAAGAGATCCCGCCTCGTTCAGTGTGGTGAGTTGGCTTAGAGGCTATGTGAGTTTAATACATGGCAGGAACTGGATTACATTAAGAGGTTGGTTCTTAAGATCACAAAAAAAGGTATGTAGCCCATTTCTGGAGCATAGGCCTACTTGATATCAATGGCGTTTTTAAAGAGGATGGGCTGACGGTGAGGAGCAAGATAAGTTATGTGACTGAGTGTTGTCCGTAGCACCTGGTCAACCCGTCTTCCACACATTTGTGAATATCAACAAGACATTGTCAGTAGGCCTATATCATTAGGAACAAAACGAATATTTTTTTATAAGGGTGTGTTTAGACAGAACTGATCCAAGGCATTGTGATTGCTTGTTGGCTCTTGTATAATTAAATAAATGAATAGACCCGTCAGCTTTCAGTAAAATCAGCGTTATAATTCCAAAAAGCCTTGAAGTAGGCACAGTGTGCTGCATTTTATTATTTGGAGGACAGACTGTGCAACTATCTTAATTTTGATATGAAACGCATTGGATTACCATGGTTTCATAATCTGTATAACATATTAATAGCACTATAACATAATATAAGTGTATATTTCATAAATAAGATCAGTAGAAAAACATCGGATCAGTCAGATGTTTTCAGTAGGCAAAACATATGAACATCTGGGCTTTCTATAAAGGGTTTTCGATTAATAAAGTAGCCTTCAAATATGTCTAAATCTATTGGTTTTATTGGGTATCGCGATGGAATTCAACACATCTGAAAAAACATTGCTTAAATAAGAAGGTATGAGCCAGATGTAGGCTATGTCGGCGTTCGTTTATTGATTTTAGGTCACCTTGCTGCCGACTCACTACACCCCAAAACCTTAAAATATAGAATCTTATTACACAAAACACACACTCGTGCTCAAATCCTGTGACATTCCAATACCCCAGGGTGAACGACTTAACATATGCACACCCATGCACACAGATAGCTTACCTGCGCGGGTACGCTGAACGGGCCAGGGGTCTAGACCTGCATAGAAAGTTTACAAGCTAGAATATAAACACGAGCACATAAAATACCAGTCTGATTTGAAAAATAGCATGCACATTTTCTGAAAATTGCAATCTTAATGATAAGAAGTTGCATCAATGGAAACGTTTTAATGGTTAAACACCCGTTGCCAACATTAAACGGACTATTATTATTTATATCCATGTTCTTATTCTTCACATTCACATTCCTATATTAGTAATTCATTTTAGCTTAATATGATTAGACTACTATACGGGCTAATTATATATGTGTTTTAGGCTACTTATTACTATTTCATGCTTCACGAAGCATAACGTAACAATATAAAAGTTAACCCACTGTTCCTAGGCCGTCATTGAAAATAAGAATTTGTTCTTAACTGACTTGCCTAGTAAAATAAAAACCTAAATCCTTGATGGTGTAACACGCAGCTAATCCTCCACAACACACATTAAAATGGAGTCCGCCTTCATGCCATCAAAGTAACGGTAAAATAATATTACATTTGAAACAACGTTGAGCTATTTTGCAATTGAAGCCCGCTCGACGCAGGTTCTCTGCCTTAAATCAAATTATAAATCTGCCAGGTGTGATATAGGCCCACAAGATAAGTCAGCATAATATTACATTTGAACATCGTAAAAAATCTTAAACAATTTACCAAACTGCACATAGGCTTGTCATCGCCTTGCTGGGTTAAGCGAAATATCGTTCTCTGAAATAATGCGCACTCACACACATAGGCATATACACAGTCTATCTCTCTGTCACACACTCACCCACCATTATGCACACCATACACCAGAAAGACCTTTACGCACAAACAATTGCTTTTTGGAAACCTGACCTTGATTTCCTAAAGATGTTCATCACTGCATCCTCTCGTCCAATTGCATGCCTTCATACCATAAGCCTAGCTAGCTTATAGGCTAAATATTATTTTTTAAGACCCATACTAACAAAGCCTTCAAAAGAGCACGCTGGTATCGCAGTTGTGCCTGTAGCTTACAAGCAATGTAGGATATAATCAAAGTAGCTATTCTTCTTTCTCCTCCCTGTGGTTCTCTTCTCAATAGAGGGCTATCGTACCATTAGGGCCTTGTTCAACAATTGTCTATCTGGTGCGGAAGCGTCGCCTCGTGGTCATAACAAAATTGACGTAACACCAAATAAAGCGCATTTTTTTTGCGGGGCCCTGGATTTGTGTGGGGGTCTAGATTTATTTGATTGTACCACAGCCACGACTCCTACCCGATTAATAATGTCAAGAGGTCAATTAGGAGAGCATGTATTGATTATGTCAATATTGTAAACAGAGATCTGACACACCTTTGAGTGACGTTTGACACCACCAGACA
Source organism: Oncorhynchus nerka (assembly GCF_034236695.1). Taxonomy (NCBI): domain Eukaryota; kingdom Metazoa; phylum Chordata; class Actinopteri; order Salmoniformes; family Salmonidae; genus Oncorhynchus; species Oncorhynchus nerka. The sequence goes on along the minus strand of NC_088397.1, from coordinate 69,367,850 downwards.
CACTCCAGAGACTGCTGGTCTCACAGGCACATGCACACAAGAGTAAAATGAAGGAGAGGCGAGAGCCATGAAGAGCAGGCAATCTGATGCCGTGAGAGGGACCCTGAATTGTGAAAAACTCCAGTTCAGGCCCAAGGTCCCTCAGCGGGGTGTGAGAGCAGTAGTGTGAGAGTCTTGATCTCCATCATTGATCCAGAACCTACTCCTCTTCCCTCAGCCATATGTATTTTATCACCCGGTAGGCATATTATGCAAAATTCGTTTGAGGGGGGGTTACTTGAGCTATAAGCCAAAATTATACATGTTTGGTCATCAGCCAATCCATTTTGTGTTTGGAACTAAATGGAAAAGGCAGATTTGAAATACACTGAGTGTACAAAACATTAGGAGTACCTACCTAATATTGAGTTGCACACACGTTAGCCCTCAGAACAGCCTCAATTTGTCGGGGCATAGACTCTACAAGGTGTGGAAAGCATACCACAAAGGTGCTGCCCCATGTTAACTCCAATGCTTCCCACAGTTGTGTCAAGTTGGCTGGATGTCTGTCCTTTGGATGGTGGACCATTCTTGATACACACCGAACACTGTCAAAAACCCACGTGTTCCAATTCTTGATACACTTAAGCCAATGCGCCTGCCACATACTACCATACCTGACTCAAAGACACTTAAATTCGTTGTCTTACCCATTCACCCTCTGAATGGCACACATACACAATCCATGTCTGCAATAGTTTATGCTGCAATAGTTTATGTGTTGGGGGGCTAGTGTCAGTCTGTTATATCTGGAGAATTGATCCTGTCTTATCAGGGTTCCTGTGTGAATTTAAGTATGCTCTCTAATTCTCTCTCTCTCTTTTTTCTTTCTTTCTTTCTTTCTTTCTTTCTTTCTTTCTTTCTTTCTTTCTTTCTTTCTTTCTTTCTTTCTTTCTTTCTTTCTTTCTTTCTGTCTTGGAGGACCTGAGCCCTAGGACCATGTCCCCAGTCCACCTGGTCTTGCTGCTGCTCCAGTTTCAACTGTTCTGCCTGCGGCTATGGAACCCTGACTTGTTCACCGGACGTGCTACCTGTCCCAGACCTGTTGTTTTCAACTCTCTAGAGACTGCAGGAGCGGTAGAGATACTCTGAATGATCGACTATGAAAAGCCAACTGACATTTATTCCTGAGGTGCTGACCCGTTGCGCCCTCTACAACCACTGTGATTCTTATTATTTGACCCAGCTGGTCATCTATGAACATTTGAACATCTTGGCCATGTTCTGTTATAATCTCCACCCGGCACAGCCAGAAGAGGACTGGCTACCCCTCATAGCCTGGTTCCTCTCTAGGTTTCTTCCTAGGTTCTGGCCTTTCTAGGGAGTTTTTCCTAGCCATGGTGCTTCTACACCTGCATTGCATGCTGTTTGGGGTTTTAGGCTGGTTTTCTGTACAGCACTTTGTGACATCAGCTGACGTAAGAAAGGCTTTATAAATACATTTGATTGATTTGATGTCTCAATTGTCTCAAGGCTTAAAAATCATTCTTCCCTTCATCTACACTGATTCTAGTGGATTTAACAAGTGACAACAATAAGGGATCATAACTTTCACCTGGAATCACATGGTCAGTCTATGTCATGGAAATAGAGGCTATTCCTAATATTTTGTACACTCAGTATATGTAGGCCTATATCTAACTATTATTTCATCCTGTATGTATGAGACTTTTGAAGTAGCCCATATGAGGCCACATGAAAATATGGAAAATGCAAAACGTTTAGGTTATTTGGAGTGTTGGACAGTGTTATACACTTAGACCTCAAAGTTCCAATCTGGTTTTAACAAAATACATGTTACACTATTCAATTGCTTGAGGACGTCAAATTGCTGCACTCCAGATGTCAAATTGGGGCTGCTTTTCCATTTCAATTAGCCTACAGCAAATTAATTATAATAGTATGATCATTCATATAAAGCGTATCCAATACAGACTGACTGTTTTGCTTATTTTGGGTTCACAAATACCTCAAATTAAACAGATATTAAACAATAGCAAACAAAACATGGAAAATTGTTCATACACATTCATAACAGGTTGAAAAAACAACATTAGCCTATTATAGCGTCAGTTTTCAAGAGGTCAATGGTAGGTTCTCTAAACATCCCCCTTCAATCCCCATCCCCCATTCCCCCCGACACTCTTTCGTTTGCAACCCTCATTGGCTGGCTCACCAGTTGGTACCCGCATTTTCGAGAGCAAAGCCAGTCTCGGATTCAACTTTATTGCGTAGGGTTAAAGGTGATGGCCTTGACTTCACGAAAGTTCAAAGACAATATCTCTTTCTTTCTCGGAATACATCAAAATACACCTAAACGTTCAAAGTCCTCCATATCTGTAAATTGTTGCGCATCGGTATGAATTACATTAGATATAGCCTATGCGTAAATGCGTCGGCAGCCACAGAGTAAAAAACATGTCACAGCCGCAGGACATCAGTGGTGAGGTAAAGGCCTATACCAAATGGTCGATAAACTTGAGTTTTTTTCTCTCCAGAAACGGATATCCAAGTTGTCGTCGTTTTGTTGTCCCAAGCGCAAATGGATAAAGATATAGGCCTAGTGGATGACGTGAAGATAGTGCGCTCGGGATGTTATCTAAATCAGACATGTTTCAAATAGTATGTTTATATGTTTTTACGTAAACGGCCACCAATAGCCTACTCGACCTCTCTATTTACGATGGAAGGAATCTCTCCACTGGGCAGACGGTGTAATTAAGAGAAAAGTAGCTATTTAGTGCCCCTGTCTTTATGACAGTGTCTAGACCAGGCCAGCTCATTGACACATTCACTAACACGCGCACACATGCACGCACACGCAACTGTGTTTTACTTTACATATAGCCTATAGGTCATACATGGACGAAAACAAATTCAACATTATAGCACCTCTAATTATTTGCAGAGTTTTCCGTGAAAATAAGAGAAGTGGGCAATTAAGACAAATGTAGCACCCTCATGTTCATGACAAATAGTTTAACTATGTTACAAGCACTCCCAATATTTTAATCTGACATTTTACCTAGTTTTAGCCTATTGATTTGTGTGTAGACAAGTATTTTTGATTTGTATCAATTAGCCTTCCTAGTTGAGTTCTGAGAAAGAGCCTATACTTATTTTCCATGAATCTTAACATGAAATCTCAACGACTTGTCAGGGACATGTATAGGGTTTCACAGCGTTTTATTTGTATACTGTGCTATTAAGGGCCTACTTAAGAAGTCAAGTAGAACGTAACTTGCAATGATCTTCTACAAGCATTGAGGACTAGCCCAACTGATTCTGCAAAAGACCAAGCATTCTGCATGAATACACAAAGTATAATCTTACGTTCTTGGTAGTTGTTCGTTGAAATACAGACCTAGACCCAGTAAAAAATAATCATATAAATCGTTTATTTTTATGTTACATTCTTTCTCTTGATGCATATAGGCTTATGCAACGTCATATCTTAATACTGCATAACATGTCAATGGAAAGCAATCAACAAAAAGCTCGCTATAGTCAAAGAGCTTGTAGCCCTAGAGCTAAGTTATTTTCAGAATTCTTGAAAATATAATAATTAGGTTAAGTGATAACATTTTATAAACAAATGAATTATATATACAGTCATATAGTCTAAGGAGATTCATTTGGGACCGATGATTCGTGTCGAAGTTCTTGGTTGCTGCAAAAATGTTTATATATCTGCATATCTATGAAGAAGAGTCTGTGCGGCTGTCCTCAAGTCGGTTCAGTTTGTAGCAAAATCATTTTCACAAAGAAAGGATAATGATGTAATACAGAGATGCAGAGAGAAATGTCACTGGAAAGACATAATTTCACAAGTGAATCGAAATAGGATATAATCAAACAAAAATAATTACTGATGTTGTACTTGCCATTACAACGTTTCAAATGTTTGGCCGAATGTGACAAACGGTAAATATAAATCTTTCATTGGAAAAAAATGGAATAGTTTACCTTCATTGCTCTGCTATTGTCAGAGATACATTTCTCTAATGTCTTGTTTTATGCTGGTTCATGTTATTGGTTCAACAAAACAAGGAAACGTAAAACATATTGATAACTTATTTTCTTTCCAGTCCCAGCGTTTCCATGAATGACCTAACACTTGTTTTTGGCCAGTCGAGTCCGGCCTTGTCCTCCAAAGGCAATTCAGTTTTAGAGATGATAATATTGATGATTATTTCTCACCAAAGCTACCAGTTTAGAGTTTAGTTCACAATAAGGGATTTCCAGAAAAATACTGCAGCCGATCTCGGCTTAATTTCTTTTCTTTCATTCGGCGGTTCTGGAACCAGATTTTGACCTGACGGTCAGTGAGGTTGAGCATTCTGGAGAGCTGCAACCGTTTCTCCTTGTTGATATAAACATTAAAGAAGAACTCTCTTTCCAGTTCCCGAATCTGGAACTTCGTGTAAGGACACCTCTTCTTCCTGGTGCGTGGTGTACCTTAGAGCAATATAAAACAAATCATCAGGAGAATGTAAGGTCGAGTGTTTTTTCAGATAAAACAAGCATTACGATACACGCTGAAACGTATGGGGATTCAGAACGTAGGTATGTTAATTTTGATAAAATGCAAGAGTCCTAAACACGTAGCCTACCCTCAAGCCTGCACATTCATTTTCTTGCTCTGTATCCTTAAATCCATGGCCCCCAGTGCCATCCTCTTGTAACATACAACTATAATCAACCATCTCTATAAAATCTCTTGACGAGTTTTGTAACGCTATTCACGAAACGACAAAGACATTGCACTTCATCACCTCACTACCTGCCTTACATTCCCAACACTGCCATAATAAATGGGAATATATGGCTATCATGGAAAAATGAACCTTCCTTTCATATCATAATGCGATCATCTATAGCGAATTAACACTGGATACCTAGATAGCATTACTGCCAATCAAATAGGTGGGATATAATTATAGGCTAGAGACAAATTCTTCCATGCCACTATGAGGGCGCTTGGGCCTACGGACTGGGAGCCACTGTTTATTAGTCTCAAATGAATATGAGTGAATTATATCTAGGCTATTTGCTTATTGGTTTATCATATTCTACATGGACTATAACAAAACCGAACGAGTTTGTTGGTGATTTACAGAATAGCCTAGAGTAAGATCTCAACGCTTGGAAGTTTTAAATAATTGATTACCCTACAAACTAAAATACTGGGCTAGCCTACTTGCACGGTTACCAATACATATGCACGTTTTGAGAAGAGCATAGGTCCCAAAGAAACAAAACAATATGATTATCACAACTATTATTAGGCTATTATTTTGTACATGCAATCTCTATCGAACAAATATGCTAGCTGCTGTTAATGCTTAAAGTAACCTGTCCAGAGTAGCAACACAGTAGCATTTCTGCATTTTACAGGAGGCTGCTGAGAAGGGGGGGGGGGAAATCAAAGGACACCCAAAAGCAGTGTTCTGCTCAATTGCTTTTTACCCTCGACAACTTGGTGAAACATCGCCCAGCGCAAGTTCATGACCAAAGTTAGCGTTTGTCACAATAGCGGGCTATTAAAATTTCACAGACTGGGAGAGCTGCTGCCTGCTGCCTGTGTGTAACGTATCGTTTTTTTCAAAGCGCTTTCCCATCGTAAAATGTTTTCTTGTTGGAAGAAAGAGCTTTGTAGGTTATAATAAAATCCTTTGAATGCTTATAAAACTCCACATAAAATCTGACCGACAAAAATACCGGGCTAGTCCTTTAACCTTTTTTACAGCTTCGGTACCTACTCGAGTGGCTTGTTTTGTTGGCGCTGTCGTCTTTCTTGCCCGATGAAGAAGCACAAGAACCAGAATTAACGTTTTCCTCTTCATTCTCTGGGTCTTTCTCAGGGCCTGTGGCGCTATGGAGGAGGGCGGCAGGCGGCTGAGACGCCGAATCCAGTTTACTGGATTCGCCGTTCTGAGCACAGTTCTCTGTCGAGCTGTTTTCGGTCCCATTGTGTGTGCTTTCGAAAAAGCGATCAAAGCCCTGCGGTAGAACGTGGTTTTTCCCCACACCCGAATAAAAGCCCGTGGATAGGTGGTTGGAGCTTGGGTGGTTGTGGTGATGATGGTGATGATTGTATACACTTTCGTTTTTCATCAGCATTTCTGTCATGGTGGACGATGGCGGAAGGCAGTCTCTATGTACCAGTTCCTCCCCAGAGTAGCAGGACGCATAGTTCCCTCTATGGTGCCACTTAGTTGAGGGGTCCAAACCGTAAGAAACGTCCCGAACCGGTTGCACTTGGGAGAGGTTCGTGGAGTACGGGTAGGTGATTTGCCGAGATGGGGCCTGTGGCAGGAACGAAGAGACAGCAGAAAATTCGGGGACGTAATATGTGCAGCTGGGGAGGTAAAGGTTGGACGCACAGCTCGCTCTGTCTCCGAACTCGGAAGTCCTGTCTTTTCGCGTCTGTGAGCAGAAGCTTCCCAGATTAACCGAGTTAAACATCTTTCTCCCGTTCTCTTGCACTATAGATAGATGTTTTGGATTCGAACTGCAGAAGGAGAAAATTTGGGAAGGCGAGATGACGTGCTATCCGTCTAAGTCGCCCCAAGACACGTGATTGAAAGTAGATATTGTCATATATCAATTTGGAACACTTACATGTGTAGGAGTGGTTCACTTAGGTAAAATATAGAAGGTTCAAACGATTGGTTTTGCAACACCGCATGAGTATTATAAAAATCAATATCAGGTATCTTACCATTTTTTGCTTTAGTCTCTGAACGATAATCATAATACAAACTCTTGTACCGTATAGTACACGCGCAATGCAATGCACAGTAAATAACTACAGGTACGGGTTTTTGATTATAATAATAATGATTATTAATGTTATTATTATTACTATTATTATGGTTATTATTATTATGAGGCCACGCAAATGTCAGCTATAATGGTTCTTTTGCAGCCCTTAGTGAATTTCGACCACGTGAGCGTGCAGTGTTTGAGATTACCCCTTTCCCCAATTTATTTTCCTACCAATGAAAGACCTCTATTAATCCTCTATCCTATCAAAAAAACCTTGAAGTGAATATTGAACATATTCTACAAACTCTTGAATTATTACAAATAAATGATGATAACACTTACATTTCTTACAGTCGTCTTTTGTGAATGAATTTGCAATGAAGGCCCAATTTCCATATAGCCTGATATTTCAGCAAATAAAATGTAGATCAAATGTTTATTATCATCTAGTCGGATGGTTTAGTTTATATGTTATGAATTCCAAGTAAACCTGTTGTAATAACTTGTTTATTAAAGATCTCGTTAAGAACCCAATTTTAACGCGGGTCATTGCTCTACCCCCATAACCAAGATCACGGAAAGAAAGAAACATGAATGTACATTTGCATCGAAATTCTGAATATATTTTTTTGTTAGGCCAGTGTTTGGCGACGTGATGGAAACAAGGAAGTCAGAGAGCAAAAACATAGTTCTTGAGTTTATAACCTGTGTTTTTTTTGTGTGTGTGTGTGCGTGTGTGTGTGTGTGCGCGCGCACCCATGCTTTCCCCTGTATGAATATGTTTAGACATTAACCCGGCTTTACATATGTAGATTTTAGCTTATATGCCTACTCGTCGAGATTTATATACGTTCGACAAATTATACAAACCACTTAATATCATTGTATTTGTATATTGGCCATCTATTTATGGAATAAATGCTCGGTCTGTGACATTTCACTCATTTTCATTTATTATTTAATTTATATTCCAGATAAATCCAAATATAAATATGGCTTTACTATAACATTTCCCTACACGTGTTCGGATGTCTCTACGTTTGCACTTTGCACGTTGGGAATAGGCTACAAAGGGAGAAGGCATAAAAGAAATGCAAGCTCTCTATAGCATTTTTGCATCAACCAGAACCCGGGATGACAAGCCATTATGCATATTCGAAAACATACGTTTTCCATCACTAACAAAGACTAAATAGTTTCATTGAACTAGAAGTGAGGAAAAGCGCTCAATAAATAATGTTAATATATAATAGTGTTCAATATATAATGCCAGACTTCTTACAGAAAGTGCTAAAGCTGCATTCCGGCTACTATTTATTTAAGATAGTTCAGCGTTATGCTGTGCGGACAAATAAATACCGCATCGTTTGAGTTTCATGCGGCAGGCAGCCTAGTGGTTAGAGCGTTAGACTAGTAAACGACATTTTTCAAGATCGAATCCCCGAGTTGACAAGGTAAAAACCTGTCATTCTACCCCTGAACAAGGCAGATAACCCACAGTTCCTAGGCCGTCATTGAAGATAAGAATTCGTTCTTAACTGACTTGCCTAGTTAAATAAAAGTTTGAAGATAAGAATTCGTTCTTAACTGACTTGCCTAGTTAAATAAAAGTAAAAAAAAAAAGCAGGAACATGTTCAGGACTTGAGGTCTAGGCGCAAGAAGCCTGCAATCAAGTACAAAGAAATCCGACAGCTGTCCAGACACAGCACTTGAATTTGACCACCAAAATCCCGCAAGCAACCACCATAAAAGGCGGAAGAGCTGCAGTAAATGGACTTTTCTTCACCTATTTGGCTAGTAGGCTTTTGTTGAAAGGAGCGAAGTTTACAAAGATTTGTGCCATTTTAATTCCTTACATCTCGACCACAATCATAAAATGTAGCATACCCGAAACAGACACTTACAAGAAGACTATACATCATTGTGTTTACTTACTGTGTTAAATGTTTCATAGGCTACATGCATGCATTCTAAAGCTGTTGAAATTCAAGAAAAGAGAGGTGCGATGTGTGCACAATATAATGTTAGCAATAGCGTTTGCTTTGAAATATATCTGTATATCTCTTGTCACATTCAGCAAAAGATAAGATTGAATCTCGGTACGCATAAACTGCACCCGGAGAGCAGTAGAACTAATAAACAAATAGCCTGCCATAAAAATGGTATTCTCTTCCTGGGACCGTCGGCCGTGTATGGCCATTAAGTGCTCTCTTCCAAACTGCAGGGATGCCAAGTGCACTATACAGTGTTCATTTGAACATACTGTCTATACTGTTTCTTTTAGGCACAATACAAATTCTTTCTACAGATTATTTCTCAATACAGATTAACATGTAGCCTATAGCATCTGAATGTGAGTGGCTACATTGCTTTCATGAAGGCCTGCGTGCACTTGGAAAGCTAGGTTAGCTCAAGTCTGCTCGCAATAGGACACTGATATAAAACAAATCGAGATATTCCTTCGACTTGAATTAAGATATTTCTCCTAAAACTGTCGGTCTCTCTTCAACCGTTTAATATTGTGTGTAGCAAATATAATCTCGATGAGGGTATCCTAATATCCCTAAAAGCGTCAATTGTCTCCAGCGTCATGAGACTTGAACTCGATCTTTTTTGTAAATATTTGCCATTGGGCTGCTTGAAAATAACACTGTTGTGGAGAAGACTTGACAAAGTGTCTGTCCGCGAAATCCACGTAAGGCAACACCACCCATTATAGTAAACCAACAACTATAGACCTTGAGTATTTTTAATCCAAAGAGAAATCATGAAAGTAGAGACAAAAGGGAGAAGAGGATAGGCTATATTTTCTCTCAAGACAGTGGTCAAGTTAGCTTCATCAAATGTATATACCTACATAAATTCGAGCTGAAACAAGCGCTCAATGTGGCAAGCGTGTGAAATAACATTATTGTCCCCTCATGGGCCAGATAATTTTAATTGGATGTAAGCCAACCTATTAAATTCGGTTGTATGAGCTGTGAAGAGATTCAAGCATCAACAAAAAAAGCCATGGTTACACTGAGGTCCTGGCAAAAGCAACGAGCCACAGCGACTGAAAATGGGAAACAGGTTTTTAACACTTGGCCCTTACGTGAAGAAATTAACTGTGCAGTAGGCCGAAGCACACAAACAGTAGGCCTTGGTTGTGCAAGTTGTTTGGCGAACCATAATTGAAGAAGAGAGGATTTATCATGTGATAGCCTATTGATTATGGAAATTAGCCATATAGATGATAGGCTATAAACATAGGCTACAATATATAGCCTAAAACAATGATAAACAATGAATAAAATACTTTACGATAAAGTACCCAACGTTAAATGTGTGGATTTTTCTGTCTCGTTATTGGTAGGATAATTTATGTAGAGGGTAGCCCACTCATGGATATAACAAACTGTTGCATAGAATAAATATAGAATAAATATATTTCGTTCGAGGAGCGATATTCTTTTAACGCTGACTCTCCTGGGTTAGACCATACCTCAGCTAACCCTCCAAAATATTTTTTCATAGCACAAAATGTGCAAAAAAAACATTTTGTGCTATGAAAAAATATTTTGGAGGGTTAGCTGAGGTATGGTCTAACCCAGGGAGAGTCAGCGTTGAAAGAATATCGCTCCTCGAACGAAATATAATTATTCTATGCTTGTGTGCGCAATAAACACCAAAACCAAAACCGCGACAATATATAATAACGATTTTTTTTCTTCATTCATTGTTTATTCATAGCACGTCTGTCACTTCCAATAGGGTCTAATATAAAAATTAAGGGATGTGGATTGATTTTAGTGGACAATTTTCTCCACCTTGTGGCAGAGTAATTTGTGGGCGTATGGTTTAGAATTTAGTGTTATTTCAATGACTGCATTTTTGCGTCATACGAAGAAGAAAAAAACGAATAGGCTGCAATTTGCAGATGTATTTGTGAGAATTGTCTGTCATTTGTCGGTTGAATCTGCACGACTGGCGTGAACAAGCCTACTGGACTATCATCTCTTAGGACAAATAGGAAATGGGCAAAAATAATGAGAAAACCTTGTGCACAGCAATGTGTCTAGATGCTGTCAGGAAAAACTCGTATCAACAAACACTGAAAACGTTATAATTAAACTTAAGGTCTGTTGTCTGTCTTCCCTAGTGTGCGACTTTTACACTGGTTTTTAAATATGGAAATGGGAATATGACGTATCAGTCATTACCAAATACTCATTTTGTTACGATCCCATAAGCAGCAACAAGTTAATATTGCCTACTATTACCAAAGCTGTGGTTAATTGCGTTTCCTCTGTCTTAATTTTTTTTTTTAAATACAAATACTTATAAAGTGGGTCCATAAGCGATAAGCAATGTTCGAGTTAGCCATGAAAGGCCTATCAAAAGTTGACGATTAAAGCCAATCATAAAGCCGATTTTTTTGTATACTGTATATAAATTTGCAATATCTGCATTGTATAGATTAGTAATATATCTGATCCATTATTCAAATAACATACGTTGGAGCATGAATACGCCGAATTGTGGCAATATTTTAAATCCTAATATAGCCCAAATAACCATTAGCCTATGTCACCGTATTTGGAAAGGACTCAACATTCATCCAAGTGTCTAGATTTCGTTTGTACCTCCATGTGCAGGAACAAATGTAACGCTTGTGCAGTTGGCCTAATGATAAGAATCAACTTGTCAAAAACAGTAATACTTCAGACAAAACTCGTCAAGGTGATTCGGTCTCATCAACGTTGAAATCCAATTAGATTATTAAAAACGAACTAACAAAACACACTTGTCTTGGTTCAAACCAAAATACACCGACATGCAGTAGTGTCTGTCACATGGTAATTAAGCATTGAGCCAACAACAAACAAATATTGATCAAATGGAATATTAAACGGACATCCAGTGGAAAGCATACCCGCTCAAAACAACAACCTATAACCTAAATAGCTATACAAGTACTATATACCACCACTATATTGTCACTACGACAAACAATAATAAGCCAATGAGGCCCACATGTGTTTATCGTTCAGACTACATGTGCCCTGTCCCGTGGAGCTCTCAAACCCACTATGGGCATGCAAGTGATGGCTGCACCAAGGCCTCATCAGTCAATTCCGTTAATTAGCTGAGATTCAACTGGAAATTGTCCAATTTTAGGGTTATGACGATCCAGTTGGTTTGAACATGGTGCCTGCAAGATCAGGATTGGGTAGGCCTATATTTGATTCCCGCATGGCCAACATACTTAGCCTGCCGTACTATTATATTTTGAATGATAGTTTCCATCAAAAACGCTAATTTAATTTGTATTCATTTACTGAACTGCCCGAGTTTCAATGGAATTGAACCCAAATCGTGTCTATCTGTTCGTTCCATTGGCTATTTGACGAGAGGCGTCATAAACTTCATGAATTGAGAATTATCCTTCATATATTTGTATGGAGTTTGGATAACAAGTCATGTGGTCGATATCCCAGGACCAGCCAATGTCTCCATTTTGCATAGACATACTCTAAAATCAACTGATAGAATGACAATATCAGTGCGTACCAATGCACGAATCAACAAGGAAGCCTACATTGTAATGCATCATTGACTTTGATAATGTTCTGACAAAACGTATAAAATCCCGTGCTACCTTTGTGAAAATAAACATGAACCTAAGTAACCACAAATGTGTGAATTTATTCATTAAAAAAGGGAAATAGCGCTGCTCAGATTATGCGTGCTACTATGCTAGTGCAAACTAAAAGGTAGTCTTTTTCCGATTCTATAGTATTAATAAATGGGATAACATTGCTTTAGTAATAGCCTGGGTTAAAAATCACGACATGTCCAAAATACACGATGAACTTTCGCTGACTTGAGACATTTGGCATTTGACTATCTAAGACCAAACAAAAAAACGCGGTAAAACGTTTTCCTTAAGTATCTGAAAGGTAAAGTAGATTTATGAGAGAGGAAATAGAATCTGTATTTTCTTACCGAATATCCGTCTTTGTTTCCTACAGGATTCGGTAGCGCTTAAGCATTGGGCCCCTAATTGAGCCTCTCTCTTTATGATGTTTAATTTCCTTTCCAACTCAAGACACTGCTGCCTTCAGATCTAGCGGAGACTGCCGCTTTTGAAGTTGGCATCCCGATCACTTTGGATATATTACATCTTCTATTCTTGTTGCGAAACAATTTATTCTTTCAAAACGAGCCCTGGAACCTTTCCTCTCCTGTCTCTCTCTATCCACCTAAGTTGTAAGTCTTTCTTTATACTCAACGAGAACTTTAAAATAAAATACAACCACCATATAGCTACGAATGTATAAAGAACAGTTTTCCCCCCTCTTTTTTTAACCGTTCTTTCTTGCCCTTTTCCCAAAACATTTGCGATGGACAGTGGAGTCCCATATAAGGAGCTTACTAACTTGACCTTCAATTTGTATGTGGGTTCCCGCCCACATAGACGGCAGGAAACACTGGGACGATGTGCCGCACCGTCCTCTGGGGCAGATGTGTGGAAACCTTGAACATCAAAACACTGCCATTTGTATGATGCACTCATGTGGAAACAAATGTTTATTTGATATCCACCTCTGAAATAGTTTTGCGCATGGCATTTTTCAGTAAGCCCAAAGGCAAATATGACGAAGGATTATGTCGAAAGGCCTAGGACATGCATACTGAACAGCCCAAAAGATTCCAAATACAGTATAGTGATGACAATGACTCTAAAAAACACGCAGGTGATGCGTTTTAGTTATCAAGACATTATGGCGATTAATTAGGCAATTTAATAGCAGGCCTACTTTGAATATAAGAATAGACAAAATGTGTGCGTAAAACTTAAACTTATCTGATAAGTGTGTATGAAGTCAAAATGCTTAGCGTGCGTAAAGGTCGAAATTCTATGAGGAGACGCACATGATAAAGTCTGTCTAAACAGCAGTATCGCAAAAAGAAGAGACAAAGGGCGTGCATAAAACTGACTTAGAATCTAAGCAGAATACATTTTTAAAAACCATTTGTAAAGAATGTAGGGTCTAATCTTAATTTGGCATAGGCCACCTTTTTGTTTTACCATGCTCCCATATTATATTGGGGCGTATAAATTCACATGCTTATTCCAATTCAGTTGTTGTTTACATTATATCTGTGAAAATACACCTTTTTATAAATGAAGAAGAATAAGGCATAGGCCATCTCGGAAAATGTGAACATTTAAATTCCTTCCATTGGAAGAGTCTTAATAAGAGACACCAACATCTGCCGAGTTGAACAAATTGCCCAACTACAATTTAATAGTTTATACAAACGGATACAACTAAAATAGTTTTAAATTAGTTTGTTTGTTTTAATTGTGTTTAAACACTTTATAAAATGGCATCGCCCATACAGATTTTGAAACAAAACCTCAATGAATTTGTTGTCACTGAAGAACACCTTCGTCTGAGGTTTGGATATGAAGTGTAATTCAATATTACGTTGGATTCGTTGTTCAGATATCACTGATATATTGTTCACAAAGCCATATTTGAAGATCTATCGGTTGCTTGATATAGAATTGTGATACGGTGTCTGTAAATAAGCAGCACATGCTCCAAATATGACCTTGACACCGATTTACCGAATTTAGTGGGAAAAATCTTTAGACTTTAGTTGGCTACAACTAAGGTTTGAAACTCGTTAAATAGTGCTATGACAATAAAAGACAGTGAATACGCCAGGCTAAATTGTGTAGGCCTCTCTTTCTTCTCTCTTTATTTCCCCCTTACGCGCACACGCACACGCGCACGCGCAAACAAACAAACAAACAATGGTGACTGAACTTGGCAATTGGCTTTGGAAGTGAAAAGCAAATGGTGGAAGAAGGGGCAAGAATGAAGGAAACTTCCTCTTTAAGAATACAATGTATCCAGAAGCATTTTCCAGTGATTAATCTAGACCCACAGGTTAGTGGATATAAATATACATTCTTGTAAGCAAAATAAAGGGACATGGACCTATAATCAGTCCTCGTGTTTGTTAAAAAATCCAGGAGCAGGCTATTTTTCTCTACTTGGTTTGATAAAACTATTGTGTTTAATTAGAAACTAACATTTTTGCGTATTGATTATAGAAAACATTATTGGTATTAACATTGTAATACTCATGCTTATAGCCTACTGTATATAATGTAGGTATATCATGTCATTTTAGATTTTATCAAGGCATGGTTATTAACTTAAGCCTGGATAACGACTACACACAATCCGTCGAACAGTATTTGTATATGCTGCTTGGCATAGGCTATTATATAATTTCATTAAGTTGTAAATAGATCAACTCGAAAGAAGAAAACTGAGGGGAGTAGCCTATTAAAAAGTCGTTATCGGTTAGGAAACGTACCAGCAAAAAAATAAACACCATTTCTTCACGTTAAGGTATGCCATTGCTTTTTCATCGGCAGGGTAGCCTAGTGGTTAGAGAATTCGACTTGTAACCGGAAGGTTGCAAGTTCAAACCCCCGAGCTGAAAAGGTACAAATCTGACGTTCTGCCCCTGAACAGGCAGTTAACCCACTGTTCCTATGCCGCCATTGAAAATAAGAATTTGTTCTTAACTGACTTGCCTGGTAAAATTAAAATAAATCCTGAAGTTCCAGACATGTAGGCCTTAATAACTCGTCTAAAAACTAGTGATCTGACTATATGCTAATACTGAAGCGCTCAAATGTTACATCCCGTAGTTTTTCGATCAAGATGCTGAATGAACACAATAACACTTTTTGGGAAACCTATAATTGTTTTCGCTTACAGCACAGTTCAAAAGGCATAACAGAAAACGGCAAAAATGATGTATTTTGGTTTTACACACAAACCTCACGCGTAAAACAGTGATATTCACTTCTTGAAACTAGCCTATAACTTTTCTCTTTGTTTATCCCTGGACCGAGGTCAATTTAATATTTGTGTTTGGCCTACGCTTCAATCAATTATGACATTTACATGGAAAATAGAAAAAATCTACTTGAAATCTACATTTTCTCAATAGACTAAAGTAAGGAAAAACAATGTCATAAATGGTCACATAAAATTTCATACAAATCTGGTAAAACCATCCGAAAACATGGAAAACATTTATTAAGTTCTCATTCGTGGCATAATTAATACCGGAAGAAGGCTATCTTGGCCTTTTCTATCCTATCTTTTGTAAAGATATATAATTATTAAAACAGTACACTCAACTCTAAAATTAAAATGCACACAACGTTCTTGAGGCAAAATTGCGATTTAGGTCCTTTTGGATGTGACACAACTCTATGGAGCGCAGAGACTCACAAACAGAATCTCCCAGCCGGTCTCTCTCCGCAGAGGGAGGCCTTGGTCTCACATTCAAGGTCTGCGTCAACGTAGACAGCTCTGACCTTTGAACTTCACAGACAAGCCGCCATAAAAGAGCCTGCAGACCGTCTCAAAGTCAAAACTAGCTGTTGGTTATCCAATTTGATATATGTCATACACTTGCATCTGTATTTTCAATATACATTCAGCAGCTCCACTTGGACGTACCAGATGCAAAGGGAGGTTAAGTCTATACAGACACATTTGACCAAAAGGTTTAGGTGAAAAACGCATTCAGCGTCTCCGTGCATATGGGAAGATATACTTTAACTGCATTAATATTTAGAATAAGACATTGTAACTAGCCAACTTGATCAAATGTAACCCTGAGACTAAATCTAAATTCCACACGACTTGTTGTTTGACAGCAAGAACAGGAGTATAATCAGTGCAGATACATAGCTCTGTATAAAGAGTAATGCCTAACATTTGTGACTCTTGTCCCCCCCACTAAACATGCATGGCCAAAACTAGTGAATTTTACCTTTAAGTGCAGCCTAATTCACTTTTCGTTTATTTTTCGCAGACATACAATATCTAGGTTAGATTTAAGAACCGATTACGATAGGCTAAAATCCAAATAATTAGCTAAATCTCAAAAAGGCTTTTAAATACATGTTTTTACGCAGATATATGGTCAAGTCAAGACATTTGGATAATGCTTAAATTATTTGTCAAATGAATTTAGGCTAGAGAGCCTATGGATGGCCTTTAAAGTTAAAAGTGGACGAAATTAACGCTATACTATGTTTTCGCTAAACCCAATGTCAAATTGAATAGAGGTAGGCTATGTGTGATCAGAGGCAGGCCTACGTGTGAATGTGGGAATCTGAAAGCATTTCTATAAATAAAGCATTAAGTTAACTCAAGTTCAGTGCGACAAATCCAGTTATGCAAAAGCATGAATATGATGGAATAAGCTTTTTTATTCTGAACACAAGGTGGTAGTTGCTATTGATGTTTTTGGTCTCTGGAGCTGTAACAAGGCCCGATCCAATGGTTCTAAACCTGCGCTGAGAAACAAACGTTTTCACAAATTAAAGTTCCTCTCATGAAACTAAATCTATTAAGCAAAGTGTATGGTTGAAGATAAATGACAAATTTTAAGAGCAAAGCAAAACAAAGACTGATGCGTTCCTAAAAAAATATCGTCATGTTGCAATTTCCGATAATCGGCCTATATTGCTTAACCATACTGTTATGCGGATGTGCAAGCAGAGGGAAATGTGTTACACAGCAAATATATTATTTTATTGCATCCTCTTCGCAGCCTTGTAAAAGCATAGCTTGCTACGTCCAGCTTGTTTATAAAAGGAAACATAACTGGATTCATTGCTATCAGCTCTCTGTACCACTCACTATGCCTTATAAAATGATTTGCTTGAAATGAGTAGCTGAGAATCAAAAAGGCGTCAGGCTACCTCTGTTAGTGCGCCTTGGGTAAGGTGAATGTGTTTGCAGTATTATGTTGGTTGTTAGGATGCACAGAATGGCGTGTACTCTACGTGTGCTTTATGTTTAGCCTACATGCACACAGAAACGTCTATAACCCCTCCACTTGTAGCAATATTGATGTTAATCATAACTCCAATTACACAGAACAAAAATATAAACGCAACTTGTAAAGTGCTTGTCCCGTGTTTCATGAGCTGAAATAAAAGATCCCAGACATCCATAAGCACAAAATATTATTTCTCTCAACTTTTGTGCACAAATCTGTTTACATCGCTGTTCGTGAGCATTTATCCTTTGTCAAGATAATCCATCCACCTGACAGGTGCGGCATATCAAGAAGTTGATTAAACAGCATAATCATTACACAGGTGTGCTGTGGACAATAAAAGACCACTCTAAAATGTGCAGTTTTGTCACACAACACAATGCCACAGACGTCTCAAGTTTTGTGGGAGCTGCAATTGGCATGCTGACTGCAGGAATGTCCACCAGAGCTTTTGACAGATAATTTAACATTAATTTCTTTACCATGTCATTTTAAAGCATTTGGCAGCATGTCCAACTGGCCTCACAACCGCAGACCGTGTATGGCGTCATATTGACCACTTTTTATAACATTAAAATATAGCCTAGTTAAAGCTTTCAATATGATAATGACTATAAGGATAATATAAAATATATAGAAGACAACAAGCTGTAATCATCAATGCATAGAAGGTAAGTGAATTTCAGTATTTGGTGACGTCAACCTTGTGAATTACAGTATGGACAGGCTACGGACAACGAGCAAAATTGCAGTTAATCTATGGCAATTTGAATTAACAGAAATACCGTGACGAGATCCTGAGACCCATTGTGAGGCCCATTTTTTTAAGGTATCTATGACCAATAGATGCATATCTGTTTTCGCATGTGAAATCCATGGATTAAGGGCGCAATTCATTTATTTCAATTGACTGATTTCCTTATATGAACTGTAACTCAGAAAAATCAGGATAATAACCTTAACAATATGATAATAATATAAAAGTTAACATATTTTAATAGACATAATAAATCTTACACATACATTGAAACATTCATGTAATTCATATTGGTGTAGGGCAGGGCACACAATCGCCAATGTATTCTATACGCTGGATATGATGTTACATATCAACACAGACAAAACGAAAATCTTATCACATGGGACATTCTAAAATGCAGTCATCTACATTCTAATTTTTACAATATAGCATATGCCTACTCGCAAGTGAGTTGATTACGTGGAGACAACAAACGGGTAACATATTGAATGAGATGAGATAGAGAGAGAGAGATGTTATGAGAGAGAGAGAGAGAGAGAGAGAGAGAGAGAGAGAGAGAGAGAAAGAGAAAGAGAAAGAGAGAGAGAGAGAGAGAGAGAGAGAGCGCAGCACAAACAATTCAGGACATCTATACTGTATTTTCATGAACGAAATTCCTATAGGGGAGAACTTATTCCAAATTCCTTGCAAACACTGTCACTTCGACAATAATACAGCTACTGACTACATTTTATAACATTAAAATATAGCCTAGTTAAAGCTTTCAATATGATAATGACTATAAGGATAATAGAAAATATGTAGCAGACAACAAGCAATAATCATCAATGCATAGAAGGTAAGTGAATTTCAGTATTTGGTGATGGAAGTGATAGGCCCAAATTGCGTGACAATAAATCCTTTTTGCGCAATTTCTCTACCTAATTCACATCTTACAGTGGATATCCTATACAAGCCTACATTACATGTACCTCTCAAAACATGTATTAGTATTTTTGGTATTAATATCAATCCAATCAAAAGAAGAGCCGTTTGCAGTTAGGACCCATTTTCACTGCCCTCATTCATGCCCTTGTGGGGCTAAGTAAGGGACGGCCTTAAACCAGACCATTTTCACCTCCTCCATGACAACTACTCAGTTATTTACACAGGAAATACACGTTTTAAAGAGGGATCTAATAGGGATGTGTCCGAGTGTTTACGGAGAAAGATATTAGTCTACACAAGCCGCCAATTATTATTGCAGTAAACAGATCGCAGTCGATAAATAGTCATGACGGTACATAGGCTATTACTTTGCGCTCAAGCGTCGAGAGAATCCGCGGATCATTCCGCACAGAAATAGCAGCATGGACACTTGCCCACCCGTCCCAAAATACCCTCAAATAGCTTATCGCAGTCCCCCCAGCCTTTAAAGACTGCAACTCAGCAAATGCGTGTGTGTGTGTTTGTGTGTTTAAGTGGGACGAGAAATGTAATACCAGATAACCGATATTGGCAAATAAAGGTGTTGTGATTGACAAAAAATATCGAAACGCAATTTAAAAAACAGCAGTAGGGTGTAGGGCCAGTTGTTGTCCTTGACCGTGGCCATGCACGTCCCCTAGAGCCCGCGACTGATTGAAAATACACAACTAAGGGTTTCAAAACTGTCTTATTGTCCACTATACGATCAAGACAATAGGCTATCAAATAATAGGCCTATGCTTATTTAGACCATAGCCCAAATTCAGCCTTTCATTACCATTGTAATTGTTTTAGGATTCTGTAATTTAATGATTTTTATAGGTTCTGGGGTCGATTTTGGAAAAATATAATGTCAAGACTTATTAAATAGACTACTGGTGGAATGTAGATTAGATGTAAACTATTATGCGCAATAGCCATAATGCACCGTCGCCTACATAGGCGTATAGGCTATAGAAGCCCTATAAACTCTAATTTATGAAACAGAATCGTGGTCAGTTCAATCATAATTTCACTAAACTCAGGCGATGGACGTAAATGGTTTATAAATACAGGCTGCTGTGCATTCGTGAATTGAACTGATCTATTAATTGATACTTACTATTGACTTGAATCCAATAGCATGAAATCCGTAACTTTCTGTTAGCTTCATATTCTTCACAACTATAGGCTACTTGTTCATATCTTAAATCAAATCCATTTTTAAACCCCAGATAAACTTTGATGGTTGATCTAGGACGTTCCGCCCTAGCGAGTGAGCCACAAGTGTGTAGGTATTGTATTGGTAAAGTTATGGGAAACTACAAAGTCAAATATATGTGTATCAAAAAATGTACAAATCACAAATTATATTTTGCCAAATTACTGTGCCTTTCATTCCAGGGCGTTTACGAATGGGATGTTTCTATAGGCCTATCAAAGAACACAGAATACAGGCTAGGGAATACTTAACCCCTTGCACTGTCACTACTTTAGTAACGTTTTATGCGACTCAAGGTCAGATAAACATATATTTGGACTATTAATTTGTTTTTCGAAATATGTATTGATAAACCAGATGCGTCCTCTTTCTTAAAGACATCAGACTTCATACTGTGCATGCTATGCGATCGAATTTGATTACACCAAAATACAGTACGTTTAATTTAAAATACTGCCTGCCTATATTCCTCTTCACAATCTCTCTTTCGCCTCTCTCTCCCTTTTAGAAGAAGGACAAGGCCTGCTCCCTAAGCATCAATCTCTTCTTCTTCATCCGCCGGTTCTGGAACCATATTTTAACCTGTTGGTCGCTGAGGTTTAGGCGGTCAGAGAGTTCTCTCCGCCGCTGTCTGGTGATGAACTCATTGAGCATGAAATCGCCTTCCAGCTCAGCCAGCTGGAGTTTGGAGTAGGGTTTACGTTTCTTTCGGGTTCGGGTGTGCATTGGATACCACGGGGCGCCTGGAGAGGGGGAGAAGAAGTGGATGGGTGAGCATGGATGAACGTAAAGGCTCTATAGCCTATAGTTTGGCATACATCGCCAAGCTAAGGTAAAAGTCCTGCACTGCATCAGTTGATTCTATAGAGCTGGTTATCAAACGTGTGAGCAGTTCCTGGCCCAGTCTTAAAACAGACTCATTTAAAACAATGAGTTAACATTCAGAGTAGAATATGGACACTCAAACAAATTATATTATACTACTACTGTTTATTATGTAAAAGGTATTCACAATTTTGAATTTCACCAAAGAATGTGTGGTGAGACAGTGGGACGCATGACATCTTGTAATTTGATTGTGGATAGATACGCTGTAATTCACATTAGTCTGTGTCAGGTTTACAGTGACAGTTAAGGTCGTCAATAACGATAGTCTCACTCTCAAGCATGCAAGCATATCGAATTGCCAAAGGCATGCAAGCTAGAGTTCTTGTGAATAACAGCATGTCTTTTTTTCGGTGTCTGATGTTATTTGTAACAAACTATCAAAAACCTTGAGTCTATGTTTTTCCTGAAATCCTATAGGTTGAAATTGTTCAAAATATTGTGTGTCAATTCTAATTTTTACCACAAGACATTCTCATTTTTACCACAAACAACATCGATTTTTTATGGTGCTGTAAGGGTTTACTGGTGTGTAAAAGGCTGAGTGTAAACGAAAATATGTACCCTTCCTTGAATGCTTCCCCTAGCGGCGCTCACCCCAACATGCAAGCCTCGTGTAAATTCAGCATCCTAAGAATTTATAAAGACGAGCAACAGGACTATCAACAAATCAAGAAATAAGATTCCAATGACAAAAACAAGCGCTTTACATTCCATTGTTAATGTCCAATAACTCACCTCCACCCGCGGCTGTGCTTAGTGCGTGATTGCCAGGGGATGTCAACGCCTGAGTGATGCCTGCAGAAGATTTGCTCCCTTCATTGAGCAGCGATGAACTGGAGTCAGATTCTAGGGATTGACAGGATGGCGGATCTTGGGTCAACTGCTCCGGGCCATAGTCGTACTTGGAAAATGTACCATTGTTGCCCATCCCGTTGTGCAGTCCATGCTCCGTCGTTATGGAGGAAGAGGAGTCTCCTCTTGCCCTCTCTTCACGTTTGAGGTTTGCGCTTTCAGCGCAGGGTTCCCTGTTGCCGCCACCATTGCTGTAAAAACATTTGCTTTCATCTTGTCTGGTGATTTCACATGCACGGTTGAAAGAGGGATTGATGGGCATGGGACTGCTAAAGTAGGGTTGAGGATATCCATTGCACGGCTCCGAAGGGGTCCAAGGGAGCGAGCATACATTGTCCCTTCTTGGGTAGGAGAGAGAGGTTAGACCCGCCAGTTGTCCCCCGGACGCTCTGAAATTGGGGAGGTAAAATGTGTCTCCAGTGTGGATGTTTACCAAAGGTCCCACAAACCCGGAACCGGGATTAAGAAGATTATGCTCGCCCATTTCGGCGGGCCGACCAAGAGCTTCTAGTTTATAGCGATCTGACATTTAACATAGTGAAACCGAGCGGCGCGCCTGATTGGTCGGAATAGAGTCACATGTCTTCACCAACTTGCGTTACAGAAGGTGCCACCCACTATGTCCATGTCTGCCCAAACAAAACATTCACTTCTGTATTATGGGTTTTATATGCTTTTTAAAGTACATTTTATGCCAAATAAAATCTGGGTTTGTTTTCTCTTCATTGCTTGTTTGATTTCTCTTTATTGCTTCAAAATACTATACTCTTTAATTTTCAAGTGATGACCCAATCCATTAATATTAGGCTACAGGCCATATTTATCTTAGTAAAGTTTTCCGAGAGCCTGCCTTTTCTTTTTAATATGTCATTTAACGGTTACAAGGCAGCTGCACAAAGGCCTGTAAGTGTTATATTGCCCCCCCCCCCCCCCACCAAATATCTACCATTGTTGGGTGTGCATGCCTCACTCTTTATTTTAGAGCAAATTACAGACGAACTGAATGTCATATAAAGCTGTGATGCTCCACTTTACGGGTCTATTTTAGGAAACGACTGATACTCACAGCCTAACTTCTCTCGTATTTACAGTAGCGGGGTCAGTAAAGTTGAAACCTTTGGCTCTGTAAAAAAAGATGATCTGCAATAAGGTTATTTTAAGAGCATTTCCAAGGAATAACTTCAACATTTATCCCATTAAACGTTCGTAGCCATACATTGGGTAGCTTGTTATAAACTATTATTTTTATGTGGGTTTAACAAGGTGGTCAAAGCAGTCTAAAAGCGCTTCATCAGTCGAAATTCATCACAGTGCGTTTTTATTCAATGATTTGCAATTGAGCGCCCCTGTCCCAAACAAGTTGAGTAAGGTAACTAAACATCTGTATGATACTGCGAAACAAGGGCTCACTGAGTAATGATCATATTTCATGGAAAGAAAAGGCAAAATAGGCATGCATTGAGCCGTGCGCATTTCCATGAGGAGACTGGCTGGTGCAATTAGGAAAGTGTTCCATTGCCTCTAAACACAACAACGTGTATGAAATGAAATTGAACAAAGACGTAATTTTTGGTTTAGACATAGGCCTACCCACTACCCACTACACACTTTTCATTTTAACATTACTCGTGTAGTCCTAATGTTGCTATTCTCGAAATTCCTGACAACCTTCACCGCTTTCTAATAATTTGCCTACTTGCCAAATGATAGGAATGACGTAAGCTGTAAACAAAACATTGTATATTAAGAAATTGCTAATGGATTGCCATTCTTGTTACAGTGCAATAGTGGGCCTATGTGTGCATACTCCACATCTTAAAGAGAGGAGTCGCTATTTTATCAATGTGTAATAAACCTGCTATTACATATCACTTTCATGGAAGCATTGGCTTCTGCAGCAGCTTCTACGATGCGACAAAAAATAAATGATAGTGTCTGTAAGGATTCATATTCGACAAGAAGGATGGAAAAAGGCCTAATATACAATGCCACATTTATAACTAACAAATGTGAATTTGCATACTTCTGTGAGAAAGAAAATTTTACATTAGTCACAAGATAAAGATTGTTGTTATGTATGGAACATTTAAATGGGATAACGAAAGCTTTGCATTAGAGCTACGGAAGGAAGGCTCCTGAGGTCAGAAGGAGTTCAAATATAGCTACAATACGTGCAATCTTTAATTTTTGGGACACGAGTCTTAAACTGAATATGCGGGGGGGTAAAGATTACGGGGCGAGTATTTAAAATAATGTCGTGCGTAATAGACTACCCAAATAGGACCCTTTCCATAAACAAATGACTGCAAATACAAACTAATAAAACACATGACATGGATTTCCAAGGAGTGTTTGTGGTCTTGTAGCTGTTTTGTTCTGCCTCAAATAACTGATGTAGTTATTGGATCGTTCAAAACGAATTTTGTGTATGGGTCATTTGCCGTGGATTTTCAAATCAATAGCGTTCGGATTCGGATTATAAAGAACAAATGCTTGTTTACAATGACGGCCTGCCGGGGAACAGTGGGTTAACGGGGGCAGAACGAGAGATTTTCACCTTGTCAGCTCGGGGATTCGATCCAGCAACTTTACGGTTACTGGCCCAAAGCTCTAACCACAAGGCTACCTGCCGCAACTAGTTACGCGAAGTAGGCCTATATGCTGCAAAAGTTCACAAAATGTTGTAGGCATATTATAATTATTATCAGAAAAAGACACCATCAGTCATCGACCTCCAGTCATTCACCGCTTCAGTCAATGCAAATGTTAGGGTACTAGGATGGTATTGACCAAAGTATCAAGGAGAATCTCATAACAACAGTTTACGATATCTAGGATCACTAACGCACAGACCAATACATATTTGATGTTTGTGCTAATGTAGCCTATCCATTTCTCAGCGCACACAGTGCTTATCACAAGTTATGAGGTTAAAGAACAGTCCGTTTGGCAAACACAGAAGTTACCTTGGTGAAAGAGAAGATAAGGCCTACACATGCCGCATAATGACAACCATTGAACAAAAATAATAACTACAAAACCTGACGCCTCGAAAGGAAGAAAAAACAACAAGATCACTTATATTTATATTGAACACAACATGTTAACATACAGTTTAGTTGTAAAAAGGTGATGGAACTTCCGCGTTTCTCTGACTCAAGTTCTTTCTTTACGTTTAAAAAAAAACGTAGAACGCAATGGGCCTACCAATTGGCGCTTCGGCAGTTCAAGGTCACTGTCTAGTGCATTGATGTCTGCTGGCTCATTGACACAACTGTCTTGGAATCTCTCGCCATGTCCAGGCAGGGACAATAGCGTCAACAAAGAGCGTTTCCTTCCTTTGAGTTCGTTACAACATGTTGTCAAAGTTACAGCACCGTTTTGAAACTCATGAGACTCGTTTGTCCCCCCCAAAATCATCCTGAAGCCAAATATTTATCAGACGTGTTTACATTAGGCCACTATAGCTCATTCTTAGATGGTAGCATATAAAAAAGTATAGCACTTGAGTTATCTAATAGTTGAGTAGCCTAATTATATTTGTCCCATCAATATATTAATGTTTTTGAAATGTTTAATGATTTTTCGTGAGAATGAAATTATATAATTATTCAGTCTACAGCCTATAGGTTTCGTACAGGCAACACCAATAGCAATATTAAATGGGAAATCTAAGAAACACAATTGGACACTGGAATGTAAAAGAAACTAAGGACTGCAACTTAATCTCCTTCAATAATGTTTAATGCTGACGCGTGTCGGGGCGCCTTCATCAAGAGCACACGTTAGCACTTGATTGTTTCTTCATTGTTTCAACAACTTCATCAACATGGCATCGATATCATTTTGTACAATTTTAATCTGAGTTTGACACAGATTACAAGGCTATTTTAAATGTAATCCACGTTTGATTAGTCTACAACTCAATAAAAACAGAACGTGTTTTTACTTCAGTCAAATTCAAATGAAAAACCTAAGTACCAATTTATCCCACAATCAATGGCTTGATCTAAACAAAATGTTAACGTATAATGTATTATCGTATAAAGACAGCTAAAGTAAACAAAAAGAAGAGGGTATATTAAGCAGTTGGATAAAATGAACAAGCCTCAATTTAACTAGGTTTATAAGGTTTACTTTACAGGACATCTGCAATTCGTAATATGAAATGTAGGCATATTGGGCATATAGTAGGCTACTACATGGGCACATAATAGGCATGTAGTAGCATATTGGGCATATAGTAGGCTACTACATGGGCACATAATATACTTCATGGGCACATTATATACTTCATTGGCATTGATTAAGAAAATATTCATACTGAGTCAATTGCATCTTTACTCCAATCGATAGGCCTACATTTTGTTTACCCTAAACCCTGAATATATACAACAAATACATAGCCCAAGACATCACCTGGGATGGCTTCAAATACTTTTGGAATTATGTTTTCTATTTGTAGGATATATGACCTATTTTGTAACAGTCCTTGTGATTTGTTTGGTAAGGCACAACCGCATATTATGGACCCACATGCGGTTTTTGCACTGTGATACAAATCTCATAAATCTGTCTGTGTGTGGTGTGTGTATGATTATGTGTGTCATAAAGACTTCCGATTACCTACCAAATTACTAATCCAGAATTAGTAATAACAATAAAAACTGTTAATCATATTTCGTCGCCAATCATTTTTGTTTTTAAAATAAACATCTGCCATAATATGTTACAATATGTAATTTCCCTGCGTGTGAATGCGTCATCTGAAAGGAACGGCTGCAGCCTTTTGCTGATGCAATGTCATCTCGAACACAGTTCAGCTGTTCAGGATAAAGGTAGTTCTTCTGGCTGACAAACTAGCTTTAAATCATGCAACATGACATGCCATAAAAACCTAAATTCAAAAAAAGATTAATTAGACTACTACTATCAACTACAATTGATAAAAGCGAAACATTTCTGGTTGGGTGGTTGAGGTGGTTGTTTGGATTAGAGTAAGGCAATACGTAATAAAATCTCAGATCATTAAGACAAATCTTTTGATAAAAAAATCTAAAACGCGACAGTGTTGTTCTTCTTCCAATTCTGCTCACCTATATACTGCCAAGGGTTAATCCATCCACTACTTCCTGAAATGTCCATCCATCCACCACCAGAGGCTGTCATCCTCCTTCTCAGTTCAGCATGCCCACTCAGGACTGCACATATTCACTCACTCATACTCCGGCTTAAACTCTGGTCGACTGACCATGAAAGCCTCCTCTCTCTGAGCTCTTTCCCTAGATCGGTCCCCACGGTTCTAATGTAAGATATTGACTCACACGAGTGGACAAAATCCATGTGTTAATGTAGGCTAAATTATATCATGTAAATTATGTAAATTATAAAACATAAAACTGAAGACATAATGTGACAAGATATTCAACAAAGAAATATAACCTAATATTTTAAGATGTTATCCAAAAACGAGCTACATTGTGGACTTTTTAGTTAAGGAACACTGTTCAAATGTAGGCAGGCTACAAGTGAGACAAAATAATACAGTATTACGGTATCGATGCCCAGTGATTTTAAATGTAAACAAGCAGCTCAACTACGTGCTTTACAGAGACATAACAAAGTGATATTTGTCAAAAGCCATTTCAAATGTTTCGATATATCGAAATGTGAAATTGAAACTCCAGATAGTCTAATGAATACCGATTGCCCACAGCTCAGAAACGTAATGCATGGGCCTAAACATGAACAATCTAAACTGAAAATACAATCCACATTGTATTATATTTCATTGGATAAGTGAATGCTACACTATTTTACACACAAATAAACACGTGCGTAAAAGGCTCACTACTTCTTTAAAATGTTTGCCATTTGTTCAACAACTGTTTCAAATGGTTGTGTGTGTGTGACTTATTTCCATTCTAGAAATGAATTTGTAGATTTTCAGATATTTGGTTTTATAAGAGCCGTGATCGAAACCAAGCAAGAATTAGGCCGTGCTATTCCAATATGTACAGTCTATCAAAAGTGTGCGCTAAACGCTTCCATAGGCCTATGATTGTACAATTCTCGCAATATATTCCAATAAAATAGTTTTTTCTTGCTATTTAAAATGAAACAAAATAACAAACCAATTAGTTTCTAAGCTGCCTGTCTTCACTAAAACATGCTATTCATCTTACAGAACCTTTAAGGTTGTTTTCTACCAGTGCCATCTAAGCTATTTCATGAAATTGTGTAAGCAAAATGAGTGATAGTTCATAACCTTGGGCTACTGCACTCCCCACATGCAAAAATACGACCATAGGTGTGCATGCACACATAAATAAAGTTACATCTTAAGAGGACAAATCTCATGCCGCTATTCTCTTTCCTATTATTGAAGTCCTAAATCTGAAACGGAGCAGGTATACACTCTTGATATAGCCATACAGTTCTGCACATCTATGTCAACTCAAGGTATAAAAACAGCCTACATACCTTCAAAATGAGTTCATGGGCCACGTCTGTTTTCCTTTAAGGCAGATGCACAGCTCATCGCAAGGAGTACACCTTAAATCTCGATTTGAAAAGAACGCTACAGCTCAAACTTGTCAGTGTCAAACCTGATGGACTTGCAAGAAGTCAATGGTCTGTCTACCTGTTATACAAGCTCAAAATACGACACACTCCATATGATGACTGTGTAAGTGTGCTGTATAATTTAAGGTCTGGAGACCGGGGCGAGATTATTCTGTAAAACCGCCAGGCAGAAAATAAGGAAACATACTAAGAATAAGAAATATAAATGAACGACAGAAACGGATTAAAATGGCTATACTTTGGGGATGATATCAAATAAGAATTGACAGTAAACTATTTTATGGAATGCTAGCGATAACCTGTCTAGACTAGAACAAACATTCTATTGCCTTGCAAACAAACCGCGAGGCCCACCATCCATCCCACCAGAGAAAGGAAGCACAACCTTCCCTAGTTTGCTATGCGCGAGCTGTTGTTATGTCAAGGTCAAAGTGACTGCATAGTCATGGTCAAGGGTAGCCAAGAAGTCACGTACAGACACAAAAGACAAGGAGCTCCGCAGTTGCATTTCAGGGTACGATACAAGCCCAAAAACTTTTGCTAAAAGTTTATTTAACAAAATATACTAGCAAACAAGGCCAATGGTTAAAAGTAGGACGTATTTGTTGCGTTTTAGAGAGTATGGCCTACATTAATAATCAACACGACTATGGCGCAAATTGGGCCAAATTGGGCTACTATTTGAGCTCATGGACTACCAAGCCTACCAAGTCAGCTAATTAATTTTGCTCGATTAAATTAAGAAACACTCAGGATACCTTAGATAGCATATTTAAAGATACGTATAGCCTCTTGTGTGCTCTAATCACACGTCATCCACAAGCAATATGCCAAAAGCACTATCACGTAGGCCTATAGAGTATTTAGTCGAGATTTAAAAATGAAACCATTAGGATCTGTCAATTCAGATAGGAGATGCTTCATCCAGTCTTCGCACGCAACTAGTAGCTCGGTATCCGTTTACACATTCATTTTTAAATGGTGGGCTCGCATGTTCACTAAAGGGTTTCCGCAAAAAAGTGAATTTGAGACACAGATGCAAGATAATAGAGTTGAAATATGGATTATTATGAACATGTAAAATCATTTTTGAATATTGCTGAATAAATTATAGCCTAACATGTCTTAGGGTAAAATGCACGGTATTCAAGGAATACGTGCTACACGAGGGTTATTTTTTTTACGCACAACTAAACGCGTGCGTAAAAGGCCAATTTCCTCAAGAATATTATCCATTTATTCACCGATTGTTTCAAAACTGTGTGGCATTTCCATTGTCGAATTTCGATAAAAGAAAATGTAGTCTACATAGGTATATATAGGCTTTAGATAATATATTACAATATTACAAATGTAGGCTATAAGAGTCATATGATAATCTCAAATTAGTTAATGCCATATCTTGGAACATATAATAAATTAATCACATTGCTGCGGAGAATAAAAACTGAAACAGCCAAGCAGCAAAGCGACGTAACAGATTTTTTAGGCTACTGACTAAACGTTTTGTTAATAATCTACACAGACAATTCTTCTTTTGACAAAATACCTAGCCTATCATTCCATTTTGACATAATCATATTCAGAATATGTAGTTTTAGTTTTCACTGAGATATTTTCACTTAACCTATAGACCGACTAAACCCAGTTTTGAAAGTGATTTAATTGGCATGACAATCTTCCAATATCGAATTAAGATAGTAAGGAGGTTAATTTGTATCAGTTGGTCCTGAAGTAGATCGACTTTTTGGTCTTGAAAGCAG
This sequence comes from Oncorhynchus nerka, assembly GCF_034236695.1. Lineage (NCBI taxonomy): Eukaryota > Metazoa > Chordata > Actinopteri > Salmoniformes > Salmonidae > Oncorhynchus > Oncorhynchus nerka. The sequence goes on along the minus strand of NC_088397.1, from coordinate 69,337,146 downwards.
AATTTAAAATGATATGACGAGGAAAAAGTCTGGATTGCGTAATCATTCTGGAATCTAAACCATAGTCATGGATCCTTTTTCAGTTGAGGGGTTCTTAACCATTTAGTCCAGGAGTATCCCTGCTTAACGTCAGTGAAGGTGGTTGCATGCAAGTTCAAAGAGGTATTGTTATCAAATTAGGCTGTGGCCAATTTACGGCACTTTTATTAACGATTCCACTTGAACATTTGAGGTTGGACTGCTGTTTATTTACCAAATAAGAACATTTTCCAACATGCATCATAATAACCTAACTAGAATATCAACATAGGTTATTATTTCCTTTTTTTGGATTGTGGTCCATAATTTGGTATCTCAACAAAAGTCCATATGCTTTTCTGATTTGCACAACATTTGCGTATACAGTCTTAGCTCTCACGCACCAACTAATTGTCAATGCGCAATTCAACGTCAATTCCAGGTTGGTTCCACGTAATTTCATTGGAATTACATAGAAACAACGTTGATTCAACCAGTGTGTGTCAGTTGGTGAAGACGTCAGACAAAGATAGGTAGATTCAAATCGATGAATGTGATGAAATATGTAAACACAATTTAAAAGCGACTAAGAAACCGTAGAATAGTGTGGAGCGCGGTTTATACATATGAGATGAGTAATGCTAGATACAGAACATTATTAAAGTGGCTAATGATCCATTTCTAAAAGTGGCCAGTGATTCCTAATCTATGTCTATAGGCAGCCAACCCTGATATGCTGGTGATGGCTGTTTAGCAGTCCGATGGACTTGAGATAGAAGATGTTTTTCATTCTCTCGGTCCCAGCTTTGATGCACCTGTACTGACCTCGCCTTCTGGATGATAGCGGGGTGAACAGGCAGTGGCTCGGATGGTTGATGTCCTTGATGATCTTTTTGGCCTTCTTATGGCATCGGGTGCTGTAGGTGTCCTGGAGGTCGGGAAGTTTGCCCCCGGTGATGAGTTGGACAGACCGCAACACCTTCTGGAGAGCTTTGCGGTTGTGGGCGATACAGTTGACGTTCCAGGCGGCGATAGAGCCCGACAGGATGCTCTAATTTATGCATCTGCAAAAGTTTGTGAGGGTTTCAGTTTGTCAGTGATGTGTACGCCAAGGAACTTGAAGCTTTCCACATTCTCCACTGTGGTCCCATCGATGTGGATAGGGGGGTGCTCCCTCTGCTGTTTCCCGAAGTCCACGATCATCTCCTTAGTTTTGTTGACGTTGAGCGACAGGTCATCTTCCTGGCACCACACCCCAGAGTAGACATTAAGCGATAAAACCTGATAAGTGGGAGACGGGTTCAGATAGAGGTTCATGTCGATAAAATAGAAAACAGATTCCATAGAAAACAGGTACATTTGATCTTGTTTGATCGTTATATTTCTTTATTTATGAAACATGTCTCCATTGAGTACATTTCGATCGAGCACCACATCACAGTTCAAATACTGCACCAAATAAAATTAATAAAACGTCTTACAATCGGAATGCACAGCCCGAATGCTATAAGACCTAACTCACTATACAAACCAAATGGCAAAAGATTCTGCAATACTTTTTAATATTCTTATACGGATTACAATCATTCCAGTTGCATTACAGAGACATATCCTTCACTGACAAAAATTATCAAAATAATATGAGAACCATAAAATAGTCTGTAGCAATTTTACAACCCCTGTCATACGAGACAACTTGTAATTAAATATGCATGGTACTGTACAATAGACAATAGTAACCTTGCTCAATCCCGTGGGATCAAACTAAAACGGCCATATACAATATAATTGACAAGTGAGTTCAGTCTTGATGTGTCCAACACCTGACAATGTCTGAACAAGATAACTGTATGAAATCCCCAAAGACCTCCGTTTACTTTATCAGGCACAAACGTTTGTAATTTAGGTCTGAGGCTATACCAACAATGCTGGTATTGCTTTCGATGCCCCTGTAAGGATGTGATCATTCGTTCCAACCAGTTTTCATTCAATCTTCTGTATTTCCCCCCAGTTTATGTCCAAATAGGGAGGTGAGATTAAGTTTGTGTTGTGCAATGCATCATAGGTGAGAATTCTGTCGATGTATAAATATCGAGCGTTTCTGTGATAAAAAGTATTTGAGTTGTCATGCCAGTGAGATTGGACTGAATCAAGTGGCATGCATGTGAGAGCTTGATTTAGATTTACAGACACATTTTTTCTCCTTCACCCGCCGGTTCTGGAACCAGATGGTGACCTGGCGTTCAGAGAGATTAGAAGTGGCAGATATTCGACGTCTCTTGTCTTTGGTGATGAACTTGCTGCCTGCGTACTCTTTCTCTAGTTCCTTCAGCTGGATCTTGGTGTAAGGAACTCTCTTTTTGCGGCCTCGTCTGTAGCTGCTGACCTCTGGCTGCAAAGGGACGACATCTGAGAAAAGAAGGGCATAACACACTGAAAGGAAGGCCGAGAAAACAACGACTGTTAGCCAACATTTGAAAATGAGAAGAAACAATTGGAAATATTGTTTTTTATTATATTTTATTACAGGCAGAACAATGTGAAAGCACCCAGCACTGGATTCTGATGCATTGCATTTAAAATGGTCCCGTAGATTGGGCAGGGCTAGGCTATAGGCTACTTTATTAAGGGCCTAAATATGGGCCTAAATATTTGAGGTAGGCTACGGTTAGATTGCAGTCATTATGGTATAGTTATATCAAAATATACACTTCATGACCAAAAGTATGTGGACCTGGATTGCAGTTGGCATTCCAATTAATCTCAAATGTGTTCATGGGGTTGAAGTCAGGGCTCTGTGCAGTCCAGTCAAGTTCTTCCACACCAATCTCGACAAACCATTTTTGTATGGATCTCACTTTGTTCACGGGGGCATTGTCATGTTAAAACAGGAAAGGGCCTTACCCAAACTGTTGCCACAAAGTTGGAAGCACAGAATCGTCTAGAATGTCATTGTATGCTGTAGTGTTAAAATTTCCCTTCACTGGAATTAAGGGGCCTAGACCAAACTATAATAAACAGCTCCAGACTATTATTCCTCCTCCACCAAACTTTACAGTTGGCACTATACATTGAGGCAGGTAGCATTCTCCTGGCATCCGCCAAACCTAGATTCATCCGTCGGACTGCCAGAAGATGAAGCATGGTTCATCACTCCAGAGAACGTGTTTCCACTGCTTCAGAGTCCAATGGTGGCGAGCTTTCCACCACTCCAGCCGATGCTTGGCATTGCGTATGGTGATCTTAGGCTTGTGTGCAGCTGCTCGGCCATGGGAACCAATTTTATGAAGTTCCAGATGAACAGCTATTGTCCTGACGTTGCTTCTAGGGTAGTTTGGAACTCTGTAGTGAGTGTTGCAACTGAGAACAGAAGATTTTTTATGTGCTACGCGCTTCAGCACTCAGTGGTCCCATTCTGTGAGCTTGTGTGACCTACCACTTCGCCACTGAGCCATTGTTGCTCCTAGACGTTTCCACTTCACAATAACAGCAATTACAGTTGACTACGGCAGCTCTAACAGTGCAGAAATGTGACAAATTGAGTTGTTGGAAAGATGGCATCCTATGATGGTGCCACGTTGAAAGTCACTGAGCTGTTCAGCAATGGCCATTCTACTGCCAATGTTTGTCTATGGATATTGCATGGCTGTGTGCTCGATTTTACACCCCTGTCAGCAACGGGTGTGGCTGAAATAACTGAATCCACTAATTTGAAGGGGTGTCCACATACTTTTGTATATATAGTGTATTATCTAAATGTTTAAATGACTTCAGCCTTGCCAAGCCCATCTCCTGAAGTCCTCAGACATGGATGTATGTCTAATACTGACTTCTATCAAGGTGACCTGCTGGCTAGGCACACCATGGTGACCATTTAGTCCAAACATAGATATGTAACCTATGCATAAAAATGAAATTGGCATTGTGACAGGAAAACACTGCGAATATTAAGCCTTAATAATCTGAATTGGGGCTATGATTAGCAGGAAGGCACCTCGGGCTGTTCTTATGCACGACAGAACACGTAGGCCTTGGTATATTAGTATATTAGCAATATACCACAAACACCCGATGTGCCATTTTGCTATTGTAAACTGGTTACCAACGTAAATAGAGCAGTAAAAATAAATGTTTTGTCATACACGTGGTACACGGTCTGATATACAGTACCATGGCGGTCAGCCAATCAGAATTCAGGGCTCGAACCACCCAAGTTCACCCACTTGTAATAGGTTGGGAATAGGCTGGGCAGCTAATCCTATCTATATTAATGGCCCCTGATTTTAAACTTGAATGCAGCTTCAATTGATGTAGTAGAGGACATCACATCCTATTCATTTGATCATGCGGCTGGGTTGTGCATGTGCACACACAAGCTCATTAGTTTGGTTTGTTAACAGTCCTATTATAGCCTATTTATTAATTCTACTGAGTTTTATTTCAGAGGGTTTAATATAGGAGTGCATCGACAGCAGAGATTATATAAAGGACTATTTTAATGAGGTCATGAACAACATTATGAATGGTTAATTGGTCAATCGAACCAAGGGCAATAAAAAATAAAACTGTACAGTATATATGAATATGTTCGACTGTTCAAACACAGTAAGTCTATTCTGTGTTATGGGCATATAGCCCCAATACTACATTATATTACAATAGGCTATTGACTGTATTGGCCTACGACAAGAGGTAATACAAGCTCCAAATGTCATCAAGCCCATCAATCTATGAGCTATTCGTCAACAAGGTAGTATTCAGAAATCGAATGTGCTATTCAATAGTGGCAATCGGCCTACTTGTCTCTCTACTGTATATATAACGGAGTGTCACAACATAACTAACGGATCAATTCGGTTGAACTAGACAATTTATACATGAAAGGTTTCTAAGGCTACTTATAAAATGGAAACAAAACTGAAAATGCATATTTCTATGAATTGACTCAACGCATTCATAGCCAATGGATAATTTATTTGTCACACACACACACACACACACACACACACACACACACACACACACACACACACACACACACACCCTATATCGAGTCACCCTTGAATACCATTGATTTGGCATTCAATTTGAAATATTCACGAAAAAAACTGGAAAAAAATGTGCTCGCAATAGCAAATTGAGAATAAACGCAAGGCGTAAAAATGGCGAGCTTCAAGGCACCACTCCCTGTTATGACTAGATTTACTGCAATGAGCAAATATCTGTTATTTTATCTGGGAGGGCAACGGTGCCCTGCTCCAATCCATAAACCTCATTGTAGCGACTATAAAATCAAAGGTGTTGTTTTTTTGCATTGTTTCTAGTTCAATATCCGGCTATTGAAAAATGGCCTCTTCTCCGGAATTGAACGCAAAGACGAACATAAACAAACACTCTCACTACCCTGTGATATCATGCACTTCAAGTGCGTTATAGTCATAAGCTGTTTTATATGACAAGGCTATACAAAGGAAACGGGTTTTAAATTAATAAATGAATGAATAAATAAAAGCAAATGTATGTCATGAAATGTCGATCCTTTCTTAGAGAGATATGTATACAGTGGTAGCCCAAAGTTGCTCAATTGTTGCCACCCCTGCAAAAAAATGTATATATATATACACATTTTCTATGACATTTTTTGCAGGTGTGGCAACAATTTAGCAACGGTGGGCTACCACTGCTAAATGAATATAGGGGAAACACTGCGGGCGTGCGCACGCACACACACACACACACACACACACTGCTGGTCCTGTTCGTCTTAGTGCAGTGCAGGTAACACTAACAAGTGTGAAGCGTAAAAAACACTTGGTATTATTAAACATTACATGAACCATGCATTTTAATAAAAGTGAAAAGGTTTTCATACCTGGGAATGGAGATTTCCAGAGATGTGTTGACTGTGTTTGCTCTTTAGAACAGTACACCTGTCCGTCCCAGCCATTAGATAGAGCCCAATGCTGATATCCATCCATGGGAATCAAAGTTTCATGTCTCGGTTCCGGGTGCGCACTGATACCGGGAACCACAGACACGTCCAAGTAACCTGGGACAGTCTGGTATGAACTAGCAAAACTCGGGTAAAAGGCGAACTCCTTTGCCCTGCCTGACAGCTCTTCCGTGGGCAGTGCCGCGCTTGGTTCTGTATACTTCTCGGCAGGGTGGTAAGAGCATGGCTTCTGCTGCAAGTTAACGTTGTGCGAGTGTGACAATCGACAACCGTAATAAGGGCTTCCGAACGGGTAGCCATAACCCAGGGTGGTGCTAGAGGAAGTCTGGGTAGCGGGGCAATGTCGCCCTGTGTCCTGGGAGGGTATTTCCGAGTACACAGAACCCTGGTGGCTTAGGCTGCCGGAGTGTCGTCCCAACGCTGAGTGCGAGATCAGTTCCCTGCAGTGAGTAGCAGGACAATTCCCGCCTAGTCCCTCCATTGATTGGTTTTTATTCTGATTATTTTCATTCGGGCTTTTTTCATATACGTACATTAAGGTGTCCGCCCAGCGTGGATGCAGAACCAGCGAAGTCGTCATATCACGGGTTGCCGAAGCTTTTTAAAAGTCGACTACTCCAAGACTGACACCTCATCTCCAAGCACATTTTACGCATGCGCAATACCCAAGTGTCCAGTTCATTATTGAGACCCTAGATCCGCTGACACGTGATAAAATAACGAGACCGACACGAGAGTGTGCTCGGGGTGGGGGCGAGTGGCTCATCCCTTTAAACCACCACTGGTGTTTGTTTCTTGATTGTAAAGTCCAGCGGATACTCTCATTGGCTTGGGTTGTCAGAGGCAAGTATCCTTAAAGGGGACGTGAAACATGCTCAACAGTTTGAAGGTGGAAGAGGCCATAATCTTCCTATTTTACAAAACGGAAAAGTATTTAATCTAAACCACATAACGTTGGCGATGTCGAAGAATTCGCCGGGCCAGTGATACTATTTAGATACTTGTGAAGATTTTCGGTTCTTGATAAGGTAAAGATTAGGCTTGAATGGCGTATTTTGGTTAACCAATATTCGGATGTAATCAACTAGGCTAAGGTACATCACCTATAGTCTAATGTTTTGAAATACAACATTTAGCAACCATCAGCGAAAGGATAGGCTACGTTTGAGTTTTAAAAGTTACAATGTCTGTAAAGAGAACCTGAGTTTGTTGGCTGTGGGACCTTTTAAATGTAGCATATGACATTAAACAACAGTCTATTTACTCAAAATGTCTAATCTAACCAGAAGATTAGAGTGCAGCATTGCAACTGCCTGGTCTTTATAATTTGGGGGTATTAAACATAAATTGCGGTGCAATTTTGGCAAAACTGAAAATATGAAAAACATAGGCTACAGACTATCTACCCCTCCTAAATATGCATATTCTCTAATATAACATGAACGTTTTCTCCAAAGCAGTGGTCCATGCATATTCTTCAATCTAACAGAATGTATTATTTTCTCCAGTATAGGCTAATGAACAATAAAGATGTGTATTGGCCGTTTTTGTCATCTGAGTCAAGAATCTGTGTTAGGGACTCAAGGCCTTGGTCTTACGCCATGCTTGCACCTGTACTCAAATTATTTAATCGGACAATAAATTATTGACCAACCATAATGCCTTACATTTCAGGTTTAGTAATAATTGCATAGACGATGTGCTAAACCTAGTTAAAATGTAGGCCTATATTTGCCAAAAATGTAGGATATTGCTATATTCTAAGAAAAGTGTTTTGGGGGGCGTGTATGTACTGGGTGAGAACGTGTTTCGTGAAGTTTCAGTCGCACTATAAACACAAAAACTGTGATTTATGTAAGCCCATCTAAAGTTAGTTAGTTTTAATGCAACACAAGAAGGACACCACGGTGGTCATGAGGCAGTCCTGTATAGCTAAATGCACCAGGTATGGGCGCTGTGTCAAAAGCAACATGAAACAAACCATAGCCTACCAGGGCTCTCCAACCCTTTTCCTGAAGAGCTACCCTCCTGCAGGTTTTCTCTCCAACCTCAGTTGTAACTAACCTGATTCAGCGTATCAACCAGCTAATTATTAGAATCAGGTGTGCTAGATTGGGGTTGGAGCGACAACCTACAGGATGGTAGCTCTCCTGGAACAGGGTTGGAGAACCCTGGCCTAGGCTATTGGAATTGAAGCGATACAGGGAATAAAATCGTTGGACTAACTCTTCAGTTTGTCCCAGGAAATAGGAACTCATATCGGCCAGCGGAGCAACTCACAAATATTGATCATTCATTCAAAAATGGCAGACACAAGGAAGTCCAAGGTCAAGGTAGGGAACGCGGACAAACACTGTCGTAATAAGTCTAGACAGGCAAGAATGAACTTCACACCGGCATTGTGGAGTTTAAGTGTAAACTCGTTCCAATTAGGAGAGCCATCAATGACGCTTCCGACTAGCTAGTTTCAGAAAACAAAATCTGGACGGACCAGTTCTGTCTTGCCATAGTCTACATCAAACCATACATTTAGCTATCATGGAAACAACATCTGGGTAGATGGTAAAACAAAACGTTCTCTTAAACCTTAAACAATATAATTGCATTTCCATTTTCAGCAAGAATGATACAAAATCAACCGGCTAACGAATTCTATATAATGAACACATGGGGATTTCTTTTAAATTACAAGCAGTAGACATAGGTATAGCAGAAATGTGTCTATATTTTATAAGTAAAAGTTGTAAGGTACAGTGTAACATAAGTCTGCCATCTTTAAGACACGTTGTATTTCGAAAGATACACTTAAACGTGTTTTTCTTTATCCATTGATGTTAAAAGTCTAAGACACAATTTTGTGATTCAAAATTCACGACTTGAAAGGCATATATAGTAGCCTAAGGTTTAGTTCATTTCCATGGTAAAAACTTTGGCTTAGCGCTGAATTTCATTGTACAGTCCATAATAAATAAATATGTATTCTGTCTTCCAATAAAACATAAACAAACAAAACAAGTAAAACCCTTTTTATTATAATCATTTGGGAAGTTGCAGAGGTCCTTTTGCTATTAACGTTAATTGTTAATTCTATGGAGTACAAACTTCATTTTTGTTATTTTTTACTTGATTAATATTTGTTTATTTAATATGATTGTTTGAACTTGTTTGAAATGTTGCTGACTAACTAAAGTTGAAAAATATATTTATCTCCCATGCGTGGTATAGGTCTATAGGCTACAATATCATAAATATACATTATGTAATCATTAAAGCTACACTGTAAGATGTGCATACCATCATAAATGGGACCACGAAAACACCCTAGGAACCAAAGGTACACTACTGACGATGCGCTCCCCAAATTTCATCACGCTCACTGTTCATTAACTCTTGGAAGTGCTTGCACAAAGGATAGTAACATCTCATCCTGTGTTCTTGGAATCAATCCTGTGATTGGAACACGATACTATATTGTTTTATGAGAAGTGTTGCTATGCAGGGTACACGGCATTCCGTGAGAGCTTAATTATTTGTATCGTCCATAAATTGTTAACAAAGTTTAGAAATGTCAAAGGAACCAAAATGAGTCAACTACATCACAGTTATAACCTAATTTTAAAGGCAAACTCTTAAAACATCAAGGGGCATATTCTCATTGAGATAATATTTTCTGCAAAAAAGACAACATTATCTGAAGTTACCAATGAGGAACTCCTACTGATTTGCTTCAATATTTGTTTTTATTATATTAGTTGGTTTCAGTCTTAGACCTATAGGGTGCTTTCATGCGGACTAAAATTAGAAGACACATAATCTACTAATCACATAATTCCATATAGCTGCAAGCTAGCCTACACTTGTTTATTATTTACATGTATTGATAGGCCTGGTGAAAAGTATGGACTGTCTCACAGCCACGTGGCATCATGCAAACAACAAAGGCCTAGTAAAGATTCAGCCCTCTGGAAGATTTTTTCATTAATCCTCAGCAGTGTTCGAATGATAACACTGTGCAGAGCCACCTCGGAACCCTCAACAATACAATGTTGCTGCCATCTAAATTAGAGGATTAATTTAATGAAAGTTCGGGTAACTGAAGAACAAACCCAAGCCGCTGAATGAGTAGGCTATTCAGTCTTATTTCCGGCAATATGTTCAAACCAGGTAAGCCTATCATGGGTGGGTATGCTTTTCGCTTCCAGTGCAGGCTGGAGTCCATCATAGAGCTGGGCAGACACTTTCCCCCGAAGGCCAATGGACATATTTTGTATCAGAAACACATGTCAAGTTGGAGAGAGTAGTTTTCCCATATACCTTCTCCCAGTTATAACAATTAACAGTAGGTGGAGATTTAGTATAAATCTAAGCTTGGTCCTTGCATTGGTTGTGACAGTTGCCTATTGAACATCCACCTCCGTAGAATCTTGATAGAAAACTCACGTCCATACATGTTTTTGTGGAAAAAAGTGATTCATTTGATTCATGCAAAAAACGAGATAGGGTTTCTGGTTTTATCTTGATCATGGATCATGGCAAATGTATTTTAAATCTTAACGGAAAACATGGTTTTGATTTAGCCTACATGCTTTCACTCACTTCTGAACGTGAGCCAGGTCCACTTACCTGAAACGTCGATTTTTAAAAAACAATATATTTCTTTGATTTTTTTCTTCTTCTCACAAGCATCCAAAAAACATGACAATTAAGATAATGTCCCTTCTACACCACACTTCTACACCAGGGTTGGTCGTCATCAAATGGATTTCCCAAACTAATTCATGAAAAGGTCATAATATATATTTTCCAGAATGTAAAATATGCAACAGGTAAATGAGATGATGTGCTTCATAACATTCAAAACTAGTTATTCATGCTCCTATGTAGTTACATTAACATTGCCTGTCATATTATACAGCATGGACTCCAATTTGAAATCTGGAACATGTAACATTACGCACATTAATTAGTCGAAGTAGCAGTTTGAGATCATTTCAGCACGCTATACCAGTCAACGTAAATAGTGAGACAATGATAACGCCAGTATATAATTGCGTCAACGACAGAAAGTGACAGTTGTAGAAGGGCTCCCGAGTGGCGTAGCGGTCTTAGGGCACTGCATCGCAGTGCTAGAGGCGTCACTACAGACCCTGGTTCGATTGATTCCAGGTTGTATCACAACCGACCGTGATTGGGAGTCCCATAGTGCGGCGCACAATTGGCCCAGCTTCGTCCGGGTTAGGATTTGGCCTGGGTAGGCCGTCATTGCAAATAAGAATTTGCTCTTAACAGACGTGCCTATTTAAATAAAGGTCAAAACAAATAAATAAAAATAATACAGAAACTGATTCATGTCAGATAGGCCTACATGAAAAAGTTAATGCAAAGGTTGTTACAGAAAAAAGCCCACAAAGTATTTGTATAAAGATGTACTAATCGCCTGGATGAAAATAGTATATGTTCTGGGAGTATATTAGAAACGAAATCGTTGTATAGCCAAAAGCCGGGGTTATGATCCTATATTGCTAATTTAGGGTACTGGAGGTTACCTTATCTCCACTTTTACCAAATCATAACTGTAAACATATTAACGGAAAATTAAGATTCCTCTTACAATTTCAATTACATTTACAATGCTGAATTGTACAAGGGTAAAACTATATCAAACTGTCACACGTGGCGTTGCAACCTATCTTGAGAGGTATCTCTGTACTCCGAATTTAATTGGCTTGAATTCGAGTTATGCGCGCGAGTCTAAAATTGGCCGTTAGTGGATTAGGGTCACACTGGACCTACTGTATTAGGCTAATCAGACAATATTTAACATTGGCACAAATTAGCATAATCAATATCATCCGTTATTATGGTCAGGTCACCATGTGCACTATACTCCATCTCACATGGATTGGGCCAGTCTTTTCTAATCAACATCATCCGTTATTATAATATGGTAAAACACTACAATCTCAATGTGGAGGTGGTTTCTTTGTATAGCTCGATGGTAATATACCTGTCACATGTACCTCAGACATCCAAGTTCAAGTTAAAAGAGACTCCACTGCCTTCTTCTTTCCAGACGGCAACACTAAAAGGCCACCTCTTTCTAATTAGGCCACCATGTGCACTAGGCCAATACATCTGACATGGATTGGGCCGGTCTTCTCTCATGGAAACATTTCTCTGCTAACACTGTTTCGGTTGAGGAAATGCTATGCAAATGCGGTGTCATAATAAATAGGCAAATATTACTGTTTTTATATTTTGAAGTTTAAGTCTCTACTTAACTTTTCACTTGTTGAATGGACATTAGGACATCTCTTTGTAGTGGAAAGTAATCACAGCTTCACTTTTTTGGGGGCGGGGAGGGTTCATAGGCAAATACACAATACTGCACCAGATCTGGTGGGATAGGCCACATCACTGGCTTTGATGAGACTATTCACCGGTCAGAAATGCACGTCTCCCTCAATATGTTTTGAAAATACTGGTATTTAAATGTCACTTCTATCATCCCTCATGTCTGTCAACTAGGATAGGGCTACAATCAAACTAAACTAAAATCACTAAATGTGTTTACCTTTACAGACTACCTTTACAGATGCCTTCAAAATGTCTTAATATTATTAGTTTAGTTTTGAAAAAGGTAGGGCCACATGCACCCTCTAAATATGTAGTATAGGTCTACATGTAAAATGCATGGATTAAAGCTACAATCTGGGATTCGACTTTGAGTAAAACGATATCCTTGCCTGTTGTTTTCATTTGTATACAGAGGCATGGGGAAATGTAGATGCAATAATTGACAGTCCAAGACATCTACGTTTCAGTTTGAAGCTATTGGGGGATTGTTTGTTGGTTTTAAACAATTGAGTAATAACATATAGGTTATTATACAGTAATACAGTTGTGCTAAGCATATGAGGGATTTACAGTGCATTGGGAAAGTATTCAGACCCCTTGACTTTTTCCACATTTTTTTAAACATAAATGTAAAAAAATGATTGTAAAATCGATTAATTTTTTTTCCCCCTCATCAATCTACACACAATACCCAATGATGACAAAGCAGTTTGCAAATGTATTTAAAATAAAAAACGGTAACATCACATTCACATAAGTATAAAGATCCTTTACTCAGTACTTTGTTGAAGCCCCCTTCTTCTTGGGTATGACGCTGAAAGATTGGCACACCTGTATTTGGGGAGTTTCTCCCATTCTTCTCTACAGAGCCTCTCAAGCTTTGGCAGGTTGGATGGGGAGCGTTGCTGCACAGCTATTTTCAGGTCTCTCCAGAGATGTTTGATCGGGTTCAAGTCCGGGCTCTGGTTGGGCCACTCAAGGACATTCAGAGACTTGTCCTGAAGCCAGTCCTGCGTTGTCTTGGCTGTGTGCTTAGGGTCGTAGTCTTGTTGGAAGGTGAACCTTCGCCCCAGTCTGAGATGCTGAGCACTCTGGAGCAGGTTTTCATCAAGGATCTCTCTGTACTTTGCTCCGTTCATCTTTCCCTCGATCCTGACTAGTCTCCCAGTCCCTGCCACTGATAAACATCCCACAGCATGATGCTGCCACCAATATGCTTCACCGTAGGGATGGTGCCAGGTTTCCTCCAGATGTGACACTTGGCATTAAGGCAAAGGAGTTCAATCTTGGTTTCTTCAGACCAAAGTATCTTGATTATCATAGTCTGAGAGTCCTTTAGGTACCTTTTTCACCAAACACCAAACTCTAAGCAGGCTGTGATGTGCCTTTTACTGAGGAGTGGCTTCTGTCTCGCCACTCTACCATAAAGGTCTGGTTGGTGGAGTGCTGCAGAGATGGTTGTCCTTTTGGAAGGTTCTCCCTTCTCCACAGAGGAACACTGGCGCTCTGTCAGAGTGACCATTGGGTTCTTGGTCACCTTCCTGACCAAGGCCCCTTCGAGTCTCCTAGCAAAGGGTCTGAATATTTATGTAAATAAGGTATTTCTGTTTTTTTGTTTTAATAAATGTACAAAAAATCCTCAACCTGTTTTTGTTTTGTTATTATGGGGTATTGTCACGCCCTGACCTTAGAGATCCTTATTTATTCTCTGTTTGGTTCTTGGTTGTTTTGCCGAGTGTGGTTCCCAATCAGAGGCATTCTGTCTATCGTTGTCTCTGATTGGGGATCATATATAAATTGTGATTTTCCGTTTGGGTTTTGTGGGGTGTTATTTTCTGTTTAGTGTCTGTGCCTGATGGAACTGTTCGCTTTCATTTTTTAATTTGTTCTTTTTGTTTGAGTGTTTCCTGAAAATAAATATCATGTACACTTTCCACGCTGCGCTTTGGTCCACTCTTCCTTCCACCATCGACGAGCGCTACAGGTATAGTGTGTAGATTGATGAGGGAAAACAATTATTTAATCCCTTTCAGAATAAGGCTGTAACGTAACGATGTGGAAAACGTCAAGGAGTCTGAATACTTTCTGAATGCACTGTTTAAGTTTCCCTTTTCAAGAATGCGTAAACATCAAGAATTGAAATGACTATTGAACAGGTTCCCAGATCCCATATCATACCTTAAAATTGCTTAATTAAATTGGCAGTTACCATAACCAGTGAATTTGAAGCAGGATTAGTCACCTGTGAACACACCTTGAACTTGAACATGTTCAAATGCATTTGGAATACTTTTATGTTTCATAACATTTATAATTCCTTCATAAAGTATTCATACCCCTTGACTTATTCCACATTTAGTTGTGTTACAGCCTAAATTCAAAATTGATTAAATATTTTTTTTTTCTCACCCATCTACCCACAATACCCCATAATTACAAAGTGAAAACATGTTTTAACATTTTTAAGCTAATTTATTTAGAACGAAATACAGAAAATGATAATTTACTTACGTATTCACACCCCGGAGTCATTACATGTTAGAATCACCTTTGGCATTCTTTCTGGATAAGTTTCTAAGAGCTTTGCACACCTGGATTGTACATTATTTGCATATTATTCTTTTAAAAATTCTTCAAACTTTGTCAAGTTGGTTGTTGATCATTAATAGACAGTAATTTTCAAGTCTTGCCATAGATTTTCAAGACAATTTAAGTCAAAACTGTAACTAAGCCACTCAGGAACATTCAAAGTTGTCTTGATAAGCAACTCCAGTGTACAGTTGTGGCCAAAAGTTTTGAGAATGACACAAATATTAATTTTCACAAGGTTTGCTGCTTCAGTGTCTTTAGATATTTTTGTCAGATGTTACTATGGAATACTGAAGTATAATTACAAGCATTTCATAAGGGTCAAAGGCTTTTATTGACAATTACATGAAGTTGATGCAAAGAGTCAATATTTGCAGTGTTGACCCTTCTTTTTCAAGACCTCTGAAATCCGCCCTGCCATCAATTAAATCCAGGGCCACATCCTGGCTGATGGCAGAGAAGGTCGAGAATCATGCGTCCTCAAAAACATGACCCTGCCAAGTCGCACTACTTCTTGACTCACTGCTTGCTTAACCCGGAAGCCAGCCACACCAATGTGTCCTAGGAAACACTGTACAGCCGGCGACCGTGTCAGCGTGCATGCGCCTGGCCTGCCACAGGAGTCACTAGAGCGCGAGGGGATAAGGACATCCTGACGGGCCAAACCCTCCCCTAAACTGGGCGATGCTGGGCCAATTGTGCGGCACCTCATGGGTCTCCCGGTGATGGCCGGCTGGGACACAGCCCGTGATTGAATCCCGGTCAGTAGTGATGCCTCAAGCACTACGATGCAGTGCCTTAGACCTCTGCCTGTGTTTTTATCCTAAATAACTCCCTAGTCCTTGCCGATGACAAGCATACCTATAACATGATGCAACCACCACCATGCGTGGACATATGAAAAGTGATACTCAGTGATGTGTTGTGTTGCATTTTCCCCAAACAGTAATGCTTTGTATTCAGGACATAGTTAATTTATTTTACCACATTTTTTACAGTTTTACTTTAGTGCCTTATTGGAAACAGGATGCATGTTTTGGAATATTTGTTATGTACAGGCTTCCTTCTTTTCACTCTGTCATGTAGGTTAGTATTGTGGAGTAACTACAATGTTGCTGATCCATCCTCAGTTTTCTCCTATAACAGCCATTACACGCTAACTGTTTTAAAGTCACCATTGGCCTCATGGTGAAATCCCTGAGCTGTTCCCTTCCTTTCTGTCAACTGAGTTAAAAAGGGTGCCTGTGTCTCTGTAGTGACTGGGTATATTGATACACCATCCAAAGTGTAATTAACTACAATTTGAGCTTTTTAAAATTTGTACACATCTAACAATAGTTGTCCTTCTTTGCGAGGCATTGGAAAATCTCCCTACCTGGACTTTGTGGTTGAACCTGTGTTTTGAAATTCACTGCTCGACTGAGGGACCTTACAGATAATTGTATGTATGGTGTACAGATATGAGGGAGTCATTCAAAAATCATGTTAAACACTATTAGTGCACACAGAGTGAGTCCATGCAACTTATTTTGTGACTTGTTAAGCAAATGTTTACTCCTGAACTTACTTAGGCTTGCCATAACAAAGGGGTTGATTTTTTTATTGACTCAAGACATTTCAGCTTTTCATTTTTTTATTATTTTGTAAAAAATTCTATAAACACAATTCCACTTTGACATTATGGGGTATTGTGTGCAGGCTAGTGACACCAAATATGAATTGAATCAATTTTAAATTCAGGTTGGAACACAACATAATGTGGAAAAAAGTCAAGGGGTGTGAATACTTTCTGAAGGCACTGTATACCCAATAGTTTAATAAACATGTTTGTTGTGAATGCTGACTACACAAACCTTCCTACCCAAACCTTATATAAGCAATAAAATATGAAATTCACTTGTGGATACAGGTAAAATATGTGATATCAGCTCCTGGATGCCTTTAGAATGGTTGAAGTACCTCCATGTAGCCTAGAACTTATAGAAAAGATTAAACAAAACAACAGCCATTAGGGTTATGTCATTACAAGCGATGTCAACATTAAGGTGTTATAAAAAGATTCCTAAGGGGTATGGTATGGTAAGAGAGCCACAGATTTAAGCCTGTGGAAAAGTAACAGATTTAATAAAATGCGAGGACTCGTTTGTTTAAGTGGCTGAGCCTTTGCCCAGAGTAACACCCATAGCCTGCAATGGAAGCTTGTTAAAGTTTTAAACGTAGGCTTATGGTAATTTTTTTAGGAGCCGCTAAGGGAAGCGAATTTGAAGTAAATGTCAAGGATATAGTTTGAATGTAAGAAAAAGGAGCAGCATGGTTAATCCAAGTTTTTCCGTTGACCTCTCTAACAAGAGTAGTCATACTGTCTAAACAGTTTAAGTAAATAAAGATAGTTTAACTAAAACTATTCCACTACTACACAAGAGGGGAATATGGTACGGAATGGGTTTATTTGTGAGTTATATCTGAGGATAATGATATTGATGATAACAGTATACATGGAGCAATTCAAAAACTAACATAGTATATAAAAGTACAATATAATCTTAAACAAGAAGCAAGTGCACCTAGATATCAAGTGATCTATTCTTAGCAATCGTATTCTACAACTGCTACGTTAAAAGTTATGCAACATCTTAAAACCAACTTTTTAATTTCAAGCATAACCAAGAGATGTAGAGGATAAGAAGAGGTGTAACAAGTCAGGTGTAACAGAGCACAATGGCCCAGCGTAACTGGAAGAGGTCCATCTTTGGACAAGGAGCATGGGGTCCATCTTAATAAAAAGAGGAGAGGCCATCTTGGGGGAAAGAGTCAAAGAGAAGGTCCATCTTGGGGAGGAGGCATTGGTCCATATGGGATGGAGAGTAGGAATGGATTAATCCCAAATGGCACTATATTCCCATCATAGTGCACAAAGTTTGACCAGGGCCTATAGGACTGTAGTACACTATATAAAAAATAGGGTGCCATTTGAGACGCATCCCCATTTTAGGGTATAATGAGGGATAGCTATGCACTAGCATCAGGTGATCATTCAATTCCCCTTACATTTAAGAGCTAGCACTGGAAATAGATACCCTGTCTATACAGAGCACTTACCCTGCTGCCACATTAGGGAGGGGGAAACACAGTTGCAAATGTATAGCCTAGCATTATGATATAGCATCTATATACGGCTTTATAGTACTACTACTAGTAGTAGTTTAAAATAAATTACATCTTTTAGCCATGCCAATGAAGTTAACTTGAATTTACCACCACTTCTTGGGATACAACCAAGCATGACCCAGAGTAAAGAGGTCCATCACAATCTGCTATATTTACTTATACCATATATAGAAAATTAACTTACAGTATACTGTGGTATTAGCACAGTATGGTGCACACTGTGGTAAACAATTGCATTACTGTAGTCGCCTACTTTTAGCATGATCTCTATCTATTAAGCCATTACCATCTCTCTCTCAATTTCTTAATTCCTCCATCCAGAGTTTGTCAAATTTGACTTAGTTATTAAAAATAGGGTCTTGTAATAAATCTATTATCGGGACAGTGTTATATTACTATTATTGGACAACATGATGTTATCATACCCATCCGCAAATACTATATTCTTTGCATAGTATAACCTTCTCATAATAATGATGGTTGAAATTTAAGAAAACACCTATATAAACTAATTTATGGTCTCCCGTGTTGTATCCAGTGCTGAAGCCTATCTGCAGCTAACGTGGTAGCCAACGTCTGGTAGAATGAACTGGTCCTCTCTGGAAGACCAAAGTTCAAGTTCAAGATTGTGACTCTCGAGGCACAACCACCAGGACATGAAATCCACCGTTTGTTTTATTTAGCCGACAAATAAACCACTGCACACCCTATAGCTTTTCACACCCTATAGCTTAGAATTGATAGGAACACCATCAATACTAATAATATGAAAGGTAATTATTTACAATATGTGTTTAAATAAATCGATGGGCCATTGGGAGAGGAAAATAGTTGTCAGTATACTTTTTTGCTGACGACATTTGAAACATTAATGCCACATCTCAACACATAGTTGGACATATCTAAGTCACCCTTTAAAATCGAGCAAATTATACAGGGTAAAATTAGATTACTTGATCAACGATAGCCTATGTTTATTTTAAAAGACGATTTAAAATCAAACATTACACAATTGAATTCAGCATGAATTATGTGCACCTTCGGGGAAAAAAGACTACATAGTAAAGAAGAGATTGTAAGTAAGCATTTCGCTGTATGGCTTGCACATGTTGTTTTATGTGCATGTAACAAAAAAAAGTTGATTTGATTTGAGACAATGCTATTGGAAAATGCCATGTGTCAAACGTCGTTTTGATATTAGGCCTATAAATAGTTATGTTCTTATCGACTAACAATATGAGCTAAATCCTCACGGTTAATGGAAACAAATTCGGCATCTTATTGTATCAGAATTATGACAACCTGACCACCTGCTCTTGTTGTCCTATAATTGCATGTGAAAATAAGCAGATGTCAAATACATTAGAGTGAAACTAATAGGATATTTAAAGAAGTCAAATGCTTCTATTTATCTATTAAATAAACGAATTGTGTACGTTTTATTTGTCTCGGCAAGCGCTTTAATTCAAACTCGTAAAGGAATACGATTCCTTTATGCAGCCAAAGGAACCAAACAGGCCACTCAGGCATGCACAAAGTGTAAAAACAATAATAATAAAAAAATATATAATCTTTAATACCAACAATTGTCTACAACTCTTGTATTAGTTCCTTATTTATGTCCAAAGTGTTACGTTTGTGTTTAGCTGGGTTACCCATACAACTCTTAAAATAGAAGGCCCTAAAAGTAAAGCAATATCAGAGTCAAAAGGTAGGCCTGTACTTAAGCTGCGTCTGTATTCCATCATCATAAGCCTTTATGGGAGACAAAACACAATATTCTGTTCAAATGTTTCTTAAACCTGAAGCAGAATATAGGCTAAATAAATTAAGCTAATATCTCACAACAATGCAATGAAAGTAATACAACTAGATACTCTAAATAAATACTAAACTGGAATTGGTCTCATCATAAGTTGACAGTTAAACGATTGAGTATGCATACACTGAGAAATATTCACTGCAGAAATACACGATTCTATACTTTTCCAAAGTGTGCAATTAACAACAAATTCTTATTTACAATGACTGCCTACCCCGGCAAAATACGGACGACGGTGGGGCAATTGTGCACCGCCCCTTTCACGCCTGGACGTGATGGAGCCTGGATTCGAACCAGGTACTGCAGTGACGCCTCCTGCACTGAAATGCAGTGTCGTAGACCGCTACACCACTCGGGAGACCTTATATGGAGAATTGACCTGTGGATTTTGTTTGTGGTAGTAGTAGCCAATCAGGTTCTAATCATGTCAATACATAGGTCTATTGGTTACATTAAATATGTGAAAGATCACCTGGAGTCCCGTACCTACCA
Organism: Oncorhynchus nerka; assembly: GCF_034236695.1. Classification (NCBI taxonomy): domain Eukaryota; kingdom Metazoa; phylum Chordata; class Actinopteri; order Salmoniformes; family Salmonidae; genus Oncorhynchus; species Oncorhynchus nerka. The sequence continues at coordinate 69,316,747 of NC_088397.1, read as the reverse complement.
GGACTAAATTAGAGTCTGTCTCATAACCATCATGACATACATAAGTGGTTGGCGTTAGATTCTGGACATGCGTGTATCTGACAACTTTCCAATCATTCGTTTTGGATTAAGGTCCATAACATCTAGCAGTCGTGGAAAAAGTACCCAGTTGTCATACTTGAGTAAAAGTAAAGATACCTTAATAGAAAATCACTCAAGTGAAAGTCAACCAGTAAAATACTCATTGAGTAAAAGTCTATTGGTATTTGGTTTTAAATATACTTAAGTATCAAAAGTATAAATGATTTCAAATTATTATTATATATTTTTTTGGGGGGAGAGGGGGGGGGGTAGCCAGGGGCATGCTCCAAAACTCAGACATCATTTACAAATGAAGCATGTGTTGAGTGAGTCTGCTAGATTAGAGTCAGTAGGGATGACCAGGGATGTTCTCTTGGTAAGTATGTGAGTTAGACCATTTTCATGTCCTGGTAAGCATTCAAAATGTAACGAGTATTTTTGGGTGTCAGGGAAAATGTATGGAGTAAAAATGACATCATTTTCTTTAGGAATGTAGTGAAGTAAAAGTTGTCAAAACTATACATCTATCTAGGGCTAACATGTATCCATATTAATAACTTCTCCATACTTGAAATTGATATTCACATTGGACTATCCACAATATATGTGTAATAAAGGCTAGCTTTAAGCTGATTGATCAAAATGCGCAGAAACATTATTTCCAAAATAATGGCAGAACCATAAAGCAAACTGTCAAATCCTGTGGCAAAATATGACACACAACCTAAACTCAAGCTGAGATCTGGCACAAACAAGGTGCATCTACAGAACTGAAAATCAAGTTCAAAACTTTAAACAAATTAAGAAAGATAATGTCTCTCTGTCCAGAATATTCTAGAGTCATTCGAAACTACAATTACTCACTATGACTGGAGACCAATTGTAAATGTATATGAATGTAAATGTCTGCAAGTACATTTGTGTGAGTTCGCATGTGTGTGTGTGCATGCGTGCGATCTTTGAAGTAACAATAACATTACACTTGAGCATGGTTTGTATTAAAAGCTGCAGAAGAAAGATAGACTCCATGGTAATTGAACTTGGGTGGGGTTGGAGACTCATAGCGACATACTTGTTTTTTTTTCAGCCAAGTAAATGAATGTTGCGTATGGGGACCAACCTTGTCGAACTCTATCCATGACAAAGCCAGGGAAATATTTAACACCTTTGCCAAGCACCCCAAAGTAATATCCCTGCTGGTATTACTCCTTCCCTCTTCAAAATATATTTATATTCACTGTTCTTACAAAGCAATAAAGATTAACACACTGGCGCTGTTGGGCATGTTATCAATTCGAACGTCTATAGCAACCCAAAGATTGCTAGTTCAAATCTCATCACAGACAACTTTTGCATTTTAGAAACTTTTTAACTACATACCATTTTTTGCAACTTTGGAACTACTTATGATGTTAGCTAACTCTTCCCCTAACCCCTTTAGCTAACCCTTCCCCTACTGCTAACCTTAACCCTTTAACCTAACTCTTATACTTAACCCCAACCCCTAGCCTAGCTAATGTTAGCCAGCTAGCTAATGTTAGCTACCTAGCTAGAATTCGAAACATATCATGCTTTTTTTTTCAAATTCATAACATATTGAACTTTTTGCAAATTTGTAACATAAAATTCGAATATTAATTCATAACATATTACACAAAATGGGTGATGGACAGCCACAAATTAATACATACCATACGAAACATATCATACTAAAATGTGTGTCTCGGATTTACATACAAAATGCTCTGAGACCAGATTGCAAGCATACAATACATCACTCACCCCTACATAAAACCTTTGTTGACACACCCTTTTCTTTGTTTACTTATTTTAAAATTATCACAAAAGTGCCAAAGTATAGTGTTTGATTAAGTTTTTACAAATAGTACATTTATGATTGTTACGTTGGTAATTGTGTCTACTTCTTATTCATTAAAGCTTCAGTAATTTTAACTAATGAAATACATCCCTAGATTTGGAAGAATATGACTTCAAAGAACCTACATAAATTAGTACAATATTCTTATCTTATCATCACCAAAAATCTAAAGAACCGATTACTCCATTCATATTTTTTTGTTTGTTATCATGACACTTAGATATATCATGAAAATCTAATGCTATTTGCATGTGTGAATGTCTTGGGATGCATTTGCTCCATTGTTTGCAATTTTGTTGTTGTCCTACTTTGATGAGTGTGGCTTTAATGGTATGCAAAGGCCCGAAATAGTCTAACTGTTATTTTGAATTCAGAGTAAGCCTAGCTGCCGGTCTGCTTTACTTTGACATTCTGTTAACTCCTATATCCAGAATATAAACCCTGTATGAAGATGAGTGTGGTGTATGTTACTTATAAGCATTAAAAAAAGTATGAAAATGTATGTACTCACTACTGTAAGTCGCTCTGGATAAGAGCGTCTGCTAAATGACTCAAATGTACAAATTAAAAAATGTATGTTACCTCTGTTAAAAACATTGTTTTATACCACACTGGTATGCAGACGGATTGGCGTGCTATAGAGCAATCACATTTTATTGACTATACATCACAGCATTACTACAAGGACTGTTTGTCATACACTTCATGGTATCAAACTACGATAAGACCAATTATGTAATGAAACCCTCGATTGTTAATGCTATGTATTGGCCATTGAGAGGCTTTGAAGCCAGTGGTCGGCAATATACTGTATATTTGCATTCCCCAGTAAGAGTAGTCCTCTATAGGAATGAATGGAATTCTACAGTATTCAATTAAATGTTTCAAGGACAAAATTACATGTACAGTATTTAAGTATTATACTTCTAACTATTAGAAATCATAGTAAATAAAAAAATGTTCTTAACTGACTTGCCTAGTTAAATTAAGGTTAAATATTTGTTTAAATAATAGAATGAAGGTGGCAAAAACAAATGTAGACTTGAATAAAATGCATTTCTATGGCTTCCAAAATACTTTTTCAATGGTGGGGGAGTGCCAAGATGGAGGCATGGTAGCTTCATCTCAGCACTCACTGAAAGCTATGATCCCTTATTGATGACACTTGTTAACTCCACCAGAATCAGTGAAGATGAAGGGAAAGAGACAGAATGATTTTTAAGCCTTGAGACAATTAAGACATGGATTGTGTATGTGTGCCATTCAGAGGGTGAATGGGCAAGACAAAAGACTTCAGTGCTTTGAACGGGTATGGTAGTTGGTGCCAGGCACAACGGTTTGAGTATCTCAAGAACTGCAATGCTACTGCGTTTTTCACGCCCAACAGTTTCCCATGTGTATCAAGAATGGTCCACTACCCAAAGGACATCCAGCCAACTTGACACAACTATGTTTACTCCAATGCTTCCACTAGTTGTGTCAAGTTGGCTTGATGTCCTTTAGGTGGTGGACCATTCTTGATACACACGGGAAACTGAGGAACACTTGACACCTTGTAAAGTCCTGCCCCGACGAATTGAGGCTGTAATGAGGGGAAAAGGGGGTGCAACTCAATATTAGGCAGTAGTTCCTAATGTTATATAGATAATTGGTTCAGACTCAGAGGCTCTTGTCATAAGCTCACATTAACATGTCCATTACAGACTATAGACTGGTCCTACGCAAATTATGATCCATACAACATACCTGAAGTTAAATAGAACAAACATTATAATTTTTTATTGAGTCAAAAGAATTCACAATCATCTGATTTATTTCATGACTATAGTTTACACTATGTTAGAACAACTTTTTACAAAAGGCTGCTGGGAAAATTTCAGAAAAACACTGATAAATAATTAAGATGCCTTGGGTGGGTCACCTTCTGCATCATTACCTGCGTTTTTATCCGCCTGGACTCATTCGTCGCGGTCTCTCCACAGCACCTAGCCCACTGTGTTTCACTCTTTTGTTCATTCATCCTCACATCTTTTACACCGTGCAGAGTTCTCCATTTGTTGTCTGCCTTTGATCATTCAGCAATGTGCCCTTTCTACAGCGTGTATTCTAGTTTGTTTTATTTATTTGTTCCTTCACATGAGCAGATAATTGTGTTTTATGCCCTACACTGCCCAGAGGAGTGGCTCAGCTTGCTGCACCAGGGATGGCAAATGTCATACCCACTGAAATCATCCTTACCACAGCCAGGCAAACATACATCTGACAGTGCAATTTAAACACTGAGCCACAGAAATGTGTATTTAAAGTCATCTAATTGATCTGCCAATTAAAATAACATTAAAGGGGACTAGATGAAAATGTGTATTTGGTGGATGCCGGATTTGCTCGAATAGCCTGGGGTGTTGAATACGTATTTTTCCTGCTAATGGGCCACGTTGAGAGACAGGATGTGGTGGAGTCTTGGGTGGCAGGCACCAAACGAGGTCATGGGGTGATTGGATGCCAACTAAATCCCCCCTCTAACCTTTGAATCCACAGCAACCTCACCCATCATGTCAGGGGTGGCCAGTCCCAAAAGCTTGTTTAGCTCCAATATTTAAGAGTTATGGTTAGGGTAAATGTACCAGAAAATGTACACATCGAAATGAACCAGAGACTTCTGTTGACTTAGGTAACTACACCGAACAAAAATATAAAATCAACATGCAACAGTTTCAAAGATTTTCATTTAAGGAAATCAATTAATTAAGCATCTAATCTAGGGATTTCACATGACTGGGAATACAAATATGCGTCAGTTGGTCACAGGTAAATAAATAAAAAAGTTGGGGCGTGGATCAGAAAACCAGTCAGTATCTTGTGACCCCCATTTGCCTCATGCAGCACGACACATCTCCTTTGCATAGAGTTTACATTTACATTTAAGTCATTTAGCAGACGCTCTTATCCAGAGCGACTTACAAATTGGGAGTTGATTAGGCTGTTGATGGTGGCCTGTGGAATGTTGTCCCACTCCTCTTCAATGGCTGTGCAAAGTTGCTGGATATTTTTTTTAATGAATTAACCTTTATTTAATCAGGAAGGGCTCATTGAGATTTAAAATGTATTTTTCAAGAGCGTCCTGGACAAGATGGGCAGCACCAAGTCATTACAAAAATTACAGACAAACAATATGAAACACTACAAGTAATCTTGTAAAAACCATAGAATTCACAAGAGTATAACAAAATCAAAAACAGCAAATTAAAAACATTGACAGGTCAGGAAATCAGCCTCAAGATCATTCATCAGTGATTTAAAAATACCAATCGGGACAAGTTCTTCCAGTTTAAAAGTATTTTGTAAGGCGTTCCAAGATGATGGCACAGAGTACATAAAAGCCCTTTTACCAAATTCAGTTCGGACATTTGGAACAGTTAGCAGGATAAAGTCCACCGAACGAAGAGAGTACCCACCACATTTCTGAACAATAAAAATGCCCAAATAAAAAGGTAGTAAACCCAAAATGTCTTTGTAAATAAAAGTATACGAGTGACTAGCGAAGGCCAGCCAACCCTGGTATACAAAGTGCAGTGGTGCATAAGGGTTTTGCAGTTTAAAATAAATGTCAAAGTACCATGGTAAATGGTGTCAATTGACCTCAAACACTGAGCGGAAGCATTCATATATAAAATATCCCCATAGTCTAGTAAAGGCATACATGTAGCTGATACTAGCCTCCTTCTGGCTTCAAAATAAAAACAGGCCTTATTCCTAAAATAAAATCACAATTTCAGCTTCAAATATTTTGTCAGTTGTTGAATATGCAATTTAAAAGAGAGGCCGTCATCAATTATAATTCCAATATATTTAGATGAGGTTACAACCTCAATCTCCTTGCCCTGACAGGTAGTAATAGGTGAAAGGTTCAGAGGTCTATTTCTTGCTTTAGAAAACACCATTAGTTTAGTTTTGTCAGTATTGAGGATAAGTTTCAATTGACACAAGGTATGTTGAACAGTATAAAAAGCAGTTTGCAAGTTCTGGAACGCTTTTGTAAGAGACGAGGCACAACAGTAAATAACAGTATCATCAGCATAAAAATGAAGTTGCGCATTTTGAACATTTTTGTCAATCATTTGTATAAATAGTGAATAAGAGAGGACCAAGTACAGAGCCTTGGGGCACACCATTAAAGACAGACATTTTAACAGACATAAGCCCATCAAATTGAGTGCACTGAGTTCTATCAGACAGATAGTTAGCAAACCATGCAACTGCATGCTATGAAAGACCTACACTCGACAATCTCTGCCTTAGTATAGCATGATCAACTGTATCAAAAGCCTTAGAGAGATCAATAAAAAGTGAGACACAGTGCTGTTTTTTGTCAGAGGCTTCAGTGATATCATTTAAAACCTTCATGGCTGCTGTAATTGTGCTATGCTTCTTCCTGAAGCCCGATTGGTACATTGATAAAATAGAGTTAGTGGCCTCCTGGGTGGCGCAGTGGTCTAGGGCACTGCATCGCAGCGCTAGCTATGCCACCAGACACATTGGTGTGGCTGGCTTCCGGGTTGGAGGCACGCTGTGTTAAGAAGCAGTGCGGCTTGGTTGTGTTGTGTTTGGGAGGAAGCATGGCTTTCGACCTTCGTCTCTCCCGAGCCCGTACGGGAGTTGTAGCGATGAGACAAGATAGTAATTACTAACAATTGGATACCTCGACATTGGGGAGAAATGGGGGTAAAATTTAAAAACAAATTACAAAAATTGAGTTTGTAAATTAAAACTCTTTTAGCTGTTCACTCACAAGGGTTTCAAGTATTTTCACCAGGGGTGACAGCTTTGACAGCTTTGAGATTGGCATATCATTATTTAAAAGAGTTGCGCACTGAGACCCATTTTAAAAGTGGTAGGACAAATGCTGATTTCCAGATTTTCGGAATTTCATTACATTCCAGGATATTGGCAGGAACTGGAACACGCTGTCATACATGTCAATCCAGAGCATCCCAAACATGCTCAATGGGTGACATGTCGGGTTAGTATGCAGGCCATGGAAGAACTGGGACATTTTCAGCTTCCAGATCCTTCCGACATGGGGCTGTGCATTATCATGCTGGAACATGAGGTGATGGCGGAGGGGAATGGCACTACAATGAGCCTCAGGATTTCGTAACGGTATCTCTGTGCATTCAAATTGCCATAGATAAAATGCAATTGTGTTGGTTGTCTGTAGCTTATGCCTTCCCATGCTATAACCCACCACCACCATGGGGCACTCTGTCATAATGTTGACATCAGCAAACCGCTCGACCACACAATGTCACACACGCTGTCTGCCATCTGCCAGGTACAGTTGAACCCGGGATTCATTCGTGAAGAGCATACTTCTCCAACGTGCCAGTGGCCACCGAAGGTGGGAATTTGCTCACCGAAGTAGGTTACGATGCCAAACTGCAGTCATGGCCTGCCATATTACTATTGGGAGCCAACCTTAGTGTCTTGTGTCGATGTGTAACTGGAATGACAATTTGACGTACACTGGTCCAATCATCTTGCCAGAAGTGGTGAGAAAATGCCATATCCTCATCAGATTAAACCAAAAATTTTTTGTCAGAGTGATCATTTTGTACTGTTGTATTGTTGTGCTCAGGGCACCTTTGAAAATGAGACCGTGGTCTCAATGGGTTTCACCTGACTAAATAAAAGTAAAAATAAATATCTCCGCAAAAAGAGGGGAGAGGGAAGCATCTTTACTCTGCTCAACAATCTGCCAGTTCCTAGATATCGAAGTGTCAACTGTAGGGACCCTGTAGAGGTCCTGCAAACTTGCTCACCTTTGAGGTTTTCAAAGGAGAGGTCAACTCAGGAGGTTTATGTAAATGTGTCAGACTGATCGAACATGGTGTGATCGCTGACATCCTCCACAACACGAGACTTTCTCTCAGATATCTTCTTAGACATAGCACGTGTAACGGCACATGCTGGGAACACTCTATGGTACTTTTCCGATAACCCATCAGGTTCCTCCACTTCGGTTTCCCTTCAAACAACATGATTTGGCTCAACCAGCCACATCTTTGCCAAAAATGAACGAGACCCCATTCACTGGTATGCTACGCCTCATGGAACCAGAAACAAGATCAGACTCGAGTTCCACATTATACAAATGAACTTCCATGCAACCCATCTTAAACTAACACACTATAACCAGTTGCTAAAGTGTCAGACAAAGGGAAAACACCCTCCAAAATAAAGGACTGGGCTGCCCCGGTGTCGCAGTATCTTCACCATCTGCTTTACAGCATCACCAGTCTGCAGAGACACAAACCCGTCTGAAACAAACGGTTCATACACATCTGATCCAAAATCTTGTTTAGGAGATAAACCAGTCCCAACCAGAGACTTAACAAGCTGGAGTTCTCCCACAAGAATAAAAATATTTTCTCTCTCATTTTTCTGTTTCAATTTTGAACCCTGAGAGACAATGTGTCCTTTCTCATAGAAATATTGACAACAAATTGGAGGATACAAAAAAAACACTTCTGTTGATCCTTGTCTTTGGGCACTGGGGAAGAAGACTGAAACCTCGCAGTAGGCTGTGACTTCTCTGAATTGCTTTTTGTGTAGGGATAACTACTGGGTGCTTTGTTTGTGTAGGGATAACTACTGGGTGCTTTGTTTGTGTAGGGATAACTACTGGGTGCTTTGTTTGTGTAGGGATAACTACTGGGTGCTTTGTTTGTGTAGGGATAACTACTGGGTGCTTTGTTTGTGTAGGGATAACTACTGGGTGCTTTGTTTGTGTAGGGATAACTACTGGGTGCTTTGTTTGTGAAGGGATAACTACTGGGTGCTTTGTTTGTGTAGGGATAACTACTGGGTGCTTTGTTTGTGTAGGGATAACTACTGGGTGCTTTGTTTGTGTAGGGATAACTACTGGGCGCTTTGTTTGTGTAGGGATAACTACTGGGTGCTTTGTTTGTGTAGGGATAACTACTGGGCGCTTTGTTTGTGTAGGGATAACTACTGGGTGCTTTGTTTGTGTAGGGATAACTACTGGGTGCTTTGTTTGTGAAGGGATAACTACTGGGTGCTTTGTTTGTGTAGGGATAACTACTGGGTGCTTTGTTTGTGTAGGGATAACTACTGGGTGCTTTGTTTGTGTAGGGATAACTACTGGGCGCTTTGTTTGTGTAGGGATAACTACTGGGTGCTTTGTTTGTGTAGGGATAACTACTGGGTGCTTTGTTTGTGTAGGGATAACTACTAGGTGCTTTGTTTGTGTAGGGATAACTACTGGGTGCTTTGTTTGTGTAGGGATACCTACTGGGTGCTTTGTTTGTGTAGGGATAACTACTGGGTGCTTTGTTTGTGAAGGGATAACTACTGGGTGCTTTGTTTGTGAAGGGATAACTACTGGGTGCTTTGTTTGTGTAGGGATAACTACTGGGTGCTTTGTTTGTGTAGGGATAACTACTGGGTGCTTTGTTTGTGTAGGGATAACTACTGGGCGCTTTGTTTGTGTAGGGATAACTACTGGGTGCTTTGTTTGTGAAGGGATAACTACTGGGTGCTTTGTTTGTGTAGGGATAACTACTGGGTGCTTTGTTTGTGTAGGGATAACTACTGGGTGCTTTGTTTGTGAAGGTAGTTTATTGTGTCAATACAAACGCATCTGCAAGGACCGCACCTTCCTCAAGAGTGAGATCCTTATGCTCATAAATGTAGGTAGCAAGGCTTTTGTGAAGGCAATTTTGGAATTGCTCAAGTAGTATGAGTGTCTATCCCTTGCAAATTCAACATGGCTTTGCGATTCTGTCTTTCGTAATTTACGGAACTGTGGCCTCTGGGACCAACTCATAAACCCGAAGAATAGCAGCTTTAACAGTGTAATAATCTGAACTCTGATTAAGAGATGAAGTGGCGTACACTTTCTGAGCTTTTCCCCACAAGGAGCAGTGACCAGCTATCGCACGGCCATGTGGCAATCTGCTCAGTCAGAATAAAATATACATCCACCTCCTTTTCATTGAAATGTGGTACAATCTGACTGTTCCGACCAAGATCAACCCCTCTTTAGGGTGCATTCAGAGTGCTTCCACATCCACCTCTCTTAATCTAATGGAGTGCTCACGCTCTTGCTGTTTGACTTCATGCTCCTGTTGTCTTTTTCTGTGCTCCAACTCATTTCTGTTGCTCCAACTTTGCCTGTAGTTCTAACTCCCTCATTTGCACATCTAAGGGAGCCACCTTTTCGTTAGCCGTTCTAGAGGAGGAAATCCTCCACCGAAGCAGCATCGAGCCTCTCTTTGACTACCGCTTTGACTGTGCAGAGGTTACACTGATATGTCAAAATACTTTGAATTGATGATCAGACTTAATACATTTATCTAGGCACTCCACTGTAGGGTTTCCCACAAATACATCCAACTTAAAGTCCATGGCTTTATCTATTTATCATTAGTATTTTTTTTTCTCCCCAATTTCGATCTTGTCTCATTGCTGCAACTCCCCAACGGGCTCAGGAGGTGAATCCACACTTCAAATCCACACTTCTTAACACACGCCCACTTAACCCAGAGCCAGCCGCACCAATGTGTTGGAGGAAACAACATTCAAATGATAACGTGCTTCTACACCTGCATTGCTTGCTGTTTGGGGTTTTAGGCTGGGTTTCTGTACAGCACTTTGAGATATCAGCTGATGTATGAAGGGCTATATAAATACATTTGAATTGATGACTGAAGTCAGCCTGCAGAGGTACGGCCCGCCACAAGGAGTTGCTAGAGCCAATTATGGGGCCCATTGTGCACCGCCCGATCACTGCCAGTTGTGATACAGCCCAGGATTGAACCCAGGTCTGTAGTGATGCCTCTGGCACTGCGATGCAGTGCCTTAGACCGCTGCACCACTCGAGAGGACCCTCTTTGTTTGTTTTTTATTTAGCCTGTGTGTTTATGCAACTTCAAAATTATTTCACCAATCTTTATAACCCTTCAGTGGTTGTCAGTGAAAGAAACTCTGCCACAAAAGTATAATTTGAAAACTCAAAAGGAAGAGCCCCAATAAGAAAACCAAAAATGAGGGAATTAACAAATAAGCCACGGATTACCAGAATGAAACAGGTGGGGTTTAATGAGGCGTTCTCAAAGGTACTCATGGGGTGTCCACTGAAAGCTGACTAGCAACAACAATCTGGGCCCTAAAAGACACCCACCATAAGTGCCTAATAAATTTGCCCCAGAAAAGGCAAATCAAAATAAAAACCTACACCAACTTATAATATGGAGCTAAAAGCAAGTGGAGCAAATCAAAGGGGAGAACACAAGATAAAAGGCTTTGTTTTTATCACACTCAAAGAGGAAGAGCTAAACCGCGGTCAAGTACTTCCAACATCTCTCATGCCAACTGGAGCAATGGGCCAGCTGATCTTAAAGATGTAAGGTCCCCTGTTTAGGTACTGGTTCTGACTGAAACTTTGGCTTATAAATTGATCTATGGACAAAGTAGATCGAAATGGATTGCATTGAGCAATAGCCCTGTGTCCCACTGACAGAGTACATGCCTGCAATTGTTACATCGTAGTGCAGCAGGAGAGAGTGGTTTCATCACGGTAGCACATCCAGAGATCAATTTATAGTCATTAATCTAAAATAATTGATAGATTTGAAACAAAAAACACTTCCTGTTTGTCATAGACATACACGATTAATATGAAATGAAAGGCGTGTTCCTAATGAGTGTGGGTTCAAAGTGTGGGTTCACAGCTCCAATTTAGATGTGTTGGTCATTACTGAGACATGGTTAAGAAGAGTGTTTTGAATACTGATGTTAACCTTTCTGGTTATAACCTTTTTCGGCAAGACAGATCTTCCAAAGTTGGTGAAGTGCCAATCTTTACCAAGGAACTCCTTCAGTGCTCGGTTGTCTCTGCCAAGTCTGTCCCCAAACAATTTGATTTGCTGGTTTTACGCATTAAACTTTCAAATAACTCTTTGTTGACTGTAGCTGGGTGGTATCGGCCACCATCAGCACCGGCCTGTACCCTAAATGCCCTAAGCTCTCTCCTGGCCACTTACACTAAGTCTGAATTTGTCCTGCTAGGTGACCTAAATTGGGACATGCTTAAACCACTTGACCAAGTCTTAAAGCAATGGGACTCCCTAAATATTTTTCAGATTATTACCAATCCCACAAGGTACGACTCCAAACAACCAGAAAATGCTACTCTCCTTGATATTATCCTTACAAATAATCCTGATAGGTATCAGTCTGGTGTTTTCTGTAATGACCTTAGTGATCACTGTTTTACAGCCTGTGCTCACAATGGCTGCTCAGTGAAACGATCTGTCCTGATTTGTCATAGATGCTTGCAAAAATACTTTAATGAGCAAGCTTTCCTTCACGATCTGGCCTCTGTAAATTGGTATAGAATCAGCTTGATCCACTCAGTCGTAGACACTTGGACATTCTTTTTAAATATTTTCAGTGGTAGAGCTTGAGAGGATCTGCAGAGAAGAATGGGAGAAACTCCCCAAATACATGTGTGCCAATCTTGTAGCGTCATACCCAAAGGTGCTTCAACACAGTACTGAGTAAAGGGTCTGAATACCTATGTAAAAGTGATAGTTCATTTTTTAAATTTAATACATTTGCCAAAATGTATAAAAACCTGTTTTCAATTGAGTTTTTGGGGGGTATTGAGTGTAGATTGATGAGGGGGAAAACAATTGAATCCATGTTAGAATACGGCTGTAACATAACAATATGAAAAAAGTCAAGGTGTCTGAATACTCTGACACAGTAGATTGAAATGGCTTGCATTGAGCAATAGTCCTGGTTCAGAGTAGTATTGTTTTCTGAGTCTGTGTGATGTAGGATGTGAAATATGAAACCATTTGAAGCTGGGATGTCCCTACTAGTATTTAATTTGCTCTTCTGACTCTTCATCAAATCCTGGTTGAACTGTACATCACAGCTACTGACAAATAACATGCCTGTAATCGTAACATCGTAGCGCAGCAGGAGATAGTTGTTTCATCATGGTAACACATCCAGAGATCGATTTATAGCCATTAATTTAAACAATAAACACTTTCTGTTTGTCATAGACAGATAATATTAATGTGAGATGAAAGGCGAGTTCCTAATTAGTTCAGGAAGGCACGCTAAAGCTCTGTGGAACGTTCACAGGGATGGAGGCAGACGTTTTGATCAGGAGAAACCTTTAAAAAATATGCACATTTTCCCTAACACTAAACATACAAATATGTATTTTACACTTACAAGGAAGGTGAAATCTTAGTCGTTTTGTAATTTGATTCTTTTATAATTAGAAACCATATACACTACCGGTCAAAAGTTTTAGAAAACCTACTAATTTAAGGGTTTTTCTTTATTTTTACTGTTTTCTAGATTGTAGAATAATAGTGAAGACATGAAGACAACACTATGAAATAACACATTGAATCATGTAGTAAACAGAAAAGTGTTAAACAAATCAAAATATATATTTTCAATTCTTCAAACAGACAGACACCCTTTGCCTTGAAGACAGCTTTGCACACTCTTGGCATTCTCTCAACCAGATTCACCTGGAATGATTTTCCAACTGTCTTGAAGGAGGTCCCACATATGCTGAGCACTTGTTGTCTGCTTTTCCTTCACTGTGTGGTCCGACTCATCCCAAACCATCTAAATTTGGTTGAGGTCGGGGGATTGTGGAGATCATGTCATCTGATGCAGCACTCCATCACTCACCTTTGTGGTCAAATAGCCCTTACCCAGCCTGGAGGTGTATTGGGTCATTGTCCTGTTGAAAAGCAAATGATAGTCCCACTAAGCCCAAACCAGATGGGATGGCATATCGCAGCAGAATGCTGTGATAGCCATGCTGGTTAAGTGTGCCTTGAATTCTAAATAAATCACAGACAGTATCACCAGCAAAGCACCCCACACCATAACACCTCCTCCTCCATGCTTCATTGTGGGAAATACACATTTGGAGATCATCCTTTCACCCACACCGTGTCTCACAAAGACACGGCGGTTGGAACCAATAATCTCCAATTTGGACTCCAGACCAAAGGACAAATTTCCACTGGTCTAATGTCCACTGCTTGTGTTTCTTGGGCCAATCAAGTCTCTTATTATTATTATTATTGATGTCCTTTAGTAGTGGTTTCTTTGCAGCAATTTGACCATGAAGGCCTGATTTCAGAGTCTCCTCTGAACAATTGATGTTGAGATGTGTCTGTTACTTGAACTCTCTGAAGCATTTATTTGGGCTGCAATTTCTGAGGCTGGTAACTCTAATGAACTTATCCTCTGCAGCAGAGGTAACTCTGGATCTTCCATTCCTGTGGCGGTCCAAATGAGAGCTAGTTTTGTGATAGCGCTTGATGGTTTTTGTGACTGCACTTGAAGAAACTTTCAAAGTTCTTGAAATTGTCTGGATTGACTGACCTTCAAATCTTAAAGTAATGATGAACTGTCGTTTCTCTTTGCTTATATGAGCTGTTCTTGCCATAATATGGACTTGGTCTTTTAACAAATACGGCTATCTTCTGTATACCACCCCAAACCTTGTCACAACACAACTGATTGGCTCAAACACATTAAGAAGGAAAGAAATTCCACAGATGAACTTTTAACAAGGCACACCTGTTAATTGACCTCATGAAGCTGGTTGAGAGAATGCCATGAGTATGCAAAGCTGTCATCAAGGCAAAGGGTGGCTACTTTGAAATATAAAATATTTTTTACTTGTTCAACACTTTTTTTGGTTACTACATGATTCCATATGTGCTATTTCATAGTTTTGATATCGTCACTATTTTCTACAATGTAGAAAATAGTAAAAAATAAATAAAATCCTTTGAATAAGTAGTTGTTCTAAAACTTTTGACCGGCAGTGTACGTGATTCCAAGCCTTATTCCTACAGTTTTGTTGAATAGAAAATACATCATATAAAATCTTTCATGCAGTATTTGTATCATATTTGTACTGTGTTCTTGAGCTGGTGTCCTCAAAGGTGACTACACCTCAGCAATGTATAACTTTTTTTTAACAGAAAGGTGAGATTATAACCTTTCTTTGAGTATGCAGCATTACTAGTCATTGTTTATGGCCCTCTCATTATGAATAATTACTTTTGGTTATTATGTAGATTACATTTTCGATTATATTTGGTTACATTTAACTGGTTAAATATCACCTGTTCCAGCACAGGTCGAACTAACGAGGCAACAGGTCCAACACCTCCTGACCAATGAGGTGATTCCAATCAGGGTAAGCCACACCCAAACAGAACCAAACTCGAAATCAAAATCGAATTCAAACAAAACCCCAAAGCCTGTAACATCAATATCAATACACTACAGTTTAAATGGTTGGAAACAACACTCACAGTATTTCATATGTAATATTATAAACTGGGTTTATAAACTGACAGCCATGGTATATAAGACCATATACCATGGGTACGACAAAACATGTATTTTTACTGCTCTAATTACTGTACGTTGGTAACCAGTTTATAATAGCAATAAGGCACCTCGGGGGTTTGTTCTATATTGCCACTGCACTTTCCGTTTCGCCTAAAACAGCCCTTAGCCGTGGTATATTGGCCATATACTACACCTCCTCTGGGCTTATTGCTTAACTATACAACGGGTATGACACAAAACTACTTGTTCACTGTTTCTAATTATATTGGTAATCTGTTTATAATAGCAAAAACGAACAACGGGGGTTTGTGGTATATGGACAATATACCACAGCTAAGGGCTGTATCCAGTCACTCCGTGTTGTCATGAAAAAGAACAGCCCTTAGCCGTGGTAAATTGGCCATTTACCACACCTCCTTGGGCCTTATTACTTAAATATACCATTTAGAACCTGAAAGAAAACATTTCAAAATAGTCTCTGCCCAGTATGGATGTAGATGGTGGTCAGCTGTCCCACAGATCGACAAGTCCAGCTGGACAGTAAAAAAAATACAGCGAGGAAAAGGATGTTGAAAAGAAAGGAGACAAGCAAGACTGTGAGTAGAGAGTTGGTTCGGACCCATAAGGAAATGGCAGTGCAGAGCCAAGATGGCTATGAGTGTTTTTGAGGGATTTTTTTTTTTCCGTCTGCCCTCTTCATGTCACATCAAAGTCGACAATGTTCAAGTTTACTGCTGAATCTCTGCAACAAGGAAGGGGGTGGAGAGGAGAAAGAGGGAGAAAGAGGAAGGAAAGAGAGAGTGGAGAGAGGGGGTGGGGTAGAAAGGAAGGGAGGAGTGAAGGCTCTTTGCAGATGTCCCTGAGGGTAATAAATCACTGGTGCTAGGAGGGACTCAAATAGTTTCGACTGAAATTGCTCTTCCAGCCCTGGGGCTACAGACAAACTAAAACCTGGCATTTCACAACACTCCCCAAAGCCATTAAAGCTCCTTCTGCAACCATCACGACAAAGAGAGACCTTGACTTTAAGATAAGAACTACAACATAATCTAGACTGAAATGCATTTAGAAAATAACCCTGTTCCTATGCAACCAGCATTACTATTTGCAAAGTTGTGAGAATTAAGTGTGACCTTGAGTTACTGCACTGGGTAGAGAGATATAGCGCATTCGGAAAGTATTCAGACCCCTTGACTTTTTCCACATTTTGTTACATTACAGCCTTATTCTAAAATGGATTTAATAAAAATCCTCATCAATCTACACACAATACCACATAAGGACAAAGCGAAAACCACATTTTGGCAAATTTATTTAAAAAAAACTAAACAGAAAAACCTTATTGACATAAGTATTCAGACCCTTTGCTATGAGACTTCAAATTGAGCTCAGGTGCATCCTGTTTCCATTGATCATCCTTGAGATGTTTCCACCAGTGGTAAATGCAATTGATTGGACAGGAATATGTCGAGGCATAGATCTGGGGAAGGGTACCAAAAAATGTCTACAGCATTGAAGGTCCCCAAGAACACAGTGGCCTCCATCATTCATTTTTATTTAAATGTTTTTAAACTTTTACCCCTTCTTTCTCCACAATTGGTAGTTACAGTCTTGTCTCATCACTGCAACTCCTCTACGGACTTGGGAGAGGCGAAGGTCGAGAGCCATGCGTCCTCTGAAACATGACCCTACCAAGCCGCACTGCTTGTTGACAAACTGCTTGCTTAACCTGGAAGCCAGCTGCACCAATATGTCGGAGAAAACACTGTCCAACTGACAACTGATGTCAGCTTGCAGGCACCCAGCCTTCTACAAGGAGTCACTAGAGCATGATGGGACAAGGAAATCCCGTCCGGCCAAATCCTCCCCTAACCTGGATGACGCTGGGCCAATTGTGTGCCTCCTACTGGGTCTCCCGGACATGGCCGGCTGTGACACATCCTGGGATCGATCCCGGGAGGTAGAAATTTGGAACCACCAAGACTCTACCTAGAGCTGGCCACTCGGCCAAACTGAGCAAACGAGGGAGACCAAGAATGTGGGAGACTGATGGTCACTCTGAAAGAGCTCCAGAGTTCCTCTGTGCAGATGGGAGAACCTTTCAGAAGGACAACCATCTCTGCAGCACTCCACCAATCAGGCCTTTATGGTAGAGTGGCCAGATGGAAGCCACTCCTCAGTAAAAGGCACATGACAGCCTGCTTGGAGTTTGGTAAAAGGACCCTAAAGGACTCTGACTATGACAACAACATTCTGTGGTCTGATGAAACCAAGATTGAACTCTTTGGGCTGAATGCCAAGCTTCACATCTGGAGGAAAACTGGCACCATCCCTATGGTGAAGCATGGTGGTGGCAGCATCATGCTGTGGGGAGGTTTTTCAGCGGCAGGGACTGGGAGACTAGCCAGGATCGAGGGAAAGATGACAAAGAGATCCTTAATGAAAACATGCTCCAGAGCGCTCCAGATCTCAGACTGGGATGAAGGACAATGACCCTAAGCACACAGCCAAGACAACGCAGGAGTGGCTTCGGGACAAATCTCTGAATGTCCTGGAGTGGCCCGGCCAGAGCCTGGACTTGAACCCAATCAAACATCTCTGGAGAGACCTGAAAATAGCTGTGCAGCGACACACCCCATCCAAGCTGACAGAGCTTGAGAGGATCTGCAGAGAATAATGGGAGAAACACCCCAAATACACGTGTGCCAATTTTGTAGCGTCATAACCAAGAATACTCAAGGCTGTAATCACTGCCAAAGGTGCTTCAACAAAGTACTCAGTAAAGGGTCTGAATACTTATGTAAATGTGATATATCAGTTTTTTAAATAATTAATAAATTTGCAAACATTTCTAAAAACCTGTTTTTGCTGGGTCATTATGGGGTATTGTGTGATGATTTATGAGGGGAAAAACGTTTTAATCAATTTTAGAATAAGGCTGAAACGTAAAAAATGTGGAAAAAGTAAAGGGGTCTGAATACTTTCTGAATGCACTGTACATACTTTTTACAGGTGGTTAGTCACTGGGTTTGATATGGAAAAACATTCTGTGCTTGTGTGTGGGCCCTATAGCACCTTTGGATAATAAAGCTGCCAGTGACATTTCAGAGAAGCGCACCGTGTCGACATGCAGGTGTTGGTTTTACACAGTGGTTTAAAAAAGGGAGAGAGAGAGGTGGGGGGAGAGAGAAAAGTTTAAACCAAACATTCTGGTCAATGAAAGTTAGTACAGTACACTAATGGTAGCTAGGCTACTGGTTAAGGTTAAGGTTAGGGGTACGTTTAGGAGTTAGGTTAAAGGGTTAAGATTAGGGTTTGGGGAAAGGTTAGCCAAAAGGGTTAAGGTTTAGGGTTAGCTAACATGCTAAGTAGTTGCAAAGTAGCTAAAAAGTAGTAAGAAGTTAAAGTTGCTAATTAGCTCAAATTGTTTGAATGCGTTTTATGCCTACCCATCCACCCCGACTTCTGTCTTATGTAACCATAACAAACTTAACATATTATACTAATTTGAGTGCCCCGGATTCAAATCAAATCACATTTTATTTGTCAAATGCGCCAAATAAAACAGTTAACAGCTATAGGGCTTACAGAGAAATGCTTACTTACAAGCCCTTAACCAACCATGCTTTAAGAAAAACAAGTGTCAAGTAAAAAATAGATAAGTGAAAATAAAAGTAACAAATAATTAAAGAGCAGCAGTAAAATAACAAAAGCCAGGCTATATACAGGGGGTACCGGTACAGAGTCAATGTGCAGGGGCACCGGTTAGTCAAGGTAATTAAGGTAATATGTACATATAGGTAGAGTTAAAGTGACTGTGCATAGATAATAAACAGAGGGTAGCAGCAGCGTAAAAGAGGGGTCTGGTAGGCCTTTGATTAGCTGTTCAGGAGTTTTATGGCTTGGGGGTAGAAGCTGTTATGAAGCCTTTTGGACCTAGACTTGGCACTTCAGTACAGCTTGCCATGTGGTAGCAGAGAGAACAGTCTATGATTAAGGTGGCTGGAGAATTTGACCATTTTTAGGGCCTTCCTCTGACACCGCCTGGTATAGAGGTCCTGGATGTCAGGAAGCTTGGCCCCAGTGATGTACTGGGCCATACGCACTACCCTCTGTAGTGCCTTGTGGTTGGAGGCCGAGCTGTTGCCATACCAGGCAGTGATGCAACCAGTCAAGATGCTCTCAATGGTGCAGCTGTAGAACCTTTTGAGAATCATCTGAGGACCCATGCCAAATCTTTTCAGCCTCCTGAGTGGGAAAAGGCTTTGTCATGCCATGTTCATGACTGTTTAAGTGTGTTTGGACCATGATAGTTTGTTGGTGATATGGACACCAAGGAACTTGAAGCTCTCAACCTGCTCCACTGCAGCCCCATCAATGAGAATGGGGGTGTGCTTGATCCTCCTTTTCCTGTAGTCCACAATCATCTCCTTTGTCTTGATCACGCTGAAGGAGAGGTTGTTGTCCTGGCACCACACAGCCAGGTCTCTGACCTCCTCCCATAGGCTGTCTCATCATTGTTGGTGATCAGGCCTTCAACTGTTGTCCTCTGCAAACTTGATGATGGTGTTGGAGTCGTGCCTGGCCATGCAATCATGAGTGAACAGGGAGTACAGGAGGGGACTGAGCACGCACCCCTGAGGGTACCCCGTGTTGAGGATCAGTGTGGTGGATGTGTTGTTACCTTCCCTTACCACCTGGGGGCGGCCCGTCAGGAAGTCCAGGACCCAGTTGCAGAGGGAGGTGTTTAGTCGGTCCTTAGCTTAGTGATGAGCTTTGAGAGCACTATGTTGTTGAACGCTGGGCTGTAGTCAATGAATAAGATTCTCACATAGGTGTTCCTTTTGTCCAGGTGTGAAAGGGCAGTGCTGAGTGCAATAGAGATAGCATCATCTGTAGATCTGTTGGGGCGGTATGCAAATTGGAGTGGGTCTAGGTTTTCTGGGATAATGGTGTTGATGTGAGCCATGACCAGCCTTTCAAAGCACTTCATGGCTTCAGACTTGAGTGCTACGGGTCCGTAGTCATTTTGGCAGGTTACCTTAGTGTTCTTGGGCATAGGAACTATGGTGGTTTGCTTGAAACATGTTGGTACTACAGACTGTCAGGGACAGTTTGAAAATGTCAGTGAAAACACTTGCCAGTTTGTCAGCCCATGCTCGGAGTACACGTCCTGGTAATCCGTCTGACCCTGCGGCTTTGTGAATGTTGACCTGCTTAAAGATCTTAATCACATCGTCTATGGAGAGCGTGATCACACAGTTGTCCGGAACAGCTGATGCTCTCATGCATACTTCAGTGTTACTTGCCTCAAAGCTCGTCTGGTATGCTTGTGTCACTGGGCAGCTCGGGGCTGTGCTTCCCTTTGTAGTATGTAATAGTTTGCAAGCCCTGCCACATCCTGATGAGCGTTGGAGCTGATGTAGTTTGATTCATTCTTAGTCCTGTATTGTCTCTTTGCCTGTTTGATAGTTCGTCGGAGGGCATAGCGGGATTTCTTGTAAGGATTTACATTTATTATGTTACTTCTAGATACCAGGCTGGAGTGGATTGAGATGAATGAGCAAAAATATACTTTCATTCATTTCATATACATTTTCTCAATGGTCCCTTTACCGCAGTAAAAATAACTAGAGTAAATGTTACTCTAATAGTCTAATTGATGAGAATGCCACAGATAACAGTCTAAAAGGAGTAAAGCGTACTCTGGCAACAGATTCCTTTTTTCAGTGTTCTTTGTTCTTCATTTAGTGTTGATATTTAACTCCGGTCATTGCGTTTCACTCTGTATTTCATTAATTTAAAATAACAGTTTTTTCTTTTTGAACTCTGCAGTGTTGTTCAGTATTCTATAGTTAATTGTTTAGAGTAATGTTTACTCCTACCAGTGTCATTAGAAATGTACTCTGACTCATAATACTACATACATTTACTCAAATCAGGTAAACACAAAACAATGATATTGTTACCATAATACAGTAGTCTAAAACTTCTGGTTTGCAGGCCATATCAGGCCTGGAAGTCATATTATTCTGGCTTGCAAAGTTATGTTTAATTCCTGTTGGAATCGAGCCAGTGGGGAAATCCAACAATTTGAATTACCTCTTGGAACTCTAGGGGCAGTATTTTCATTTTTGAAAAAAAAAACATTCCCGTTTTAAACGGGATATTTTGTCAGGAAAAGATGCTAGAATATGCATATAATTGACAGCTTTCGATAGAAAACACTAACGTTTCCAAAACTGTAAAGATATTGTCTGTGAGTATAACAGAACTGATGTTGCAAGCGAAAGCCTGAGAAAAATCCAATCCGGAAGTGCCCCAGGTTTTGAAAGCGCTGCGTTCCAATGAGTCCCTGTTCAGCTGTGAATGTGCCATCAACGAGCTTACGCTTTCTACGTATTCCCCAACGTGTCTACAGCATTGTGACGTAGTTTTACGCATTTCTGTTGAAGAATAGCCGTATGCGGGCACATTGCGTAAGTGGTCACATGGTGGCTCCGAGAGAGATTCTCGCGTAAAGTACAGAGGTAGCCATTACTCCAATCGGTCCTAGAGAAAAAGGAATTGTCCCGACGGATATATTATCGAATAGATATTAGAAAAACACCTTGAGGATGGATTCTAAACAACGTTTGCCATGTTTCTGTCGATATTATAGAGCTAATATGGAATATTTTTCGGCGTTGTGGTGACTGCAATTTCCGGGCGATTTCTCAGCCAAACGTGAAGAACAAACGGAGCTGTTTCGCCTACAAAAATAATATTTTGGGAAAAAATGAACTTTGGCTATCTACCTGGAAGTCTTGTGAGTGAAAACATCCGAAGTTCATCAAAGGTAAACGATTTCATTTGATTGCTTTTCTGATTTCCGTGACAAGGATGCCTGCTGCTAGCAAGGCATAATGCTATGCTAGGCTATTATAAACTTACACAAATGCTTGTCTAGCGTTGGCTGTAAAGCATATTTTGAAAATCTGAGATGACAGGGTGATTAACAAAAGGCTAAGATGTTTCTCAATATATTTCATTTGTGATTTTCATGAATAGGAAGATTTTCTAGGGATATTTATGTCCGCTGCGTTATGCTAATTAGTTTCAGGCGATGATTACGCTCCCGCATGCGGGTTTGGGAGTCGCTAGAGGTTTTAACCTGCATTCAGAATGACTGCCAGGGTTAGAAAGGTTAATAAATGAGACTACCTAAACTATCTAAACAGGAACAACCATTTTGGTAACAGCTGCAATAATCCAAATAAGATTTGTTTAGAAAAATTGATGCTATTTATCTTTGTGTTGCATAAGACTAATCAATCAATATACATGCAAAAACACAGATATTGAAGCAACATTCTAAAAACCGCAGTGCAATAGAGCATGCTGGGATGTATAATGACAATAATAGCCATGGTTTTGAGTGAAACGATCACGCTCAACTCTGGTAATTAACACCAACACTGTGGTTATTTTACACCACAGGGTGTTAATTTCACTCTTTGCAGAGTTAATTCAACTATTTTCGAGTAAAATAATAGTAACTCTGATGTAATGACTCGCCATGTTTTCCTGTGTGTCAGGGTTTGACTCAGTTGAATTAAGGAAATAAATGAAAATTAATATAATGACCCTGGAAAAATTTCCATAGTGCACTTCCTGAATTAACTGGAGTTAAAAGGGAATTGACTCGAACCCTATAGTTGGAGTTGATATATTTTCTTAGAAGAGGAAGGGTATGTTTAGGGTGTGCTGTCAGCAGAACTGGTTGCATCTTAAATTGCACCCTATTCCCTATATAGTGAACTACATTTGACCAGAGCCCTGCACTATATAGGACATAGGTTGCTATTTCTTACACAACTAACGACTTCCTGGGGAGAATGGAAGGATTTAGTGGACAGAAAGATATTTCTCTCCCACTCCACAACTCTACACTATGACATGACATGAATGTGTTAGTGTAATGACGTTTCTGAGAGCAATTGGCAGCAGCAAAGCTTTTAAGATTGGTGTATCTTCCTATTAAGCCACCATTATTCACAGAGAAAAAGAGAAAGTGAGAAAAACAAGAAAAAAGGCAATGAGAGAGTTAACTTCAACCCTGATCTGACTAGAACTCAATGCCTCAGTATCATTCTAGTGCCTGTCTAGTCAAAACAGCCTCTCCATCTTGTGGTGATCAGCACTACTGCCCCCAGGCAGTAAAGGCAGGTACTACTTTGTTCTTCCTCACTTTTCCTAAAACTCAGAATCCCCTCCCCCACTTCTTTTGAATGTTCATTCACAAGACGTGCTCTCACCTCCCTTGCCGCGCCGTGCTGGCAGTAAGGGGGAAAATATTCTGTGCATTTGAGAGAGTGCAACTGGCATCTGACATGGCAAAAAAAAAAACGCCGCAGCAAAATGAGTCTGTGATTACATTTGTGAAAATCAAAGATTATGGTAGTTTGCTCTATTTGATGCAAGTCACGAAAGAGCACAGTTGTGTTTTTGTGAGAAAGGGAAAGTGAACGAGACTCAGAGGGAGAACTATTCTTCTAAACACAAACGTGTGTTGAACTCAGTGGCAGCCTAATTAATATAACAACTTTAAGTTACATGTTGCCTTGTGATATTTGCCATCAATATTTTCCTTTACATCCTTTCGTATGGCAACACACACCTCTAATTTATGTCCGCTACACACTATTCAAACACAGTGAAGGAGCGCTGTTTGCGACATACAGTACCAGTCAAAAGTCAGGACACGTCTACTCATTCAAAGGTTTTTCTTTATTTTTACTATTTTCTACATTGTAGAATAATAGTGAAGATATCAAAACGCACATGGAATCATGTAGTAACCAAAAAAAGTAACACATATGGAATCATGTAGTAACCAAAAAAGTAACACATATGGAATCATGTAGTAACCCAAAAAGTAACATATATGGAATCATGTAGTAACCAAAAAAAGTAACACATATGGAATCATGTAGTAACCAAAAAAGTAACACATATGGAATCATGTAGTAAACAAAAAAGTGCTAAACAAATCTAAATATGTTTGAGATTCTTCAAAGTAGCCTTGATGACAGCTTTGCATACTCTTGGCATTCTCTCAACCAGCTTCATGAGGTCAATTAACAGATGCGCCTTGTTAAAAGTTAATTTGTGGAATTTCTTTCCTTCTTAATGTGTTTGAGCCAATCAGTTGTGTTGTGACAAGGTTTGGGGTGGTATACAGAAGATAACCCTATTTGTTAAAAGACCAAGTCCATATTATGGCAAGAACAGCTCAAATAAGAAAAGAGAAACAACAGTCCATCATTACTTTAAGACATGAAGGTCAGTCAATACAAAAAATGTCAAGACCGTTGAAAGTTTCTTCAAGTGCAGTCGCAAAAACCATCAAGCGCTATGATGAAACTGGCTCTCACGAGGACCGCCACAGGAAATAAAGAACCAGAGTTACCTCTGCTGCAGAGGATAAATTCATTAGAGTTAACTGCACCTCAGATTGCAACCCAAATAAATGCTTCAGAGAGTTCTGTTTAGAGGAGACTGTGAATAAAACCTTCATGGTCGAATTGCTGCAAAGAAACCACTGATAAAGGACACCAATAATAAGAAGTGACTTGCTTGGGCCAAGAAACACGAGCAATGGACATTAGGGCGGTGGAAATCTGTCCTTTGGTCTGATTAGTCCAAATTGGAGACTTTTGTTTCTAACCGCCATGTCTTTGTGAGACGCTGAGTAGGTGAATGGATGATCTCTGCATGTGTGGTTCCCACTGTGAAGCATGAAGGTGGAGGTGTGGGTGGCTTTGCTGGTGACACTGTCTAGGATTTATTTAGAATTCAAGGCACACTCACCAGCATGGCTACCACAGCATTCTGCAGCTATACGCCGTCCCATCTGGTTTGCGTGTAATGGGACTATAATTTGTGTTTCAGGACAATGACCCAACACACATCCAGGTTGTGTAAGGGCTATTTGACCAAGAAGGTGAGTGATGGAGTGCTGCATCAGATGACCTGACCTTAACAATCACCCAACCTCAACCCAATTGAGATGGTTTGAGAAGAGTTGGACTGCAGAGTGAAGGAAAAGCAGCCAACAATTTTCTCAGCATATGTGGGAACTCCTTCAAGACTGTTGGAAATGCATTCCAGGTGAAGCTGGTTGAGAGAATGCCAAGAGTGTGCAAAGCTGTCATCAAGGCAAAGGTTGGCTACTTTGAAGGAACTAAAATATAAAGTATATTTTGATTTGTTTTACACTTTGTTGGTTACTACATGATTTCATATTTGTTATTTCATAGTTTTAATGTCTTCACTATTATTCTACAATGTAGAAAACAGTAAAAAATAAAGAAAACCTTTTGACTGGTACTGTAGTTCTATGTACTTTTGTGTGGCAAACATTTTGGAACAGACCGTATACGACGCTCCCGTCGCTATTTTTGAGTAGGGCCCATAGCAAAGATGATGGATATACTGACAAGATACATGTGACCATGCCCTAACATTGGGAGTCTTGTCCACAAAGCGGGCGATCCTGTAATCCTTTTTTGAATTTTCGATGAGGGTTGTTGTCTTCAACCGCCTGAATTCAATGGAGAGAGATGCTTTGCTACTACCTCGACACAACTCAAAAATAAAGTTATTTTTTTCTCAAAGTTGTCACGTGTCCTACCTTTATCAATACACTCTTAACAACTTAAGCATTATGAAACTTCTATTCGAGCAAATGAACCTCACGTAGCAAATAAGCCATTGATTTTTTTGTTGACCAAGTTCAACACTCTTTCATTTACTTCCACACAAAAACTCCTTGCTTGGTGGGCGAAACAATAGAAAAACGCAACCTGCTGGAGGGAGACAGATTTTCCGCAGAGTTGGGCCTCTCTCTTCCTCTTCCTCTCTGCTTTTAGTCAGCAGAACAGCAGGCCCCCATTATGCTCCTCAGCTGCCCATGTAAAATGCCTGAGCAACCACTAGTCTCACAAAGCGCCCATTTAATGATGTAGCTGTCCATCTGTGTGCCTGTGGGCTTTCACGACTACACTTCATAAACATAAACTCCTGCGATATCACTGTCTGTGCAATGTGTGTATCCATATCTATTCCTCGTAATTATCTAACATTATCAACTGATATTCAATATTGTCAGGGCAAAACATGCACATGTTTCTCACACAACCGTATATCAAGACATCAGCCCATATACTCTTTACCACATCAACTGTAATGTTACATTATCCCACCACAGGAGGTACACTATAGACAGGGCATCATTAACCTCACCACCCTAAAGCTAGGAGGAGCTTCCTATTACCGTTAGAGGAATGTGGACCCGCGTTGACAAAGTGCACCAACTCCTGGTGTGTCTCTGCACGTCTACACAGCAGTATGTCTGTCAGTTCCACTTACGCACAGGAAATGCCAGACTGGCAGTGTGCCCATGCTAACACTCAGCAGCAGGTCCCCTCCTGAACTAAAACCCAACAGAGTCAGTGCTGCCTGCTGCAGACACACATCGCTGGGAACACAACAGGATACATCCCAAATGGCACCATATTCCCCATATAGTGCACTACTTTTGAGGACCCATTGGGCTGTGGTCAAAAGTAGCACAGTATGTAAGGAATAGGGTGCTATTTGGGACATAGAAAAGGCAGACAGATGTAGTAGGGCTCAGGGGCTGGCTTCAGCTCCCTGTTCAGGCTGTAGGTGGCAGCATAGCACCCGGGACCAAGTACTGCCTGTGATGCAAATTATATCATAAGGTTGTTGAGGAGACTGAGATGAAAATAATAAAATAGTCTGAATCCTACTCTGATAGTGGATACAATCCTACTCTGATAGTGGATACAATCCTACTCTGATAGTGGATACAATCCTAGTCTGATAGTGGATACAATCCTACTCTGATAGTGGATACAATCCTACTCTGATAGTGGATACAGCAGCTTAAACACATCTCCTTCATTGGACTATAAGCTCACATATACATTTTGTGTACATTTGCTTATGTAGGCTACACCATTGGGGAGAAAGTAACAACACTCCTGGGTATATACTCTATTTCATTTCAGCCTATGATCACATGTGTATGTTTACATTTAAGGTGTTGTCATTTAAGTTATATATAAATATATCATACTCTTGGAAAGCACAGTGCTATATTGGCCCTCCCATCTAACAAACAAATAAATAAATTATATATATATATATATGTTTTATTGCCACTCTGCCCATCGCCTCTCCATCTCCCTTTGTCTGAATCACATTCCAGGTGTTAAACAACAGTTCTGATAGGAGCATTACATCACTCAGAAGACCATCTCTGGTGCCAGGACAGTGGCATAGAGGCGATTAAAATTCATTAAGGAACAACGCCCAATTAAGATGGGAGTCACGGGTCAGACAGTGGCTGCATTCGTCACCTCAATGCTCAGTCGGAGAGATGTGGCCCCATTCTCTTATTATTTTATGAACATACTACATCTTCTACACGCCCTCTCACTCCCTCTTTCCCCCTCGCTATGTTTCTCAGTGGAGTATTTTGTGTTGCCCTCTATTGAAGAATAATTACAGAATCAAAAGACATTAACAGGGTCATTCATAAAAAAGCTGTTTCATACATTAAGTCCAGAGGGCTAGGGGTTAGTAGTAAAAAAGGTTTCTCAATATGCTAGCTGATCATCCTCCATACCTGCATTTTTCATACCTACACAATCATATCACTGCTATAATCTATAGGCTTGACTTACATTGACACAAACAAAACAATGTTTAACAAAAGGAGAAGAGAAATTAAAAAAGATTAGTAATATGGAAATAGATGAGCCGAGGAGCTTACAAAGCCAAAGAGGAAACATATGAGACTATACAGTTTGATTTATGCTAGCTCAACTCTACCCCAGACTCTCCCAGCTGCATTTTCTCTCATTTATTTCACTGCATTAATTTCTCTCTGCTCTTTTCCATCCCATCCCTTTTCAGTCTCCTTTCTCTAACTTGCTTATACACATGTACTTCCTCTTCTGCAAATACACATAATATCCGTTCTCTTACATACACTCTTGCTGTATATCTCTCTCCCTTTGCCTTCCTCCCTCCCACTCTATTCCTCTCTCTCTCCCACGTATCACACTCTCTCTCCCTTTGCCTTCCTCCCTCACACTCTATTCCTCTCTCTCCCACGTATCACACTCTCT
The DNA here is from genome assembly GCF_034236695.1 of Oncorhynchus nerka. NCBI lineage: Eukaryota > Metazoa > Chordata > Actinopteri > Salmoniformes > Salmonidae > Oncorhynchus > Oncorhynchus nerka. Next base: position 69,288,172 of record NC_088397.1, on the reverse strand, counting down.
CTCCCTTTGCCTTCCTCCCTCCCACTCTATTCCTCTCTCTCCCACGTATCACACTCTCTCTCCCTTTGCCTTCCTCCCTCCCACTCTATTCCTCTCTCTCCCACTCTCTCTCCTTTGTATCACACTCTCTCTCCCTTTGCCTTCCTCCCTCCCACTCTATTCCTCTCTCTCCCACGTATCACACTCTCTCTCCCTTTGCCTTCCTCCCCCTCACACTCTCCCTTTGCCTTCCTCCCTCACACTCTATTCCTCTCTCTCCCACGTATCACACTCTCTCTCCCTTTGCCTTCCTCCCTCCCACTCTATTCTCTCCCTCTCTCCCACACTCTATCACACTTCTCTCTCCCTTTGCCTTCCTCCCTCCCACTCTATTCCTCTCTCTCCCACTTATCACACTCTCTCTCCCTTTGCCTTCCTCCCTCCCACTCTATTCCTCGCTCTCTCTCTCTCTCCCTTTGCCTTCCTCCCTCACACTCTCTCTCCCTTTGCCTTCCTCCTCCCTCACACTCTATTCCTCTCTCTCCCACGTATCACACTCTCTCTCCCTTTGCCTTCCTCCCTCCCACTCTATTCCTCTCTCTCCCACGTATCACACTCTCTCTCCCTTTGCCTTCCTCCCTCACACTCTATTCCTCTCTCTCCCACGTATCACACTCTCTCTCCCTTTGCCTTCCCTCCCTATTCCCTCTCTATTCCTCCCTTTGCCTTCCTCCCCCACTTATTCCTCTCTCACACTCTCTCTCCCTTTGCCTTCCTCCCACACTCTATTCCTCTCTCTCTATTCCTCCCTTTGCCTTCCTCCCTCCCATCACACTCTCTCCCTTTGCCTTCCTCCCTCCACTCTATTATCACACTCTCTCTCCCTTTGCCTTCCTCCCTCCCACTCTATTCCTCTCTCTCCCACTTATCACACTCTCTCTCCCTTTGCCTTCCTCCCTCACACTCTATTCCTCTCTCTCCCACGTATCACACTCTCTCTCCCTTTGCCTTCCTCCCTCCCACTCTATTCCTCTCTCTCCCACGTATCACACTCTCTCTCCCTTTGCCTTCCTCCCTCCCACTCTATTCCTCTCTCTCCCACGTATCACACTCTCTCTCCCTTTGCCTTCCTCCCTCCCACTCTATTCCTCTCTCTCCCACGTATCACACTCTCTCTCCCGTATCACTATTCTCTCTCTCTCCCTTTGCCTTCCTCCCTCACACTCTATTCCTCTCTCTCCCACGTATCACACTCTCTCTCCCTTTGCCTTCCTCCCTCCCTTTTCCTTCTCTCCCTCACTCTCTCTCCCTTTGCCTTCCTCCCTCACACTCTATTCCTCTCTCTCCCACGTATCACACTCTCTCTCCCTTTGCCTTCCTCCCTCACACTCTATTCCTCTCTCTCCCACGTATCACTCTCTCCCTTTCTCCCTTTGCCTTCCTCCCTCACACTCTCTCTCCCTTTGCCTTCCTTCTCTATTCTCTCTCCCACGTATCACACTCTCTCTCCCTTTGCCTTCCTCCCTCACACTCTATTCCTTTCTCTCTCACCTATTCTCTCTCCCACTCACACTCTCTCTCCCTTTGCCTTCACGTATCACTCTCTCTCCCTTTGCCTCTCTCTCCCTTTGCCTTCCTCCTCCCTCCCTCTATTCCTCTCTCTCCCACGTATCACACTCTCTCTCCCTTTGCCTTCCTCCCTCACACTCTATTCCTCTCTCTCCCACGTATCACACTCTCTCTCCCTTTGCCTCTATTCCTCCTCCTGCCTTCCTCCCTCCCACTCTATTCCTCTCTCTCCCACTTTGTATCACACTCTCTCTCCCCTTTGCCTTCCTCCCTCCCACTCTATTCCTCTCTCTCCCACGTATCACACTCTCTCTCCCTTTGCCTTCCTCCCTCACACTCTATTCCTCCCTCCCACTCTATTCCTCTCTCTCCCACGTATCACACTCTCTCTCCCTTTGCCTTCCTCCCTCCCACTCTATTCCTCTCTCTCCCACGTATCACACTCTCTCTCCCTTTGCCTTTCCCTCCCACTCCTCCCTCACACTCTATTCCTTTGCCCCTCCCTCCCACTCTATTCCTCTCTCTCCCACGTATCACACTCTCTCTCCCTTTGCCTTCCTCCCTCCCTCTCTCTCTCTCTCTCCCACGTATCACACTCTCTCTCCCTGCACCAGTCCGTCATTAAGATTCTGGTGCCATGCGACTGCAGCACTGTGCAAATGGAAGGCTGGACATCATTTCCCTAAAATGCTGTTTTTTTATCACCTATTTCCCCTTGATCAGGTTGCGGAGCGCCTGTGATTGATGGCTGACGGCTCCTCTGACAGCCCAGCGTTTTTACGGCCAGATTTACGGCCTATCTGCCGCTCCGCTCTGCTTTTTACGGCTCATACTCTGTAAAAATGCTTATTTCTCAGATAAGGGCTAAAGGGAGGATGGGGGGACGGAGTATAGCTGTGTGTGTGTGCGTGTGCGTTGTGCTATGATACACACAGATACAAACTGAGCCACATTAACCCCCACAGAACAACAAAAAACACAGAGGGGCTTGTCTTCATAACATACTCTCTCCCTTCACTCTTCTACTTTTCAATGTCCACTTCAAGAGTCCTTTCTTTCCAGTGCTTTCTTACCAATGCTTGGTATGAGGACAGAGATTTTATGAGGGAGAATCCTTTAAAGGGGAAACAGAGAAGAATGTGTGGTCCGTGTTCAATTTTAAACCCTACAATCTTCCCCTGCAGTAACTGGGTGATAATGTCTTCCAGAATAGAGAAGAGGATGACATTACTATTGACAGATAGATAAAGCCTTTGGTCTTGCAACCTCTGCTCTCTGTCTCTAATGAACCTTCCTGACTCTGGAATTCCAGCTAGGTCACACCAGATCCAATGCAGTATCTGACGTTCGTCCAGGTCCCCAGGAAGTTGGGAGATTACTTCAATACTGGCCACTAGGGGCAACGATGAGTGTCATTATTATCAAGTATGCTCGCGGCTTGCTAGTGCGTTGTGGATGTGGATGGGTGTAATTCCTAAACTTAACTGTCAAAACTCTACGTTTATCCTCACCTGGAAAAGAGTTGATTACTGAAATCAGACCATGTCAAACCGTGAGATCTTGTTGCATGTAACAAGAACACACAAAGCCAAATGCCATGACACCTTGGATGATAGGGGGATATGAATTCCTGAGTGTACATGTGTGTGCACACGTGTTTTGTGTTTTCCCTTTTCATCCATTTCATGCACCCATTTGAACTGTGATTATACAAAGAGACTGGGAGGAAAGAGCGAAAGACAGGCATACATAGAGGCTGCATCACATCCGGTTGTGATTGGGAGTCCCACAAGGCGGCGCACAATTGGCCCAGCATTGTCCTGGTTTGGCCGGGGTAGGCCGTCATTGTAAATAATAATTTGTTCTTACCTGACTTTCCTAGTTAAATAAAAGTTGCATTTAAAAAATAAATAGAGAGGGGCCCTGCATTTTCAATCAGATAGTCACTATCTGGGGAAAATGAGCACTCAAAAAGCTATTTTGTGTTACAAACTCCCCTTCAAAATTATTTCCTGTACCCATAATACAGCAGAAGACTTAATACATCCAAGTCAAATGTCTCTCTCTGTGGTTTCCCTTCAGCCTTCTCCTCAGCTTCTCTCCAGTCTACTTTGAGCTTCACATACAGTGGGGCAAAAAAGTATTTAGTCAGCCACCAATTGTGCAAGTTCTCCCACTTAAAAAGATGAGAGAGGCCTGTAATTTTCATCATAGGTACATTTCAACTATGACAGACAAAACGAGAAAAAAAAAAATTTGGTGGAAAATAAGTATTTGGTCACCTACAAACAAGCAAGATTTCTGGCTCTCACAGACCTGTAACTTCTTCTTCTTTAAGAGGCTCCTCTGTCCTCCACTCATTACCTGTATTAATGGCACTGGTTTGAACTTGTTATCAGTATAAAATACACCTGTCCACAACCTCAAACAGTCACACTCCAAACTCCAATATGGCCAAGACCAAAGGGCTGTCAAAGGACACCAGAAACAAAATTGTAGACCTGCACCAGGCTGGGAAGACTGAATCTGCAATAGGTAAGCGGCTTGGTTTGAAGAAATCAACTGTGGGACCAATTATTAGGAAATGGAAGACATACAAGACCACTGATAATCTCCCTCAATCTGGGTCTCCACGCAAGATCTCACCCCGTGGGGTCAAAATTATCACAAGAATGGTGAGCAAAAATCCCAGAACCACACGGGGGGACCTAGTGAATGACCTGCAGAGAGCTGGGACCAAAGTAACAAAGCCTACCATCAGTAACACACTACGCCGCCTGGGACTCAAATCCTGCAGTGCCAGACATGTCCCCCTGCTTAAGCCAGTACATGTTCAGGCCCGTCTGAAGTTTGTTCGAGAGCATTTGGATGATCCAGAAGAAGATTGGGAGAATGTCATATGGTCAGTTGAAACCAAAATATAACTTTTTGGTAAAACCTCAACTCGTCGTGTTTGGAGGACAAAGAATGCTGAGTTGCATCCAAAGAACACCATACCTACTGTGAAGCATGGGGGTGGAAACATCATGCTTTGGGGCTGTTTTTCTGCAAAGGGACCAGGACGACTGATCCATGTAAAGGAAAGAATGAATGGGGCCATGTATCATGAGATTTTGAGTGAAAACCTCCTTCCATCAGCAAGGGCATTGAAGATGAAACGTGGCTGGGTCTTTCAGCATGACAATGATCCCAAACACACCGCCCGGGCAACGAAGGAGTGGCTTCGTAAGAAGCATTTCAAGGTCCTGGAGTGGCCTAGCCAGTCTCCAGATCTCAACCCCATAGAAAATCTTTGGAGGGAGTTGAAAGTCCATGTTGCCCAGCAACAGTCCCAAAGGAGGAGATCTGCATGGAGGAATGGGCCAAAATACCAGCAACAGTGTGTGAAAACATTGTGAAGACTTACAGAAAACGTTTGACCTCTGTCATTGCCAACAAAGGGTATATAACAAAGTATTGAGATAAACTTTTGTTATTGACCAAATACTTATTTTCCACCATAATTTGCAAATAAATTCATTAAAATCCTACAATGTGATTTTCTGGATTTTTTCCCCTCATTTTGTCTGTCATAGTTGAAGTGTACCTATGATGACAATTACAAATCAAATCAAATCAAATCAAATCAAATTTTATTTGTCACATACACATGGTTAGCAGATGTTAATGCGAGTGTAGCGAAATGCTTGTGCTTCTAGTTCCGACAATGCAGTGATAACCAACAAGTAATCTAACTAACAATTCTAAAACTACTGTCTTATACACAGTGTAAGGGGATAAAGAATATGTACATAAGGATATATGAGTGAGTGATGGTACAGAGCAGCATACAGTAGATGGTATCGAGTACAGTATATACATATGAGATGAGTATGTAGACAAAGTAAACAAAGTGGCATAGTTAAAGTGGCTAGTGATACATGTATTACATAAGGATGCAGTCGATGATGTAGAGTACAGTATATACGTATGCATATGAGATGAATAATGTAGGGTAAGTAACATTATATAAGGTAGCATTGTTTAAAGTGGCTAGTGATATATTTACATAATTTCCCATCAATTCCCATTATTAAAGTGGCTGGAGTTGGGTCAGTGTCAATGACAGTGTGTTGGCAGCAGCCACTCAATGGTGGCTGTTTAACAGTCTGATAGCCTTGAGATAGAAGCTGTTTTTCAGTCTCTCAGTCCCAGCTTTGATGCACCTGTACTGACCTCGCCTTCTGGATGATAGCGGGGTGAACAGGCAGTGGTTCGGGTGGTTGATGTCCTTGATGATCTTTATGGCCTTCCTGTAACATCGGGTGGTGTAGGTGTCCTGGAGGGCAGGTAGTTTGCCCCGGTGATGCGTTGTGCAGACCTCACTACCCTCTGGAGAGCCTTACGGTTGAGGGCGGAGCAGTTGCCGTACCAGGCGGTGATACAGCCCGCCAGGATGCTCTCGATTGTGCATCTGTAGAAGTTCGTGAGTGCTTTTGGTGACAAGCCGAATTTCTTCAGCCTCCTGAGGTTGAAGAGGCGCTGCTGCGCCTTCTTCACGACGCTGTCAGTGTGAGTGGACCAATTCAGTTTGTCTGTGATGTGTATGCCGAGGAACTTAAAACTTGCTACCCTCTCCACTACTGTTCCATCGATGTGGATAGGGGGTGTTCCCTCTGCTGTTTCCTGAAGTCCACAATCATCTCCTTAGTTTTGTTGACGTTGAGTGTGAGGTTATTTTCCTGACACCACACTCCGAGGGCCCTCACCTCCTCCCTGTAGGCCGTCTCGTCGTTGTTGGTAATCAAGCCTACCACTGTTGTGTCGTCCGCAAACTTGATGATTGAGTTGGAGGCGTGCGTGGCCACGCAGTCGTGGGTGAACAGGGAGTACAGGAGAGGGCTCAGAACGCACCCTTGTGGGCCCCGTGTTGAGGATCAGCGGGGAGGAGATGTTGTTGCCTACCCTCACCACCTGGGGCGGCCCGTCAGGAAGTCCAGTACCCAGTTGCACAGGGCGGGGTCGAGACCCAGGGTCTCGAGCTTGATGACGAGCTTGGAGGGTACTATGGTGTTGAATGCCGAGCTGTAGTCGATGAACAGCATTCTCACATAGGTATTCCTCTTGTCCAGGTGGGTTAGGGCAGTGTGCAGTGTGGTTGAGATTGCATCGTCTGTGGACCTATTTGGGCGGTAAGCAAATTGGAGTGGGTCTAGGGTGTCAGGTAGGGTGGAGGTGATATGGTCCTTGACTAGTCTCTCAAAGCACTTCATGATGACGGAAGTGAGTGCTACGGGCGGTAGTCGTTTAGCTCAGTTACCTTAGCTTTCTTGGGAACAGGAACAATGGTGGCCCTCTTGAAGCATGTGGGAACAGCAGACTGGTATAGGGATTGATTGAATATGTCCGTAAACACACCGGCCAGCTGGTCTGCGCATGCTCTGAGGGCGCGGCTGGGGATGCCGTCTGGGCCTGCAGCCTTGCGAGGGTTAACACGTTTAAATGTCTTACTCACCTCGGCTGCAGTGAAGGAGAGACCGCATGTTTTCGTTGCAGGCCGTGTCAGTGGCACTGTATTGTCCTCAAAGCGGGCAAAAAAGTTATTTAGTCTGCCTGGGAGCAAGACATCCTGGTCCGTGACTGGGCTGGGTTTCTTCTTGTAGTCCGTGATTGACTGTAGACCCTGCCACATGCCTCTTGTGTCTGAGCCATTGAATTGAGATTCCACTTTGTCCCTGTACTGACGCTTAGCTTGTTTAATAGCCTTGCGGAGGGAATAGCTGCATTGTTTATATTCGGACATGTTACCAGACACCTTGCCCTGATTAAAAGCAGTGGTTCGCGCTTTCAGTTTCACGCGAATGCTGCCATCAATCCACGGTTTCTGGTTTGGGAACGACATCTTCGACGCACGTTCTAATGAACTCGCACACCGAATCAGCGTATTCGTCAATATTTTCATCTGACGCAATACGAAACATGTCCCAGTCCACGTGATGGAAGCAGTCTTGGAGTGTGGAGTCAGCTTGGTCTGACCAGCGTTGGACAGACCTCAGCGTGGGAGCCTCTTGTTTAAGTTTCTGCCTGTAGGCAGGGATCAACAAAATGGAGTCGTGGTCAGCTTTTCCGAAAGGGGGGCGGGGCAGGGCCTTATATGCGTCGCGGAAGTTAGAGTAACAATGATCCAAGGTTTTACCACCCCTGGTTGCGCAATCGATATGCTGGTAAAATTTAGGGAGTCTTGTTTTCAGATTAGCTTTGTTAAAATCCCCAGCTACAATGAATGCAGCCTCCGGATAAATGGTTTCCAGTTTGCAAAGAGTTAAATAAAGTTCGTTCAGAGCCATCGATGTGTCTGCTTGGGGGATATATACGGCTGTGATTATAATCGAAGAGAATTCTCTTGGAAGATAATGCGGTCTACATTTGATTGTGAGGAATTCTAAATCAGGTGAACAGAAGGATTTGAGTTCCTGTATGTTTCCTTCATCACACCATGTCTTGTTAGTCATGAGGCATACGCCCCCGCCGCTCTTCTTACCAGAAAGATGTTTGTTTCTGTCGGCGCGATGCGTGGAGAAACCCGTTGGCTGCACCGCATCGGATAGCGTCTTCCCAGTAAGCCATGTTTCCGTGAAGCAGAGAACATTGCAGTCTCTGATGTCCCTCTGGAATGCTACCCTTGCTCGGATTTCATCAACCTTGTTGTCAAGAGACTGGACATTGGCAAGAAGAATGCTGGGGAGTGGTGCGTGATGTGCCCTTGTCCGGAGTCTGACCAGAAGACCGCTACGTTTCCCTCTTTTTCGGAGTCGTTTTCTTGGGTCGCTGCATGCGATCCATTCCGTTGTCCTGTTTGTAAGGCAGAACACAGGATCCGCGTCGCGGAAAACATATTCTTGGTCGTACTGATGGTGAGTTGACGCTGATCTTATATTCAGTAGTTCTTCTCGACTGTATGTAATGAAACCTAAGATGACCTGGGGTACTAATGTAAGAAATAACACGTAAAAAAACAAAAAACTGCATAGTTTACTAGGAACGCGAAGCGAGGCGGCCATCTCTGTCGGCGCCGACAGGCCTCTCTCATCTTTTTAAGTGGGAGAACTTGCACAATTGGTGGCTGACTAAATACTTTTTTGCCCCACTGTATGACATCCAAACCAATCGGCAGCCAATGTTAGATGTATCTAAAGAGGTTTTTTTAGAGACCATTTCACTAGAGCCTTTCTTTTTTACACATTTCCTTGGATGACTCTTAACTTGGCTACTGAAAAGAGACCGGCCACAGTGGGTAAATTTCACATAAGGTCAAATCCAGGGGTGAAAGTAGAATTCATTACTTCCCGGTACATGATCTCCAATACGTGCACGCGTAGAATCACATATATAATCCATATTAATTAAATGGGATCTCTGTGGGCCTAGTCTTAAAGATTTGTCATTTAACATTTAACTAAAATGTATTACCTTCATAATTTTTTCATTTTATTGTCCAACAATCACTCAAAAGGGCTCCATTACTAGGTTACCCGCGCACGTTCATCCATTCTCAACATACACTGAGTGTACGAAATATTAGGAACGCTTTCCTAATATTGAGTTGCACCTCCCTTTATCCTCAGATCAGCCTCAATTCATTGAGGCATGGACTCAACAAGGTGTCATGTGTTCCACAGGGATGCTGGATGTCCTTTGTGTGGTGGACCATTCTTGATACATGTGAAAACTGTTTAGTGTGAAAAACCCAGCAGTGTTGCAGTCAAAGACTCCAGTCACCCAAGTCATAGACTGTTCTCTCTGCTACCGCACGGCAAACGGTACCAGAGCACCAAATCTAGGTTCAAAAGGCTCCTTAACAGCTTCTACCCCCAAGCCATAAGACTGCTGAACGATTAATCAAATGGCCACCTGAACTATTTACATTGACCCCCCCACCCCCTTTGTTTTACACTGCTGCTACTCGCAGTTAATTATCTATGCATAGTCACTTTACACATTACCTGGACTAAGCTGTACCCCTGCACATTGACTCGGTACCAGTACCCCCCTGCATATAACCTCGTTATTGTTATGTAATTTTTTTATTTTCACTTTAGTTTATTCAGTAAATATTTTCTTAACTCTATTTCTTGAACTGCATTGTTGGTTAAGGGCTTGTAAGTAAGCATTTCACGGTTAGGTCTACACCTGTTGTATTCATCGGCAGGGTAACCGTGTGGTTAGAGCGTTGGGCTAGTAACCGAAAGGTTGCAAGTTTGAATCCCCGAGCTGACAAGGTACAACTCTGTCATTATGCCCCTGAACAAGGCAGTTAACCCACTGTTCCTAGGCTGTCATTGTAAATGAGAATTTGTTCTTAACTGACTTGCCCAGTTAAATAATGTGACAAATAACATTTGATTTGAGTTATTGACACACTTAAACTGGTGTGCCTGGCACCTACTACCATACCCAGTTCAAAGGCACTTAAATATTTTGTCTTGCCCATTCACCCTCTGAATGGCACACATATACAATCCATGTCTCAATTGTCTCAAGGCATACAAATCCTTCTTATATATATTTAATTATTGTTATTATCTTTACCCCTTTTTCTCGCCAATTGGTAGTTAGTCTTGTCTCATCGCTGCAACTCCAGCATGGACACGGGAGAGGCGACGGTCGAGAGCCGCACTGCTTCTTGATACACTGCTCACCTAACCTGGAAGTCAGCACCACCAATGTGTCGGAGGAAACACTGTACACCTGGCGACCGTGTCAGCGTGCATGTGCCCGCGCCTGGGACAAGGAAATCACCTCTAACTTGGACAACGCTGGGCCAATTGTGCACCGCCTCATGACACATCCTGGGATCGTAGCACTGCTTCAAGCAGTGCCTTAGACCGCTGCGCCACTCGGGAGACCCGAGTGTTATATTTTGCTTTGTTTTGTGGTATCAGTTAAAGTATTTCATTGGAGAATGGGGATACATTTTTTTATTAAATGAATAATAAAACATTTAAAATATATATAATATATACCAATCAAGAGTTTGGACACACCTACTCATTCAAGGGTTTTTCTATTTTCTGCATTGTAGAATAGTAGTGAAGACATCAAAACCATGAAATAACACAAAAAAGTGTTTCTTCAAGGTAGCCACCCTTTCCTTTGACGACAGCTTTGGGCGGCAGGTAAGCTGGTAGTGGTTAGAGTGTTGGACTAGCAACCGCAAGGTTGCAAGGTCGAATCTCTGAGCTGACAAGTAAAAATCTGTTGTTCTGCCCCTGAACAAGGCAGTTAACCCACTAAGCTGTAATTGAAAATAATAGTTTGTTCTTAACTGACTTGCCTAGTTATATAGAGATAAAATAAACTCCTCATGAGCCTACATAAAAATGGGCTTTTCTGACTACAAGTGCACCAGTATCCCTAAGTGAAAACTACATTGGCATTAATAAAAAATAAAAAAAGGAAGTTATGATTATTTTTTTGACAAGCTGGTTGATGAATAATATTGGGTTGTTAAGACATTTGTTTTATATATACAGTACCAGTCAAAAGTTTTGACACCCTTACTCATTCCAGGGTTTTTCTTTATTTCTCCCCTACTCTCAATGGGAGAGGTCATTGGCTTAGATTTTAAAAAACAGCCCAACAACAGTAAGATATTTAAGGGAGGAGGATAGAGAATGGAATAGAAAACAACAGACAGCTCACCTATGCACATGTGTACATACAGAAGCACACACACACAAATCAACATTTATTGGTCACATACACGTGTTTAGCAGATGTTATTGCGGGCGTAGCGAAAAGCTTGTGCTTCTAGTTCCGACAGTGCAGCAATATCTAACAAGCCATCTTACAATGGCTCCATCTGAGGCCCTTCCCCACCTCACAGCTAAACAACATCAATACAAACATGATTATGTTACAATTGGAGGTTCGGAGGGAGCAGATTCAACAGAGAAACAACATAAACACTGAACACTGGTAGCTACAGGCACCAATACACCCTTTCAACTTTCAACAGTTTCAAGTTTTATTCGTCTTATTTAGGGGCGGCAGGTAGCCTAGTGGTTAGAGCGTTGGGCCAGTAACCGAAAGGTTGCTGAATTGAATCCCCGAGCTGACAAGGTCCTTCTGCCTGTGAACAAGGCAGTTAACCCAATGTTCCCCGGTAGGCCATCATTGTAAATAAGAATTTGTTCTTAACTGACTTGCCTAGTTAAATAAAGCTTACATTTACAGGATACACATTGTATAGTTTCCAACGAAATGCTTACTTGCAGGTTCCTTCTCGACAATGTCACAACAATAGTGTCACGCCTTGGTCATGGTATTTTGTGTTTTTGTTATATGTTTGGGTAGGCCAGGGTGTGACATGGGTTTATATGTTGTTTTCGTATTGGGGTTTGTATAGTTGGGATTGCGGTTGAGTAGGGGTGTTGTTAGGCTGGGCTGCCTGAGGCGGTTCTCAATTAAGAGTCAGGTGCTTCTCGTTGTCTCGGATTGGGAACCGTATTTAGGTAGCCTGAGTTCGTGTTGTATTTCGTGGGTGATTGTACCTGTCTTTGTGTATTCACCAGATAGGCTGTATAGTTTCACGTTCCGTTTGTTGTTTTGTTTCTCACAGTTATTTCATGTATCGCTGTTTCCTTTATTAAAGATCATGAGTAACCACCACGCTGCATTTCGGTCCGACTCTCTTCATTCAACAGACGAACGCAGTTACAAATAGGAAAAGATAAGAATATGAATATGAAGTAAATAGCACAAGTATCATACAGGAAGGCACAATTTATAGTCCAAGATTTTCATGTTTATCAGGGGACTGGGGGGGCAGTGTTTAAATTGTGAAGTATTAGCAATAGTAAATAAGAGTTTGGTAGCAGCAGTTGTGATGTGTGTGTAGCATGAGTGTGTATGTGTATATGTCTGTGTGTGTGCATGTGTGCTAAGGTGCAGAGACTCAGTGCAGGTGGCTTGTAGATAGAAAGTCTCTGAGCCTGTTGGTATCAGTCCTCATGCTTGAACACCCTCGGCTCGACGGTATGAGAGTGAGCAGCTCGTGGCTGAGCTGTGTGAGGTCAGTGATGGTGCTGTGGGACTTCCTCAGGCACCATTTCAAGTCACCCTAGATGGGTGGGAACTCGGCCCCAGTGAGGTACTGGGATGTCTTCACCACCCGCTGGAGGGCCTTGCTATCGTGGATGGAGAAAGTCCTGTATCAGGCCGTGATGCAACCGGTCAGGACGCTCTCGATGGTGCAGTGGTAAGTCATCGGTGATGTGGACGCCAAGGAACTTAAGTCTGCTGACTCTCTCTACAGCAGGCGTGTTGATGTGGATCGGGGTATGTTCCCTCCTCTGCTTCCTGAAGTCAACAATCAACTCCTTTGTTTTACTGATGTTAAGGGAGAGGTGCCCAACAGTTCACTTACATCCTCCCTATAGGCTGACTCGTCATTGTTGGTTATCAGGCCTACAACCGTGGTGTCATCAGCAAACTTGATGATGGAGTTGGTGTCATGCAAAGCCACAAAGTCGTGGGTGAACAGGGAGGACACACCCCTGCTGGCCCCCTGTGTTAAAAGTGAGATTGGAGGAGAGGTTGTTGCCAATCCTCACAGCCTGTGGTCAGCCCATCAGGAAGCCCATGATCCAGTTTCAGAGGGTATAGTCCAGACCCAGGGCTCTGAGCTTGGTGACGAGCTTGGAGGGAACAATAGTGTTGAATGCTGAACTGTTGTTAATGAACAGCATTCTCACATAGGTGTTCCTCTTGTCCAGACGTGTTTGGGCCGTTTGAATAGCAGAAATAAATATATAGAAATAATATCTTCCATGGATCTGTTGGATCGATAGTCAAATTGGAATAGGCCCAGTGTGCCTGGCATGCTGGCCTTGATGTGGGCCATGACCAGCCTCTCAAGCACTTCATGATGACAGGGGTAAGTGCGATGGGGAGATAGTCACTGGGACGATGGTGGTCTCCTTGAAATGAGTGGGGACTACAGCCTGGGACAAGGACAGGTTGAAGATGTCCGAGAAGACGCCCGTCAGCTGGTCATCGTACACTCTGAGGATGCCATCTGGGCCAGTGTCTTCGTGAATATTCACTCTTTTGAGAGTTTTCCTGACGTAAGCCTTGGAGATCAAAAACACCTGGTCGTCCAGAGCAGCGAGAGGCTTCCTGGATGGTTCGGTATTGTCTGTCTCAAAGCAAGCATAGAATGTGTTAAGCTCATCTGGGAGGGAGGCTTAGTCCTTGCCACATGCTTAGCGAGTCTGAGTTTTCGAACATCCATTCAAGATTGAGTTTGTATTGCCTTTTTGCATCCCTAATGGATTTGCCAATCTTGTATCTGATTGCTTTGTATGCTTTATGCGCCACCAAGTCGTCGTCGTTCGTTCTTCTTACATTGAATGCTGCAGTATGGGCTTTTAGCATGGTACAGATTTATCTTTTCATTCAGGGTTTTTCATTGGGGTCTGTCCGGATTGTTACTGTGGGTACAACATCAACACATTTGCTAATGAAGCCTGTGACTGACGATGTACTATATATTCCTCAAGATTGATAGATGAGTTCTGGGTGGATGAATCTTTCGAACATACTCCAGTCAGTATTCTCAAAACAGTCCTGCAGTATTGAGTCCAGTGCCTCACTATTCTCTGTGTTGGGGACTCCCTCTTGAGTTGCTGATCGTTGGCGGGGAGTAGGAACAGAGAGATGTGATCTTATTGGCCCAAAGTGGGGGTGGGGGATGGCTTTGTACGCGTCATGGATGTTTGTGTATACATGGTCCAACATGTTGTTTCATCTAGTGGGGCAAGATATATGTTGGTGATACTTTGGAATAATTTGTTTTAAATTTACTTGGTTAAAATCTCCCGTGACATTAAAGACTGCTTTAGGATGAGAAGATTATTGCTGGCTAATGTTCTTGCACAGTTTGAGTGTCGCCTTGATGTTTGCTTGTGAAGGAATGTACACAGCTGTGATAATAACACACCCAAATTCCCTCGGCATATAATGGGGTTCGTATTTTAGCATCAGAAGCTTCAGGTCATGTGAACAGAAGCTCAACATGTTTTCAAGTTCGGTACGCCAGATATTGTTGATAAGGAAAGATACACCTCCCCCATAATCTTACCAGAAGCCGGCGTACGATCCATCCTGAAAATTTAAAAGCCGCTTGGTTAAATGGGGGAGGTGTAAAGTCACTGTAAAGTCCATGGAGAATAAGAACACCTCCTCCCAGCTGCCCACTGCACTGAAGATAGGAAACACTGTCACCACTGATAAATCCACCATAATTGAGAATTTCAATAAGCATTTTTCTACGGCTGGCCATGCTTTCCACCTGGCAACTCCTACCCCGGTCAACAGCACTGCACCCCCAACAGCAACTCGCCCAAGCCTTCCCCATTTCTCCTTCTCCCAAATCCATTCAGCTGAAGTTCTGAAAGAGCTGAAAAATCTGGACCCCTACAAATCAGCCGGGCTAGACAATCTGGACCCTTTCTTTCTAAAATTATCTGCCGAAATTGTTGCCACCCCTATTACTAGCCTGTTCAACCTCTCTTTCTTGTCATCTGAGATTCCCAAAGATTGGAAAGCAGCTGCGGTCCTCTTCAAAGGGGGACACTCTTGACCCAAACTGCTACAGACCTATATCTATCCTACCATGCCTTTCTAAGGTCTTGAAAGCCAAGTCAACAAACAGATTACCGACCATTTCGAATCTCACCATACCTTCTCTGCTATGCAATCTGGTTTCAGAGCTGGTCATGGGTGCACCTCAGCCACGCTCAAGGTCCTAAACGATATCTTAACCGCCATCGATAAGAAACATTACTGTGCAGCCGTATTCATTGATCTGGCCAAGGCTTTGACTCTGTCAACCACCACATCCTTATCGGCAGACTCGACAGCCTTGGTTTCTCAAATGATTGCCTCGCCTGGTTCACCAACTACTTCTCTGATAGAGTTCAGTGTGTCAAATCGGAGGGTCTGCTGTCCGGACCTCTGGCAGTCTCTATGGGGGTGCCACAGGGTTCAATTCTTGGACCGACTCTCTTCTCTGTATACATCAATGATGTTGCTCTTGCTGCTGGTGAGTCTCTGATCCACCTCTACGCAGACGACACCATCCTGTATACTTCCGGCCCTTCTTTGGACACTGTGTTAACAACCCTCCAGGCAAGCTTCAATGCCATACAACTCTCCTTCCGTGGCCTCCAATTGCTCTTAAATACAAGTAAAACTAAATGCATGCTCTTCAACCGATCGCTACCTGCACCTACCCGCCTGTCCAACATCACTACTCTGGACGGCTCTGACTTAGAATACGTGGACAACTACAAATACTTAGGTGTCTGGTTAGACTGTAAACTCTCCTTCCAGACCCATATCAAACATCTCCAATCCAAAGTTAAATCTAGAATTGGCTTCCTATTTCGCAACAAAGCATCCTTCACTCATGCTGCCAAACATACCCTTGTAAAATTGACCATCCTACCAATCCTCGACTTTGGCGATGTCATTTACAAAATAGCCTCCAATACCCTACTCAACAAATTGGATGCAGTCTATCACAGTGCTATCCGTTTTGTCACCAAAGCCCATATACTACCCACCATTGCGACCTGTACGCTCTCGTTGGCTGGCCCTCGCTTCATACTCGTCGCCAAACCCACTGGCTCCATGTCATCTACAAGACCCTGCTAGGTAAAGTCCCCCTTATCTCAGCTCGCTGGTCACCATAGCATCTCCCACCTGTAGCACACGCTCCAGCAGGTATATCTCTCTAGTCACCCCCAAAACCAATTCTTTCTTTGGCCGCCTCTCCTTCCAGTTCTCTGCTGCCAATGACTGGAACGAACTACAAAAATCTCTTAAATTGGAAACACTTATCTCCCTCACTAGCTTTAAACACCAACTGTCAGAGCATCTTACAGATTACTGCACCTGTACATAGCCCACCTATAATTTAGCCCAAACAACTACCTCTTTCCTAACTGTATTTAATTTATTTATTTATTTTGCTCCTTTGCACCCCATTATTTTTATTTCTACTTTGCACATTCTTCCATTGCAATACTACCATTCCAGTGTTTTACTTGCTATATTGTATTTACTTTGCCACCATGGCCTTTTTGCCTTTACCTCCCTTCTCACCTAATTTGCTCACATTGTATATAGACTTGTTTTTTTTTTACTGTATTATTGACTGTATGTTTGTTTTACTCCATGTGTAACTCTGTGTCGTTGTATGTGTCGAACTGCTTTGCTTTATCTTGGCCAGGTCGCAATTGTAAATGAGAACTTGTTCTCAACTTGCTTACCTGGTTAAATAAAGGTGAAATAAATAAATAAATAAAAAATAGCAGAGTCGAGTGAATTGTCCGTAAGCCATGTCTCTGTAAAACTAAAGACACAGCATTCCCTGATGTCCCTCTGCGATTGAAGCCTTGCTCTGAGTTCACAAAGTTTATTTTCCAGTGATTGGACAATAGCCATCAGGATACTAGGAAGGGGAGGATGTGTAGCCCATCGTTTTTAGCCTAGGAGTCCCCCTTTCCTTCCTCTTTTCGTCGCTGGCGCTGCCTTCGGTCATGCAGGTAGCAAAGGATAGAATGTAGTATCCTTGTACCATCCTATCAGCTGTTCTCTTAATCTTGCACTTCGCAAGTGAAGATGAGAAACAATTGATTTCCTGTCGAAAGAGCTTTGGCACTAGCGTGTCTCTCTGAGCCCATCAATTACTGCAGTGTCTCAGTTACTTGGCTATATTTGGGCAACTTTGTAGCGTGTTAATGTCTAATAGAGTAGTATCGCACCCATCAGGACCGGGGGCAGCCCTGAGCTGGGCATCATTTACATCTGCTGTCTTCACACAGATTAGACAGGGGTTCGATTTTAATGCAGACGGATCACTGAGAGCCTGGGGTTGAGCTGTAAAGAGGAATGCCCCTGCCTGCCTGCTTGTAAACTCTGCTGTCTTGGTGGGAAGGGGTGGGGGTTGGGGATTGTGGCTGCTGCTGCTTTTTAAGGGCCAGAGAGGAATTTGAGTCCTTCAGGGGATAAACACCTTCTACCGCCAAAGTTGGGATCAATTCACACTGTTCATACTAAAAGCACAGACACTTAAAACAGTGATCCGCATGGTGATGATTTTGGAAATAAAATATAGCATCCCTCTGGTAGTTGTTTGCTCCTGTTGCCTTGTGCTCACTGTGTATGTCTGTGTGCACCACTGACTTACTATCTCAAAGTCTACAGTGACAACCTTCATCAAACTTCATTTAGAACTTGAAGAGTATTCTGTTCCATATCTAATTGTAAAAAATGATGCTGCAGACAGAGCCACGCAGAGCCTGTTGAGGAAGGACAACTGCATATGTCTCAGTCCTCTCCTGGATGTTTTTGCGAGAAATATGGAATGGATTTGAGGAAAGTGTATGTGTGAGGGGGCGTAGGGTGCCCTTGTGACTGCCCGGCCCAAAAGGGGAGGGGTTCTCCACCTCCCTCCTACCAGCCATCCACTGCTCATCCCAGGATCAGAAGTGGATCAGATGGACGATATAACACTAATCATTCCCTCTCGGCCCATCGAACATAAAGCTATCATTAATTTTGTGGAATTACATAAAATCCAGGACATTCTTTATGCAGCCCGCGGCCCAGTGACAGTTATACGACAAGGACCGCTGGGCTAAGCAGATGGGGCAGCTCAGCCCTGCATGCTAACTACCCTCATCTCTATTTCTCCATTCCATTCCACTCCCTCCCTCCACTCTCTCCCTCCCTCTATCTTTCTCAGTACCGATGCTGCCCATACCTCTCCCTCCATCTCTCTACCACATTTAAATCTCTCAGTAGCTTTCTCTTTCCTTTGTTTTCCTTGCCTTCTACTCCCTATTTTCTGTCGTCATTCAGTCCTCTACCCTTGCTCTCCACCCCTCTCTCACACAGACAGTTATTATCTCCTTAGCATGAATACACTACATACGGTTCTACTGCCCCTGTCCCCACCTCGGCCTGGGCTAGCAGCTTGCTGTCAATCACCATTTTGCCTACACCCCATCTTGTTCTCACTCCCCTCTCCTTTCCTCTCCATCTCTCCTTGACATCCAGGGTGATTTATTCCTTCTTTTATGAACAACCCCATCAAATTTCCCCCTCATCCTCTCTCCTATATCCCCACCTCCTTCCCTCTATAATATACCCTGGTCGTCCTCTCTCCCCACCCCACCTTCATTTGATACTTTCTTAATAACCTTGACCCTATGGATTCTAATCATGACCTCCACCAACACTCTGACATTCCAATCTTCTAATTATCAATGGATATATAAATTCAGAGACGTATAGTAACTCAACCAATAACTTGAAATTCAACTCAAATACAATTTTCATCAATGCTCCTTCTTGGAATGGTTTACTACATAATTCTTCCCCAATCAATTAACACACACAGCTTACAACCTACACAGTGATTTGAGCCTCAAGATTAACACTGCAATTAATGACACATGCCAATGGTTTACACTCAGGTTATCGGGTAAGGGTAGGTTCTCTGTCACAGGCAGCTAATCGATGACTACTATGACTCCCAAAAGGAGTGTTAAAATGACCACTGGTTGTGCACATCCCCCCCCCCCCCCCCATAGCAGGACAAGTGGTGGGCGTGAGGAAGAGACAGGGGCTTGGACTATGCTGATTGGTAGACCAGATCTGAATGTCATCTCAAAGGGTGGACCTCCAGCAATGCCTCCACCAAATGTGTGCGTGTGTGCAACTAGCTCTCATAGTCTTAAATCAGAATCAGACGTTCATCCATATTTCTCAAACTTCAAATTTCGAAGTTGTTACAAACGTCAAATTTCGAAGTGTTTAAGGTTAAGTCTAGGCATTAATAGCAGCATTTTTAAGGTTAGGGTTAGGTTTAGGCATTAATTCTGAAATCTTAAGGTTAGGAATTACATCTGAATGGTTAATTAAGGTAAGGGTTATGGTTTGGGATAGGTTTAAAACTAAAATCTCAAAAACTACTTTCCATTTGGAATCAGAGGCAGATGTCATCCCAGTCCCACAACGCCCTATCAAAACCGAAACCGACTTGAAGGTAACAGCGCTCATTGTTGCCCCCTAGTGGCCGGTTTCAATGTCATCTCCCAATGTCCTCAGACATGGATGGATGTGGAATACTGACATGTATCGTGGGTGACCTGGCTGGTGTGTGTGGGGCCTGACTCAGACTTAGGATATGTACAACTTGCTACGCACGCCTTTCCTACACACTTCTCAGTATTTGGGCTTTGCAGGAGTGGTTCCCTTGTGCACGCTGAATAAATGTAATTCAACTGCTAAAACCCTCCCACTTGCTGCCCAATACATTTTCTGGTGGAGTTTTCATTCAATAGGGTTGAACAGCAGTTTTCAGTATCTAAAGCCATCCCTGGAAATGTGGTGAACCTTTCATTTGAATTTTCGCGACAGACTCATTAGAATATATGGTGGAAACAATTCAGAATATTATGGATCAATGACAGAAAGTCATGTAGGCCTAAATACACATATTTGTCTCCTTTTTAGCACCAATTGGTTGATAAAAAATATACTCGGATTAGAGTTAGGAAATTATTTATGAATAATACAAAAAACAAGTTTGAAAAGTCTTTACACCCAAAATATATTGGTGAATAAAAAATACAGTAGTTTGATTCACATGTTACATTGTTCAATGCATGAAATATTGGAAGGTGAGAAAATTGTACAATAGGGTTTGAACAGTAGTCCTATAAATCTACCCTAATAATCCTCACTAATCATACAACTGTGATGACAACTGTCCAGTCACTGTGAACAGTGCGCCAGGCTCCAGGTTTAACCTGCTACGTGTGGTCTGAGTTCCATAATGACTCAAATAGACTACATGTCCCAAATTATTGCACAACTTGTAATACGGTAGCCTAATATGATCCACTAATGCTAGTGATCCTCATGAACAACCACATGGACATGACAGAAAGTAACTATGTAATGGTAATGGAATTATGCCAAATGTAAGGAAACTAACACTAAAGTGACAGATATAAATGTATGTGGGTATAATTGACGGTGGTTACCAACATTGGCTAATATTTAAAATGATACAAATGTTTAAGAATACAGTGTAAAGTCCAGGCATATAATTAAAACATTCAAGAAATCATAAATAACTCAGCAGGTTTGGTGATGTTGCAAAACAATCTCACATTCAATTTGTGCAAATTTGGTATATTTTGTGCATTTTGTGCGTTTTTGTGTGGCTTAATTCGTGTGAAAAGACACAAATATTTGTAGGAAAGGACAACATTTTTGTGCAACTTCCTTCATAGGAAAATATATTTTTGGGGGACAAACTTCGAAAACAATCTTTTGAAAGTTATAAGAGCATGATCGGCAATGGTGTTCAACACTGCCTTTTCTTTGTGTCCCACATTTATTTACAATACCAGTCAAAAGTTAGCACACACCTACTCATTCAAGGGTTTTTCTTTATTTTGACTATTTCTACATTGTAGAATAATAGTGAAGACATCAAAACTATGAAATAACACATATGGAATCATGTAGTAACAAAAAAAGATTATTCAAAGTAGCCACCCTTTGCCTTGATGACAGCTTTGCACAATCTTGGCATTCTCTCAACCAGCTTCATGACGAATGGTATTCCAACAGTAATGAATAAGTTCCCACATACAGCTGAAGTCGGAAGTTTACACACACTTAGGTTGGAGTCATTAAAACTCATTTTTCAACCACTCCACAAATTTCTTGTTTTACAAACTATAGTTTTGGCAAGTCAGTTAGGACATCTATCTACCTTGTACATGACACAAGTCATTTTCCAACATTTGTTTACAGACAGATCAATTCAATTATAATTCTCTGTATCAAAAATTCCAGTGGTTTGGAAGTTTACATATACTAAGTTGACTGTGAATTTAAACATGTTGCAAAATTCCAGAAAAGGATGTCATGGCTTTACAAGCTTCTGATAGGCTAATTGACATCATTTGAGTTCGATTGGAGGTATACCTGTGGATGTATTTCAAGGCCTACATTCAAACTCAGTGCCTCTTTGCTTGACATCATGGGAAAATCAAAAGAAATCAGCCAAGACCTCAGAAAAAATGTGTAGACCTCCACAAGTCCGGTTCATCCTTGGGAGCAATTTCCAAACGCCTGAAGGTACCACGTTCATCTGTACAAACAATAGTACACAAGTATAAACACCATGGGACCACGCAGCTGTCATACCGCTCAGGAAGGAGACGCGTTCTGTCTCCTAGAGATCAACATACTTTTGTGCCAAAAGTGCAAATCAATCCCAGAACAACAGCAAAGGACCTTGTGAAGATGCTGGAGGAAACAGGTACAAAAGTATCTATATCCACAGTAAAACGAGTTCTCTATCGACATAACCTGAAAGGCCGCTCAGCAAGGAAGAAGCCACTGCTCCAAGACCGCCATAAAAAGCCAGACTATGGTTTGCAACTGCACATGAGGACAAAGATTGTACTTTTTGGAGAAATGTCCTCTGGTCTGATGAAACAAAAATTGAACTGTTTGTCCATAATGACAATCGTTATGTTTGGAGGAAAAAGGGGGAGGCTTGCAAGCCAGAGAACACCATCCCAACCGTGAAGCACGGGATGGCAGCATCATGTTGTGGGGCTGCTTTTCTGCAGGAGGGACTGGTGCACTTCACAAAATGGATGGCATCATGACAAAGAAAAATTATGTGGATATATTGAAGCAACATCTCAAGACAGTCAGGAAGTTAAAGCTTGGTCGCAAATGGGTCTTCGAAATGGACAATGACCCCAAGCATACTTCCAAAGTTGTGGCAAAATGGCTTAAGGACAACAAAGTCAAGGTATTGGAGTGGCCATCACAAAGCCCTGACCTTAATCCTCAAAAAATGTGTGGGCAGAACTGAAAAAGCATGTGCGAGCAAGGAGGCCTACAAACCTGACTCAGTTACACCAGCTCTGTCAGGAGGAATGGTCCAAAATTCACCCTACTTATTGTGGGAGGTTTGTGGAAGGCTACCTGAAATGTTAAACAATTTAAAGGCAATGTTACCAAATACTATTTCAGTGTATGTAAACTTTTGACCCACTGGGAATGTGATGAAAGAAATAAAAGCTGAAAAAAGAATTCTCTCTACTATTATTCTGACATTACACATTCTAAAAATACATTTGTGATCCTAACTGACCTTAACAGGCAATATTTACAAGGATCAAATGTCAGGAATTGTGATAAACTGAGTTTAAATATATTTGGCTAAGTTGTATGTAAACTTCCCGACTTCAACTGTATGATTTGGCACAGTATTTGCACATTTACACTGCTTTCCCTTCTACATTAGCTGCAGTGAAATGTCTCCACACATCAGATAGAACCCGTGGCATTTTCCTGTAAAGATTAGAAAAAGAATGGTAAAAAAAACAAAAAAATACAATTCAATGTACAGATAAATAGTTAAGCAGTTATATTAAACAACTCCTTTGTAAGATACATATTTTGAAAAGTGTAATGGAACAGGTGAATTAACACTCCTCAGTTAGCAAAAACGAACTAGCAGAAATTGTTAACAAGTTAGAAATAATTTAAACATACTTTGCTATAGGCTACTACTTACTAGTTAACAAAAATTCATGTTTGTCATATAAAATATATTCACCCCACCCAGTATTGTCATTAGATCATGTAGTCCTTGGCTCAGACAGTGTAGTAGTGTGGGCTCAATAGCATCTCATTAGTGTGCAAGATCTTGAGAATCAGCTGTTCATGTGATGGAAGAGTGCCCTGCACATGTGATGGAAAAATGCACTGTGCATGCAGAGGGTTGCAATTCCATTGAATTGGGGATAGTTAAACCAAAATATGCCACAAGACCTAGAATTGCCTTATGTGTATCCCACAAAAATGGTTCGCTGTTATAAGCTAACTTTTTTGATGAATTTAAGCAAAATTAACTTAACTTCCCATGGAAAATTTCAACTCAACTCTACTACCACAGCATTCTCCAGTGATACGCCATCACATCTGGTTTGGGATTAGTGGGACTATCATTTGTTTTTTAACATGACAATGACCCAACACACCTCCAGGCTGTGTAAAGGGCTATTTGACCAAGAAGGAGAGTGATGGAGTGCTGCATCAGATGACCTGGCCTCCACAATCCCCCGACCTCAACCAAATTGAGATGGTTTGGGATGAGTCGGACCGCAGAGTGATGGAAAAGCAGCCAACAAGTGCTCACCATATGTGGGAACTCCTTCAAGACAGTTGGTAAAGCGTTCCAGGTGAAGCTGGCTGAGAGAATGCCAAAAGTGTGCAAAGCTGTCGTCAAGGAAATTGAATAATCTATATACACTGCTCAAAAAAAATAAAGGGAACACTTAAACAACACAATGTAACTCCAAGTCAATCACACTTCTGTGAAATCAAACTGTCCACTTAGGAAGCAACACTGATTGACAATACATTTCACATGCTGTTGTGCAAATGGAATAGACAACAGGTGGATATTCTAGGCAATTAGCAAGACACCCCCAATAAAGGAGTGGTTCTGCAGGTGGTGACCACAGACCACTTCTCAGTTCCTATGCTTCCTGGCTGATGTTTTGGTCACTTTTGAATGCTGGCGGTGCTTTCACTCTAGTGGTAGCATGAGACGGAGTCTACAACCCACACAAGTGGCTCAGGTAGTGCAGCTCATCCAGGATGGCACATCAATGCGAGCTGTGGCAAGAAGGTTTGCTGTGTCTGTCAGCATAGTGTCCAGAGCATGGAGGCACTACCAGGAGACCGGCCAGTACATCAGGAGACGTGGAGGAGGCCGTAGGAGGGCAACAACCCAGCAGCAGGACCGCTACCTCCGCCTTTGTGCAAGGAGGAGCAGGAGGAGCACTGCCAGAGCCCTGCAAAATGACCTCCAGCAGGCCACAAATGTGCATATGTCTGCTCAAACAGTCAGAAACAGACTCCATGAGGGTGGTATGAGGGCCCGACGTCCACAGGTGGGGGTTGTGCTTACAGCCCAACACCGTGCAGGACGTTTGGCATTTGCCAGAGAACACCAAGATTGGCAAATTCGCAACTGGCTGTGCTCTTCACAGATGAAAGCAGGTTCACACTGAGCACATGTGACAGACGTGACAGAGTCTGGAGACGCCGTGGAGAACGTTCTGCTGCCTGCAACATCCTCCAGCATGACCAGTTTGGCGGTGGGTCAGTCATGGTGTGGGGTGGCATTTCTTTGGGGGGCCCAGACCTGAATCCAATTGAGCACATCTGGGACATCATGTCTCGCTCCTTCCACCACAGACTGTCCAGGAGTTGGCGGATGCTTTAGTCAAGGTCTGGGAGGAGATCCCTCAGGAGACCATCCGCCACCTCATCAGGAGCATGCCCAGGCGTTGTAGGGAGGTCATACAGGCACGTGGAGGCCACACACACTACTGAGCCTCATTTTGACTTGTTTTAAGGACATTACATCAAATTTGGATCAGCCTGTAGTGTGGTTTTCCACTTTCATTTTGAGTGACTCCAAATCCAGACATCCATGGGTTCATACATTTGATTTCCATTGATCATTTTTGTGTGATTTTGTTGTCAGCACATTCAACTATGTAAAGAAAAAAGTATTTAATAAAAACATTTCATTCATTCAGATCTAGGATGTGTTATTTTAGTGTTCCTTTTATTTTTTTTGAGCAGTGTTTTTTGATTTGTTTGTTTGGTTACTACATGATTCCATATGTGTTATTTCATAGTTTTGATGTCTTCACTATTATTATACAATGTAAAAAATAGTAAAAATAAATAAAAACTCTTCAATGAGTAGGTGTTCTTAAACTTTTGACCGGTAGTGTAAATGTGGGACACAGAAAAAGGCGGTGTAGATCACCATTGCCCAAAATGCATTGCTCCAATAACTTTCAAAAGATTGTTCCAAAGTTTCCCCCCCCAAAAAATATATTTTCCTGTAAATTACATCATAAAAATGTGTCTTTTCCTAAGAATTAAGTTGAAATAATTCACACAAATTAAGCCACACAAAAACACACACAAGAAAGCATGAAATCTGCTGAAATACATATTTGCATGATTGAGTGTGAGATTGTGTTGGCTATACTGTCATTTGCGCATGGCTACAGAAGCATATCACTTGGGTCTCCAAATGTTATCCTTGCATGTTATAAGGCCAACATTTCATCAACTTCACTATGGAAAATGGTGTTATTTCTATCTGAAAATAAAGTAGATGTTGTTCCACTTGAAACTGACAGGTTGCTCAAGTTTATTAATTGTTTCATCGCACATAAATGTCCTGGAATTATGAGGACATTAAGTTAGTTAGAATACAGCGTATCGGTCGACACACCTTCGCCACACCTTAATTTCTTTGATATCCACCCCAAACGAATAGCAAGTGCATAGCATGCTATTGTCATGCTTATATGGAGACTCATATCTCCCTCACTAACTTCAAGCATCAGCTGTCAGAGCAGCTTACAGATCATTGCACCTGTACATAGCCCATCTGTAAACAGCCCACCCAACTACCTCATCCCCGTATTGTTATTTTGAATTTTTTACTCCTTTGGACCCCAGTATCTCTACTTGCACATTCATCTTCTGCACATCTATATATAATTTTTCAATTGTGTTATTGACTGTACGTTTGTTTCTTCCATGTGTAACTCTGTGTTGTTTGTGTCGCACTGCTTTGCTTTATCTTGGCCAGGTCGCAGTTGTAAATCAAATCCATGAGCTGACAAGGCAGCAATCTGTCGTTCTGCCCCTGAACAAGGCAGTTAACCCACTGTTCCTAGGCCGTGATTGAAAATAAGAATTTGTTCTTAACTGACTTGCCTGGTTAAATAAAGGTTAAATAAAGGTAAGATAAAAAAATTTAATACAAATAAATGAGAACTTGTTCTCAACTGGTCTACCTGGTTAAATAAAGGTGAAAAACAAACAAATACATATATATATATATATATATATATATATATATATATATATATATATATATATATATATTCAAGGTCAGAATATGCAAAGAGAGAAGTGCATAAAAAGGGAATTCCATTCCATTCATGATGCTCTTAACTCGGGTCGGAAATCCCCCTTAAGTGAGCTAAAAGTGCATTGCATGAAAAATCCATTGTGCTTCATGAGTTGCAAAGTTAACCTGTGAACCATGTGAGGCTCAATCCAGTGTTCCCACTGCAAGCTGTGATAATGTCACACACACAGGTCCCTGTGCACATGAAACTAATAGAAGTATCTATCCAAACAATTTATTACAGACTCAAAAAACACAACTCATAGAAAGGGAAGTGTGAAAATCTACTGAACCTTCTAGAGTGTAATGTCCATACTACACAACACATAATCCCCATGAACATTCATGTAAGAAGTCTGGAAAAGCAGTCCCAGGAGACCGCCAAGGCTTGTGGAGATACTGGTATCTTACTTAGATGTATAACAACACACTCTCTCCCTTTCTCTCTTGTAACAGAAAACCAAGACTACCAGCATACCTTCACCATCCCCCTCTCCCTCCCCCAACCCCATGCTCACTCGGTTATAGCCACCTCACAGCCCTTTATTAGAGCAGTCTCATTCACTGCCTGCATAAAATTACTAGTCAGTGGTCGGCTCATAAACCCCTACATACTCTACCCAGCTCTGAGAGTAGGGCATCGCCTGGACAGACATTACATCTGTGAAGTAATGTGTTTTATTTCAAAGGATGTGTTTTATTTCAAAGGATGTTTACATGTTAGATCAATCTGAGAAGCTAATGGTTATATCTAAAATTGCAATGTGGGGAATATGCTGGGATGGATAGTAAACTGCACTTGAACACCAACAATCTCTCCAAAGGTAAATTTGGGATTTGGGGACCACGCCTTTATTCTGTTCTATGACAAGGATAGTCTTTGGGGTGTTGTCTCACTGCACCCACTAGGGCCATGATGGCTTAGTGATAAAGTGAGGTTGTGTTGAGATACACTGCCATCTAGTGTTTTTAGGTGGAACAAGGGCTTCAGTGGACTCCAGTAACTCTTCCTTAGGTCCAAACATATGAAAGCATTTACATTACATATAAAACAAAAGATAAAACAGTACATCATGTAACAGTATTACACCACTACACATCTACAACACAAAATGTTTGATACCACCATACAACAATATCACAATGCATGTGTAGGTGTGTCTGTACCTGTGTGTGTGTCTCTTCACAGTCCCCGTTGTTCCATAAGGTGTATTTTTTACCTGTTTTTAAAATCTGATTCTACTGCATGCATTAGTCACCTGATGTGGAATAGAGTTCCATGTAGTCATGGCTCTATGTAGTACTGTGGAATAGAGTTCCATGTAGTCATGGCTCTATGTAGTACTGTGGAATAGAGTTCCATGTAGTCATGGCTCTATGTAGTACTGTGGAATAGAGTTCCATGTAGTCATGGCTCTATGTAGTACTGTGGAATAGAGTTCCATGTAGTCATGGCTCTATGTAGTACTGTGAGCATCCCATAGTCTGTTCTGGACTTGGGGACTGTGAAGAGACCTCTGGTGACATATCTTGTGGGGTATACATGGGTGTCCGAGCTGTGTGCAAGTATTTTAAACAGACAGCTCGGCACATTCAGCTTGTCAACACCTCTTACAAAAACACATAGTGATGAAGTCAATCTCTCTCCCACTTTGAGCCATGAGAGATTGACATGCATGTCATTAATGTTAGCTCTCTGTGTACTTTTAAGGGCCAGCCGGCTGCCCTGTTCTGAGCTAACTGCAATTTTCCTAAGTCCCTCTTTGTGACACCTGGCCACACTGCTGAACAGTAGTCCAGGTGTGACAAAACTAGGGCCTGTAGGACTTCTCCCCATCTTAGCTACTGTTGTATCAATATGTTTTGACCATGACAGTTTACAATCCAGGGTTACTCCAAGCAGTTTAGTCATCTCAACTTGTTCAATTTCCACATTATTCATTATGAGATGTAGTTGAGGTTTAGGATTTAGTGAATGATTTGTCCCAAATACAATGCTTTTTGTTTTGACAATATTTAAGACTAACTTATTCCTTGCTACCCATTCCGCTCTTTGTTAAGTGTTGCAGTCATTTCAGGAGCATTTCAGTAGCTGACGTGTATAGTGCTCAGTCATCCGTATACATAGACACACTGGCTTTACTCAAAGATTTAAAAAAGTAAGCTGCCTAAACAACTACCCTGGGGAATTTCTGATTCTACCTGGATTTTGTTTGAGAGGCTTCCATTAAAGTAAATCTTTATCCACATTATAGCAGAGGGTGTAAAGCCATAACACATACGTTTTTCCAGCAGAAAACTATGATCGATAACGTCAAAAGCTGCACTGAAGTCTAACAAGACAGCCCCCACAGTAATTTTATCATCAATTTCTCTCAGCTAATCATCAGTCGTTTGTGTAAGTGCTGTGCTTGTTGAGTGTCCTTCCCTATAAGCATGCTGAAAGTCTGTTGTCAATTTGTTTACTGTGAAATAGCATTGTATCTGGTCTAACACCATTTTTCCAGAAGTTTACTAAGGGTTGGTAACAGGCTGATTGGTCGGCTATTTAAGCCAGTAAAGGGGGCTTTACTGTTCTTGGGTAGCGGAATGACTTCAGCTTCCCCCCAGGACCGAGGGTACACCATTTCTAGTAGGCTTAAATTGAAGATGTGGCAAATAGGAGTGGCAATATCGTGCACTATTATCCTCAGTAATTTGACATCCAGATTGTCAGACCCCGGTGGCTTGTCATTGTTGATAGACAACAAAACATTTTTGACCTCTTCCACACTCTTTACTGAATTCAAAAGTACAATTCTTGACTAGCATACTTTCTTGACTAGATATACTTGGATGTGTAGTGTCAGTGTTTGTTGCTGGCATGTCATACCTAAGTTTGCTTATGACTTAAAAAGTCATTAAAGTAGTTGGCAATATCAGTGGGTTTTGTGATGAATGAGCCATCTGATTCAATAAATGATGGAGCCGAGTTAGCCTTTTTCCCAAAATGTTAATTAAGGTGCTCCAAAGCTTTTTACTATCATTCTTTATGTCATTTATTGTTGTGTCATAGCATAGTTTCTTTTTCTTTAGTTTAGTAACATGATTTCTTAATTTGCAGTTCGTTTGCCAATCAGTTTGGCTGCCAGACTTATTTGCCATTCCTTTTGCCTCATCCCTCTCATCCATACAATTCTTAAATTCCTCATCAATCCAAGGGGATTTAACCATTTTTACAGTCATTTTCTTAATGGGTGCATACTTATTAGTAATTGGAATAAGCAATTTCATAAATGTGTCAAGTGCAGCATTTGGTTGCTCCTAATTACACACCACAGACCAGCAAAGATTATTTACATCATCAAAATATGAATCACTACAAAACATATTGTATGACCTCTTGTACACTATATTAAGCCCAGCCTTTGGAACTTTAGTTTTCCTAGATATGGCTCCTGCCCTTTTCACCTGGACAAAAGGAACACTTATGTGAGAATGCTATTAATTGACAACAGCTCAGCGTTCAACACCATAGTACCCTCAAAGCTCATCACTAAGCTAAGGATCCTGGGACTAAACACCTCCCTCTGCAACTGGATCCTGGACTTCCTGACGGGCCGCCCCCAGGTGGTGAGGGTAGGTAGCAACACATCTGCCACGCTGATCCTCAACACTGGAGCTCCACCGGTGTGCGTGCTCAGTCCCCTACTTTACTCCCTGTTCACCCACGACTGCATGGCCAGGCACAACTCCAACACCATCATTAAGTTTGCAGATGACACAACAGTGGTAGGCCTGATCACCGACAACGACGAGACAGCCTATAGGGAGGAGGTCGGAGACCTGGCCGGATGGTGCCAGAATAACAACTCAACGTAACCAAGACTAAGGAGATGATTGTGGACTACAGGAAAAGGAGGACCGAGCACGCCCCAATTCTCTTCGACATGGCTGTAGTGGAGCAGGTTGAGAGCTTCAAGTTCCTTGGTGTTCACATCAACAACATTTACATTTACATTTAAGTCATTTAGCAGACGCTCTTATCCAGAGCGACTTACAAATTGGTGCGTTCACCTTAAGACATCCAGTGGAACAGCCACTTTACAATAGTGCATCTAAATCTTTTAAGGGGGGTGAGAAGGATTACTTTATCCTATCCTAGGTATTCCTGAAAGAGGTGGGGTTTCAGGTGTCTCCGGAAGGTGGTGATTGACTCCGCTGTCCTGGCGTCGTGAGGGAGTTTGTTCCACCATTGGGGGGCCAGAGCAGCGAACAGTTCTTACTGGGCTGCGCGGGAACTGTACTTCCTCAGTGGTAGGGAGGCGAGCAGGCCAGAGGTGGATGAACGCAGTGCCCTTGTTTGGGTGTAGGGCCTGATCAGAGCCTGGAGGTACTGAGGTGCCGTTCCCCTCACAGCTCCGTAGGCAAGCACCATGGTCTTGTAGCGGATGCGAGCTTCAACTGGAAGCCAGTGGAGAGAGCGGAGGAGCGGGGTGACGTGAGAGAACTTGGGAAGGTTGAACACCAGACGGGCTGCGGCGTTCTGGATGAGTTGTAGGGGTTTAATGGCACAGGCAGGGAGCCCAGCCAACAGCGAGTTGCAGTAATCCAGACGGGAGATGACAAGTGCCTGGATTAGGACCTGCGCTGCTTCCTGTGTGAGGCAGGGTCGTACTCTGCGGATGTTGTAGAGCATGAACCTACAAGAACGGGCCACCGCCTTGATGTTAGTTGAGAACGACAGGGTGTTGTCCAGGATCACGCCAAGGTTCTTAGCGCTCTGGGAGGAGGACACAATGGAGTTGTCAACCGCGATGGCGAGATCATGGAACGGGCAGTCCTTCCCCGGGAGGAAGAGCAGCTCCGTCTTGCCGAGGTTCAGCTTGAGGTGGTGATCCGTCATCCACACTGATATGTCTGCCAGACATGCAGAGATGCGATTCGCCACCTGGTCATCAGAAGGGGGAAAGGAGAAGATTAATTGTGTGTCGTCTGCATAGCAATGATAGGAGAGACCATGTGAGGTTATGACAGAGCCAAGTGACTTGGTGTATAGCGAGAATAGGAGAGGGCCTAGAACAGAGCCCTGGGGGACGCCAGTGGTGAGAGCGCGTGGTGAGGAGACCACGCCACCTGGTAGGAGCGACCTGTCAGGTAGGACGCAATCCAAGCGTGGGCCGCGCCGGAGATGCCCAACTCGGAGAGGGTGGAGAGGAGGATCTGATGGTTCACAGAATCGAAGGCAGCCGATAGGTCTAGAAGGACGAGAGCAGAGGAGAGAGAGTTAACTTTAGCAGTGCGGAGGGCCTCCGTGATACAGAGAAGAGCAGTCTCAGTTGAATGACTAGTCTTGAAACCTGACTGATTTGGATCAAGAAGGTCATTCTGAGAGAGATAGCGGGAGAGCTGGCCAAGGACGGCACGTTCAAGAGTTTTGGAGAGAAAAGAAAGAAGGGATACTGGTCTGTAGTTGTTGACATCGGAGGGATCGAGTGTAGGTTTTTTCAGAAGGGGTGCAACTCTCGCTCTCTTGAAGACAGAAGGGACGTAGCCAGCGGTCGGGGATGAGTTGATGAGCGAGGTGAGGTAAGGGAGAAGGTCTCCGGAAATGGTCTGGAGAAGAGAGGAGGGAATAGGGTCAAGCGGGCAGGTTGTTGGGCGGCCGGCCGTCACAAGACGCGAGATTTCATCTGGAGAGAGAGGGGAGAAAGAGGTCAGAGCACAACAACAAACTAGAATGGTCCAAACACACCAAGACAGTCGTGAAGAGGGCACGATATAGCCTATTCCCTCTCAGGAAACTAAAAAGATTTGGCATGGGTCCTGAGATCCTCAAAAGGTTCTACAGCTGCAACATCGAGAGCATCCTGACCGGTTGCATCAATGCCTGGCACAGCAATTGCTCGGCCTCTGACCGCAAGGCACTATAGAGGGTAGTGCGGCCCAGTACATCACTGGGGCCAAGCTGCCTGCCATCCAGGACCTCTACACCAGGCGGTGTCAGAGGAAGGCCCTAAAAATTGTCAAAGACCCCTGCCACCCCAGTCATAGACTGTTCTCTCTACTACCACATGGCAAGCGGTACCGGAGTGTTAAGTCTAGGACAAAAATACTTCTCAACAGTTTTTATCCCCAAGCCATAAGATTCCTGAACTGGTAATCAAATGCCTACCCGGACTATTTGCATTGTGTGCCCCCTCCAACCCCCCCAACCCCTCTTTTTACGCTGCTATCATATACGCATAGTCACTTTAACCATACATTCATGTACATACTACCTCAAATGGGCCGACCAACCACTGCTCCCGCACATTGAATAACTGGGCTATCTGCATTGTGTCCCGCCCCCCACCACCTGCCAACCCCTCTTTTACGCTACTGCTACTCTCTGTTCCTCATATATGCATAGTCACTTTACTCATATCTACATGTTGTGCTAGCTGATTAGCTGTTGTTGTCTCACCTACTGTTTTAGCTAGCTTTCCCAATTCAACAACTGTGATTACTGTATGCCTCGCTGTATGTCTCTCTCAAATGTCAATATGCCTTGTATACTGTTGTTCAGGTTAGTTGTCATTGTCTTAGTTCACAATGGAGCCCCTAGTTCCACTCTTCACACCCCTGATACCTCCTTTGTCCCACCTCCCACACATGCGGTGACCTCACCCATTACAACCAGCATGTCCAGAGATACAACCTCTCTCATCATCACCCAGTGCCTGGGCTTACCTCCGCTGTACCCGCACCCCACCATACCCCTGTCTGCGCATTATGCCCTGAATATATTCTCTCATGCCCAGAAACC
This sequence comes from Oncorhynchus nerka, assembly GCF_034236695.1. NCBI lineage: Eukaryota > Metazoa > Chordata > Actinopteri > Salmoniformes > Salmonidae > Oncorhynchus > Oncorhynchus nerka. The sequence goes on along the minus strand of NC_088397.1, from coordinate 69,254,729 downwards.
TGCTCCTCTTATTCTCTGTCCCCAACGCTCTAGGCGACCAGTTTTGATAGCCTTTAGCAGCACCCTCATACTACTCCTTCTCTGTTCCGCGGGTGATGTGGAGGTAAACCCAGGCCCTGCATGTCCCCAGGCACGCTCATTTGTTGACTTCTGTGATCGAAAAAGCCTTGGTTTCATGCATGTCAACATCAGAAGCCTCCTCCCTAAGTTTGTTTTACTCACTGCTTTAGCACACTCTGCTAACCCTGATGTCCTTGCCGTGTCTGAATCCTGGCTCAGGAAGGCCACCAAAAATTCAGAGATTTCCATACCCAACTATAACATCTTCCGTCAAGATAGAACTGCCAAAGGGGGAGTAGTTGCAGTCTACTGCAGAGAGAGCCTGCAAAGTAATGTCATACTTTCCAGGTCCATACCCAAACAGTTCGAACTACTAATTTTGAAAATTACTCTCTCCAGAAATAAGTCTCTCACTGTTGCCGCCTGCTACCGACCCCCCTCAGCTCCCAGCTGTGCCCTGGACACCATTTGTGAATTGATCGCCCCCCATCTAGCTTCAGAGTTTGTTCTGTTAGGTGACCTAAACTGGGATATACTTAACACCCCGGCAGTCCTACAATCTAAGCTAGATGCCCTCAATCTCACACAAATCATCAAGGAACCCATCAGGTACAACCCTAACTCTGTAAGCAAGGGCACCCTCATAGACGTCATCCTGACCAACTGGCCCTCCAAATACACCTCCGCTGTCTTCAACCAGGATCTCAGCGATCACTGCCTCATTGCCTGTATCCGCTACGGAGCCGCAGTCAAACGACCACCCCTCATCACTGTCAAACGCTCCCTAAAACACTTCTGTGAGCAGGCCTTTCTAATCGACCTGGCCCGGGTATCCTGGAAGGACATTGACCTCATCCCGTCAGTTGAGGATGCCTGGTCATTCTTTAAAAGTAACTTCCTCACCATTTTAGATAAGCATGCTCCGTTCAAAAAATGCAGAACTAAGAACAGATACAGCCCTTGGTTCACTCCAGACCTGACTGCCCCCGACCAGCACAAAAACATCCTGTGGCGGACTGCAATAGCATCGAATAGTCCCCGCGATATGCAACTGTTCAGGGAAGTCAGGAACCAATACACGCAGTCAGTCAGGAAAGCTAAGGCCAGCTTCTTCAGGCAGAAGTTTGCATCCTGTAGCTCCAACTCCAAAAAGTTCTGGGACACTGTGAAGTCCATGGAGAACAAGAGCACCTCCTCCCAGCTGCCCACTGCACTGAGGCTAGGTAACACGGTCACCACCGATAAATCCATGATTATCGAAAACTTCAACAAGCATTTCTCAACGGCTGGCCATGCCTTCCGCCTGGCTACTCCAACCTCGGCCAACAGCTCCGCCCCCCCCGCAGCTCCTCGCCCACGCCTCTCCAGGTTCTCCTTTACCCAAATCCACATAGCAGATGTTCTGAAAGAGCTGCAAAACCTGGACCCGTATAAATCAGCTGGGCTTGACAATCTGGACCCTCTATTTCTGAAACTATCCGCCGCCATTGTCGCAACCCCTATTACCAGCCTGTTCAACCTCTCTTTCATATCGTCTGAGATCCCCAAGGATTGGAAAGCTGCCGCAGTCATCCCCCTCTTCAAAGGGGGAGACACCCTGGACCCAAACTGTTACAGACCTATATCCATCCTGCCCTGCCTATCTAAGGTCTTCGAAAGCCAAGTCAACAAACAGGTCACTGACCATCTCGAATCCCACCGTACCTTCTCCGCTGTGCAATCTGGTTTCCGAGCCGGTCACGGGTGCACCTCAGCCACACTCAAGGTACTAAACGATATCATAACCGCCATCGATAAAAGACAGTACTGTGCAGCCGTCTTCATCGACCTTGCCAAGGCTTTCGACTCTGTCAATCACCATATTCTTATCGGCAGACTCAGTAGCCTCGGTTTTTCGGATGACTGCCTTGCCTGGTTCACCAATTACTTTGCAGACAGAGTTCAGTATGTCAAATCGGAGGGCATGCTGTCCGGTCTTCTGGCAGTCTCTATGGGGGTGCCACAGGGTTCAATTCTCGGGCTGACTCTTTTCTCTGTATATATCAATGATGCTGCGGGCGATTCCCTGATCCACCTCTACGCAGACGACACCATTCTATATACTTTCGGCCCGTCACTGGACACTGTGCTATCTAACCTCCAAACGAGCTTCAATGCCATAAAACACTCCTTCCGTGGCCTCCAACTGCTCTTAAACGCTAGTAAAACCAAATGCATGCTTTTCAACCGATCGCTGCCTGCACCCGCATGCCCGACTAGCATCACCACCCTGGATGGTTCCGACCTTGAATATGTGGACATCTATAAGTACCTAGGTGTCTGGCTAGACTGCAAACTCTCCTTCCAGACTCATATCAAACATCTCCAATCGAAAATCAAATCAAGAGTCGGCTTTCTATTCCGCAACAAAGCTTCCTTCACTCACGCCGCCAAGCTTACCCTAGTAAAACTGACTATCCTACCGATCCTAGACTTCGGCGATGTCATCTACAAAATTGCTTCCAACACTATACTCAGCAAACTGGATGCAGTTTATCACAGTGCCATCCGTTTTGTCACTAAAGCACCTTATACCACCCACCACTGCGACTTGTATGCTCTAGTCGGCTGGCCCTCGCTACATATTCGTCGCCAGACCCACTGGCTCCAGGTCATCTACAAGTCCATGCTAGGTAAAGCTCCGCCTTATCTCAGTTCACTGGTCACGATGGCAACACCCATCCGTAGCACGCGCTCCAGCAGGTGTATCTCACTGATCATCCCTAAAGCCAACACCTCATTTGGCCGCCTTTCGTTCCAGTACTCTGCTGCCTGTGACTGGAACGAATTGCAAAAATCGCTGAAGTTGGAGACTTTTATCTCCCTCACCAACTTCAAACATCAGCTATCTGAGCAGCTAACCGATCGCTGCAGCTGTACATAGTCTATTGGTAAATAGCCCACACATTTTCAGCTACCTCATCCCCATACTGTTTTTATTTATTTACTTTTCTGCTCTTTTGCACACCAATATCTCTACCTGTACATGACCATCTGATCATTTATCACCCCAGTGTTAATCTGCAAAATTGTAATTATTCGCCTACCTCCTCATGCCTTTTGCACACATTGTATATAGACTCCCCTTTTTTTTCTACTGTGTTATTGACTTGTTAATTGTTTACTCCATGTGTAACTCTGTGTTGTCTGTTGACACTGCTATGCTTTATCTTGGCCAGGTCGCAGTTGCAAATGAGAACTTGTTCTCAACTAGCCTACCTGGTTAAATAAAGGTGAAATAAAAAAATAAAAAATGTACATACTACCTCAATCAGCCTGACTAACCGGTGTCTGTATGTAGCCTCGCTACTTTTATAGCCTCGCTACTGTATATAGCCTGTCTTTTTACTGTTGTTTTATTTCTTTACTTACCTATTGTTCACCTAATACTTTTCTGCACTATTGGTTAGAGCCTGTAAGTAAGCATTTCACTGTAAGGTGAAACCTGTTGTATTCGGCGCACGTGACAAATAAACTTTGATTTGATTATATTGTGATCACTACATCCTATGGATTGAATACTGATTTAAAGCAAATTTCTACAAAATTAGTAAAGATGTCATCAATACTTGTTGATGATTTTATTCCTGTGCTGTTTGTAAATACCCTGGTAGATTGACTGACAACCTGAATCAGGTTGCAGGCCCCGTATAACTCTCCATTGACTTGATTGGTTGACGGTAGGTGGGGGAGCTATGTTCTGTATAAACACTAACTACATTCGTTAACAACAGACAAAGTGCAAGAAGTATGAATGCCCTGACTTATGCAGTAAATGCTGTACTGCCAGTGCAGTCGCCAGATTGACCATGCTGCTGGCTTTAGTGGTAATGACGTTCTTTAAAGTAAATGCTGTACTGCCAGTGCAGACGCCAGATTGACCATGCTGCTGGCTTTAGTGGTAATGACGTTCTTTAAAGTAAATGCTGTACTGCCAGTGCAGACGCCAGATTCACCATGCTGCTGGCTTTAGTGGTAATGACGTTCTTTAAAGTAAATGCTGTACTGCCCGTGCAGACGCCAGATTGACCATGCTGCTGGCTTTAGTGGTAATGACGTTCTTTAAAGTAAATGCTGTACTGCCAGTGCAGATGCCAGATTGACCATGCTGCTGGCTTTAGTGGTAATGACGTTCTTTAAAGTAAATGCTGTACTGCCAGTGCAGACGCCAGATTCACCATGCTGCTGGCTTTAGTGGTAATGACGTTCTTTAAAGTAAATGCTGTACTGCCAGTGCAGTCGCCAGATTGACCATGCTGCTGGCTTTAGTGGTAATGACGTTCTTTAAAGTAAATGCTGTACTGCCAGTGCAGACGCCAGATTGACCATGCTGCTGGCTTTAGTGGTAATGACGTTCTTTAAAGTAAATGCTGTACTGCCAGTGCAGACGCCAGATTGACCATGCTGCTGGCTTTAGTGGTAATGACGTTCTTTAAAGTAAATGCTGTACTGCCAGTGCAGACGCCAGATTGACCATGCTGCTGGCTTTAGTGGTAATGACGTTCTTTAAAGTAAATGCTGTACTGCCCGTGCAGACGCCAGATTGATCATGCTGCTGGCTTTAGTGGTAATGACGTTCTTTAAAGTAAATGCTGTACTGCCAGTGCAGACGCCAGATTCACCATGCTGCTGGCTTTAGTGGTAATGACGTTCTTTAAAGTAAATGCTGTACTGCCAGTGCAGACGCCAGATTGACCATGCTGCTGGCTTTAGTGGTAATGACGTTCTTTAAAGTAAATGCTGTACTGCCAGTGCAGATGCCAGATTGACCATGCTGCTGGCTTTAGTGGTAATGACGTTCTTTAAAGTAAATGCTGTACTGCCAGTGCAGACGCCAGATTGACCATGCTGCTGGCTTTAGTGGTAATGACGTTCTTTAAAGTAAATGCTGTACTGCCAGTGCAGACGCCAGATTGACCATGCTGCTGGCTTTAGTGGTAATGACGTTCTTTAAAGTAAATGCTGTACTGCCCGTGCAGACGCCAGATTGATCATGCTGCTGGCTTTAGTGGTAATGACGTTCTTTAAAGTAAATGCTGTACTGCCAGTGCAGACGCCAGATTGACCATGCTGCTGGCTTTAGTGGTAATGACGTTCTTTAAAGTAAATGCTGTACTGCCAGTGCAGACGCCAGATTGACCATGCTGCTGGCTTTTGTGGTAATGACGTTCTTTAAAGGAAATACTTCAATAAACTCAACTCACATTCTCCAACAAAACTTCAAACAAATCAAATATATTGAGACTCGATTTCAAAATAAAAGGTGAATGTTTTTGAAAACATATATTCTACACCGAAGTGAAGCCGCTCCAAATACCCAAAACCATCCAGTTGTTCCTGGAATTTTTTCAATTAAAAAAAAATAATAATAATTTGAAACTTGGTCGTGCATTAGAAAGTTTCCTCTTGTTATATGTCACTCACTGACAGTCATTTAATTAGCCCATGTCAGTAAAAGTTTTTTAGATTGGTAAATTAGTCTAGTTAGTCGAGCCAGCTATCTAGAGTCGTATGAAAAAGTTTGGGCACCCCTCTGAGGCTGCATAAAATTGTACTCTGTCATCCCAGAAAATGATCACAGTGGCATGCCATTCATTTTCTAATAAAAGCTGAGTACTGGGGTATTGTCCAGACAAAGATTTTTAGTGTAGCAATATTAAGTTGTATGAAATTAAATCAGATGTGAAAAATAGGCTATGCAAAAATGTGGGCACCCTTGTCATTCTGTTGATTTGAATACCTGTAACTACTTAGCACTGATTAATTGGAACACACAATTGGTTTGGTGAGCTCATTAAGCCTTGAACTTCATAGACAAGTGCATCCAATCATGAGAAAATGTATTTAAGGCCAATTGCAAGTTGTTGTTCTCTTTGACTCTCCTCTGAAGAGTGGCAACATGGGGGCCTCAAAACAACTCTCAAAGATTGTTCATCATTATGGTTTAGAGGAAGGCTACAAAAAGCTATCGCAGAGATTTAAACTGTCAGTGTCCACTGTGAGGAACATAGTGAGGAAATGGAAGACCACAGGCGCAGTTCTTGTTAAGGCCAGAAGTGGCAGGCCAAGTAAAATATTGGAGAGGCAAAGGCGAAGGATGGTGAGAACGGTCACAAACAGCCCACAGACCACCTCCAAAGACCTACAACATCATCTTGCTGCAGATGGTGTCACTGTGCATCGTTCAACAAGTCAGCGCACTTTGCACAAGGAGAAGCTGTATGGGAGGATGAGGAAGAAGCCTTTTCTGCACACACGCCACAAACAGAGTCGCTTGAGGTATGCAAACGCACATTTGGACAAGCCAGCTTCATTTTGGAATAAGGTGCTGTGGACTGATGAAACAAAGATTGAGTTATTTGGTCATAACAAGGGACGTTATGCATGGCGGCAAAAGAACACAGCATTCCAAGAAAAACACTTGCTACCCACAGTAACATTTGGTGGGGGTTCCATCATGCTGTGTGGCTGTGTGGCCAGTGCCGGTACTGGGAATCTTGTTAAAGTTGAGGGTCGCATGGATTCCACTCAATATCAGCAGATTCTTGGGAATAATGTTGAAGAATCGGTCACAAAGTTGAAGTTACGCCGGGGCTGGATATTTCAACAAGACAACGACCCAAAACACTGCTCAAAATCTACCCGGGCATTTATGCAGAGGAACAAGTACAATGTTCTGGAATGGCCATCCCAGTCCCCAGACCTGAATATCATTGAGAATCTGTGGGATGATTTGAAGGCGGCTGTCCATGCTCGGCAACCATCAAACCTAACTGAACTGGAGATGTTTTGTAAGGAGGAATGGTCCAAAATACCTTCATCCAGAATCCAGATACTCATTAGAGGCTATGGGAAGCGTCTAGAGACTGTTATTTTAGCAAAAGGAAGCTCTACTAAATATTGATGTGATTTTTCTATTGGGGTGCCCAAATTTATGCACCTGTCTAATTTTGTTTTGATGCATATTGCACATTTTCTTTTAATCCAATAAACCTAATTTCACTACTGAAATATTACTGTGTCCATCAGTTATTTGATAGATCAAAATGAAATTGCTGATCCAAACACCCAATTATTTATAAATGGAAATCATGGAAATTGTCAGGGGTGCCCAAACTTTTTGAAACTTTTTTGTAAATAATAGGCCTTATCACGTGCCCAGGGGCCCTGACCTCCAGTCGACCCCCATTAAATTTCACTCTCAGTCAGATATATTAACACAGCATAAGTCATGGCAAATGTGTAGAATTGTAGGAAATATATATATCTTACAGGACAAAAGTTTGGAGTCACTTAGAAATGTCCTTGTTTTTGAAAGAAAAGCACATTTTTTGTCCATTAAAATAACATCAAATTGATCATAAATACAGTGTAGATAGACATAGTTAACGTTGCAAATAACTATTGTAGCTGGAAACGGTATATTTTTTGATGGAATATCTACAATAGGCGTACAGAGGCCCATTATCAGCAACCATCACTCCTGTGATCCAATGGCACGTTATGTTAGCACAGCTGAAAACTGTTGTTCTGATTAAAGAAGCAATACAACTGGCATTTTTTAGACTAGTTGAGTATCTGGAGCATCAACATTTGTTGGTTTGATTACAGGCTCAAAATGTCCAGAAACAAATAATGTTCTTCTGAAACTCGTCAGTCTATTCTTTTTCTGAGAAATGAAAGCTATTCCATGCGAGAAATTGCCAACAAACTGAGGATCTCGTACAACGCTGTGTACTACTCCCTTCACAGAACAGCGCAAACTGGCTCTAAACAGAATAGAAAGAGGAATGGGAGGCCCCGGTGCACAACTGAGCAAGAGGACAAGTAGAGTGTCTAGTTTGAGAAACAGACGCCTCACAAGTCCTCAACTGGCAGCTTCATTAAATAGTACCCGCAAAACACCAGTCTCAACGTCAACAGTGAAGAGGCGACTTTGGGATGCTGGCTTCTAGGCAGAGTTGCAAAGAAAAATCCATATCTCAGCCTGGCCAATAAAAATAAAAAGATTAAGATGGGCAAAATAACACAGACACCGGACAGAGGAAGATTGGAAAAAAGTTTTATGGACAGACGAATCTAAGTTTGATGTGTTCGTATCACAAAAATAACATTTGTGAGACGTAGAAAATACGCCATCTGTCAAGCATGGTGGAAGCAATGTGATGGTCTGGGGGTGCTTTGGTGGTGGTAAAGTGGGAGATTTGTACAGGGTAAAAGGGATCTTGAAGAAGGAAGGCTATCACTCCATTTTGCAACGCCATGCCATACCCTGTGGACGGCGCTTAATTGGAGCCTATTTCCTCCTACAACAGGACAATGACCCAAAGCACAGCTCCAAACTATGCAATAACTATTTAGAGAAGAAGCAGTCAGATGGTATTCTGTCTATAATGGAGTGGCCAGCACAGTCACCGGATCTCAACCCTATTGAGCTGTTGTGGGCGCAGCTTGACCGTAAGAAGTGCCCATCAAGCCAATCCGATTTGTGGGAGGTACTTCAGGAAGCATGGGGTGAAATCCCTTCAGATTACCTCAACAAATTGACAACTAGAATGACAAAGGTCTGCAAGGCTGTAATTGCTGCATATGGAGGATTCTTTGACGAAAGCAAAGTTAAGGACACAATTATTATTTCAATTAAAAATCATTATTTATAACCTTGTCATTGTCATGACAATATTTCCTATTCATTTTGCAACTCATTTCATGTATGTTTTCATGGAAAACAAGGACATTACCAAGTGACCCCAAACTTTTGAATGGTAAACACTACCGGTCAAAAGTTTTAGAACACCTACTCATTCAAGGGTTTTTCTTTATTGTCACTATTTTCGACATTGTAGAAAACTATGAAATAACACACATGGAATCATGTAGTAACCAAAAACAAATTAAACAAATCAAAAATATTTTACATTTCAAAGTAGCCACCCACAGCTTTGCATACTCTTGACATTTTCTAAACCAACTTCATGAGGTCAATTAAAAAGTCAATTAAAAAGTTAATTTGTGGACTTTCTTTCCTTCTCAATGTGTTTGAGCCAATCAGTTGTGTTGTGACAAGGTAGGGGTGGTATACAGAAGATAGCCCTATTTGTTAAAAGACCATGTCAATATTATGGCAAGAACAGCTCAAATAAGCAAAGAGAAACGACAGTCCATCATTACTTTAAGACATGAAGGTCAGTCAATCCAGAAAATGTCAAGAACTTTAAAAGTTTTTTTAAATGCAGTCGCAAAAACCATCAAGCGCTATAATGAAACTGGCTCTCATGAGGACCGCCACAGGAAAGAAGATCATGAGTTACCTCTGCTGCAGAGGATAAGTTCATTAGAGTTAACTGCTCCTCAGATTGCAACGCAAATCAATGCTTCAGCGAGTTCAAGTAACAGACACATCTCAACATCACCTGTTCAGAGGAGACTGCGTGAATCAGGCCTTCATGGTCGAATTGCTGCAAAGAAACCACCACTAAAGGACACCATTAATAAGAAGAGACTTGCTTGGGCCAAGAAACACGATCAATGGACATTAGACCAGTGGAAATCCGTCGTTTGGTCTGATGAGTCTAAATTTGAGATTTTTTCCCCCAAGTGCCGTGTCTTTGTGAGACGCAGAATAGGTGAACGGATGATCTCTGCATGTGTGGTTTCCACCGTGAAGCATGGTGGAGGAATTGTGATGTGTGGGGGTGCTTTGCTGGTGACACAGTCAGTGATTTATTTAGAGTTCAAGGCACAGTTAACCAGCATGGCTACCACAGCATTCTGCAGCGATACACCATCCCATTTGCTTTTGCGCTTAGTGGGACTATCATTTGTTTTTCAACAGGACAATGACCCAAAACACACCTCCAGGCTGTGTAATGGCTATTTGACCAAGAAGGAGAGTGATGGAGTGCTGCATCAGATGACCTGGCCTCCACAATCACCTGACCTCAACCCAATTGAGAAGGTTTGGGATGAGATGGACCGCAAAGTGAACGAAAAGCAGCCAACAAGTGCACAGCATATGTGGGACCTCCTTCAAGACTGTTGGAAAAGCATTCCAGGTGAAGCTGGTTGAGAGAATGCCAAGAGTGTGCAAATCTGTCATCAAGGCAAAGGGTGGCTAATTTGAAGAATCACTTTTGTGGTTACTTCATGATTCTATGTGTTATTTCATAGTTTTGATCTCTTCACTATTATTCTACAATGTAAAAAATAGTAAAAATAAAGAAAATCCCTTGAATGAGTAGGTGTGTCCAAACTTTTGACTGGTACTGGTCCTTTCTAGGGAGTTTTTCCTAGCCACCGTGCTTCTACACCTGCATTGCTTGCTGTTTGGGGTTTTAGGCTGGGTTTCTGTACAGCACTTTGAGATATCAGCTGATGTACGAAGGGCTATATAAATACATTTGATTTGATTTGATTTTGATTTGATACTGTATAAAAATCTGTAAAGCAAATGTATTTGTTTACCTTTTGTTAATAAAATAGATTTTCTGCTAACAGATCCCTCTGTAGGTATGAAATGAGCATTTTGAATCCCGTTGCTGTGTTAATGATTACTGGCTAATTGTATAACTAATAGACTATGTGTTAGTAGGTCGACTGAGGTGAATGAAGCTACAGCAACCAATGTGATATATGGCTGGGGTAATTTTTGTTTGTTTTTGCTGTTCTCCAAATAGCATTTTAGAGTTTTTAAATCGTATAGAAATGCAGTAAATGATCTTAAAATGTCTTTCACCCCCCCTTACTAAAACAGATCCTGGCTAGAGCCTTGGAGTCAGAGGCTTGAGGGGTATACTACAAAGCAGGATGAAGGAGTGAACCAGCTAACTAGTCTACTAGTTCTGATCTATATGTTCTGATTCTGGTTTAGGAGTATACCCATCTGGTACAACAGATTTACAACAGCACATTTTATCACATGACTGTGGTTGTTTTGGGGTATACGCAAGTAGCAGAATTCCCACAACAAATGACCAGATAAGTCAGCTATACTAGCCTATGATAGGTCAAAGAGCGCCCTCATGGACACCGGCTCTTCCATAGCAACAAATCATATTCCACAGCCACAAAGTTCAAATTGGCTACAAAAATGTGCTTTTTGGTCTTAATTTGAGGTTAGGTGTAAGTCGAATCAAATCAAATTGTATTTGTCACATGCTTTGTAAACAACAGGTGTAGACTAACAGTGAAATGCTTACTCGTTACCTGGATCATCAAGGATCTCTCTGTACATCTTTCTATTGCTCCTGACTCCTAGTCCTTGCCACTGAAAAATATCCCCACAGCATGATGCTGCCACCACCATGCTTAACCGTAGAGATGGTGCCAGGTTTCCTCCAGACGTGACGCTTGGCATTCAGGCCAAATAGTTCAATCTTGGTTTCATCAGACCAGAGAATCTTGTTTCAACACAATCCTGTCTCGGGGGGAGCTCTACAGACAATTCCTTCGACCTCATGGCTTGGTTTTTGCTTTGACATGCACTGTCAACTGTGGGACCTTATATAGACAGGTGTGTGTGCCTTTCCAAATAATGTTCAATCAATTTAATTTACCACAGGTGGACTTCAATCATGTTGTAGAAACATCTCAAGGATGATCAATGGAAACAGAATGCACCAGAGCTCAATTTCGAGTCTCATAGCAAAGGGTCTGAATACTTATGTAATTAAGGTATCTGTTTTTATTTTTAATAAATTAGCAAAAATGTCTAAAAACCTCTTTTTGCTTTGTCATTATGGGGAATTGTGTGTAGATTCATAAGGAATAAAAATGTATCTAATCCATTCTAGAATACACTGTAAAGTAACAAAATGTGGAAAAGGTCAAGGGGCCTGAATTCTTTCCGAATGCACTGTATTACTATGCGTTCTCAAGTCTAGCTTTCCGACGCTCGCAAGCCGTTACTACCAGGATAGTTTATTTTACAAACATTCTGACAAACATTGTGCTTTGCCACATAATATGGATCTTGAAAGGGAATGTTATGCATTTTAAACTTTTTTTTTCAGTGGATGTAGGCGTTTTTGGCATGTCACCGGGTGTTATTCATCAACTTCCACAAGAAACAAAAGTCATAAAATAATCAAATATTTACAATCTCTTCATTATTTTATAGTCCGAGTAAAATTCTCTCTCATCAACTTTTTTGTGTGATTATTGTATTTATTATTTTATGTTATGTTATTTTATGTCCCTAGCTCATTCTTGGCCACTCAAACTCACAGAGCTATGGCTAATGTAGGCTCCAAATTTCCACCCTGTTAGGATTATGCTCAGGTTGGAAAATGCGCCCAGAAATGTTCTGTGCCTGAGCTTGTGCCTGATGTTGATCAGTATGTTTTTCAGAGTCAAACATGTCCCTTTTCCGATATAATACTTTAAAAAACAGATAGCAAAAGTTGTGATATCCAAAAGGCACTGCATCGTATGAGTGACCTGGCTATGGAAGCTACTGACGACAGGGGAAAATCAAATCAAAATTACGCAAATGTTCCAAATAGCCGTCTGTGAGTTCGGTAGGTTTCATATGAAATACAGCCTGTTTTCACAGTAGCCTAAAGAGAAAAATAGAACAGATTTAAAACTCGGAAAAGCATTCTTCCAACTGCGCATTAATTTACAACAAGTCAGTAAACCAATCGATCTCAAAAGCCGCAGTGAGTGACAGTTCTTTTATATCTTAACGTGACAGCGCTATCTTTTTACTACCATGCGCCCCACAAGGCAGTTGTAGTCCAAGACCAAACGTTGTATATTCCTTTCAGGATGTGATGTCCTCTCAAGAACTGCATTTACCATAATGGAGCCAACTGTTTTCAAGCTGTCCCCGGATGTGTGTTTGTGTTGTAGTAGCAGGCTTTAGTAGTACACTTTATTTCAATCACATCTCTCTGACAAATAGGCAGCATTGAAGAGATTGGGAGAAAATTGCATAGCCACTTTAGGTAAGCTTTAAAAAAAAAATATATGACAATGTATGTGCATTAATTGATCAATGTTGTTAATTTCTTACATGAAAGCAAAAGTATGACTTGCTGACTTGACAAATGCTTAATCATTTAGGCTCCAAATCAAATTGGTTTACTAAGCTTTAATTTCAAGCTACCATGGCAACATTTAGATAGGCCTATTGATAATACAAGCATAATATTAACTAAATGATAATCTTTTCAAATGTATGAGGTTATGTTCATTTTAAGGGGACGGTTCAGCCCAAGTTGGAGCATTTATCAATGAATCTAGGCTGTTATAGCCTATGCCATGTCATAATACGTTATAACTTTATCTTTTAGATCAATTATTTTTGTAAAAGTTTGTTTATTAATCCCGTAGGCTGTCTGAGGTGTAATCTACTTTTAAATGAAGCAAACATGTCAATTACCCAGTAATTACAGTGACAGGTTCAAATGCGTAGACAAAACAATAATGTACCATAACAATGTTGCATAATCTTTGGGTGATCACAGCAACATCATGACAACAACAAAAATCCTGTAGGCCTATATTCCATACTTCACTATCATCGTTGCTTGGCTGCTGGCTCAGATCTCTCACACTCTCTGTCCTGCTTGTTTTAGTATTTTCAGAAACGATTCTGGCATGGACAGTGAACGCTCATTTCACAACACTTGGAAATCTAATATTTGCTCCTGTCCATCAACTACACTCGAAGAGGTTTTGCCATTCATCAGAATGTTACCAAGAATAGCTTTAGGCCTTTGACCTCAATCCATGACATTGCAAAATATTATGCCACTGCCTGTAGGCTTCCAATTGGAGATAAAACACACCAGCTGATGTACATCTACCATCTCTACTTTTTATTGTATTTAAGATCAGCTTTAAACCATAAACTGGATTGATGGCTTTTAACCAGTGCAATGAAAGGGTCAATATGTAGGTAAGTAGGCTAAAGGCTATGGTATGCCTACATTCAAAGATTTCCAATCTGAATAGTAGCTTTCAACTAATATTGTAATTTAGGCATACTACAAGCATGTTACTTTTAAAGAATATAAAACTATGGAATAGTGTAAACCAAATACCCTTTAAAGCAGATCCCACAGTAGAAGTAAAATGGCAACATGGCTGTTTTTACTTCATCCATAGCTTGTTTTATGGCCTTAATCTCAAGCATACTCGTGGTGTTGTTTGTTATGAACATTGGGACATATGCGTGTCTGTTACAGTGAACACATCACATTCCTAAACTTGTACAGCTATCATTTTTCATCAGCTGTTCTCCACTGGACTGGAACACATTTCACATTTCCACGTCGTGTTTTCGTCTCTACAGAGCTCCTAATTGCCATGGAAAATCAGTCCAAGGTGGAATTTCGGAATGTGGGACAGATGTATTTTCCCCAAAGTAGAGTGGAGTGCCACTACAGCCTTACCTCTCATCATCACTGGACCAACAAGGACTGGATAGGCCTCTTCAAGGTGTAGTAACATTCACAACCTACCTTTCTTCCTGCAAATAGTACATTTCACTCCTCTTATAGGGATCACAAGATTTTCCTGTTTGACATTTTTTTTAAATAGCCAGAGTGATCACTATAAAGGTATTTTAACAGTATTAGTAGGATTTTGGAAAGATTACATTCCACATTTGTTTTTATCACTAAGCGTTTGTGCATTGTACTGTTTTGATGTTTCAAACAAACAAACACTTCCAAAAAATCACAAGGGTAGCCTATTATTGATATTAACAATATAGACAACTACTCATGTCTCACTCAGGCTGGCTGGTCATCAGTGAAAGAGTACACCACCTTTGCATGGGCACTCACTCCTGAGGGGTACACCGAAGGAAATAATGCCAACTGCTGTGTACATTTCCAAGGTAAGAATGCATCCATCATGTCAGATTAGCACAGGAATGAGAAGTACCTTTTAAGGCTGGGTTTACCAGCAAATTAGCATATTTTTGTTGTTGTCAACTAATCAAACCCCTTGATGTAGCATACAATTGACTTAAAATTGGCAAATATTATACTCAACACATTTGATCAGTTTTTGGGGAAGAAAATATGATAAACCAAACTGGAGAAGTGAAAAAAAAAACGGTACCCCCACTCCATATCTCCTCCCTCTCCACAGCCTCTTACCTGCCCCGCCCCAGTGCGGTGGAGTACCAGTTTGTCTATGTGGATCAGAGAGGCGAGGTGTGTGCCCGCAGTCGCCAGTTCACCTTCTGCATTTCCAGGCCTCTGGATGAGCTGGAGACATTGACAGAGGAGCGGGACGAGGATGAGGAGGGCGGAGAGGGGGACGGGGACGACCTGCTCCTGGTGGTGCCCAGAGCTCAACTCCTGCAGGTGGGGATGTATGGATGGACAATAGCTCAGTTTCACTTAACTTCTTTATAAATGTGTCATACTCATGTTATAATTTGTCCAACATGAGAACAGTTTGTGGGTATAATTAATGCAGACGAGCGCAGTCTATGTTAATCGTTTGGTTCCTTGAGGATACTCCGTACAAGTTGAGGGTTTAACAATTCCTGTTTTGATCATTTCCCTTTGAAAATAGTAGTTGCATGCGGGAGCGTGGCGCAGCAGTAGTGCTGAAATCTGTCAAGCACAAAGCCGATGTCGGCATGGGTTCGAATCCCACTTCAACTACCATGTTCCACCTGTTCTCACCTATCAATTCTGTGTCCCACTCCTACATTTCTACCTGTCTAAAAATAACCCAACATGTGAGGAGATTGGAGCTCACGGTCCCTTTTTAAAAAAAGAGAAAAAATGAAAATTGTTGCACTGCTTTCAAGCCTTCTTTCATGGACCCCTTGTTCTTCTCCCTTTCTCTCTCTCTCTCTCTTTCTCTTTCTCTTTCTCTTTCTCTGTTACGATCAGACTCGGCTGGATGAATGCCTTAGAGAACAGGCCGATTCAAAACAGGCCCGGGAGGAGGCAGAGAGGGAGAAGGAGAGAGAGGAAGAAAGGAGCAAAAGGGCGAAGGATGAGTGGGAGCGAGAGAGGGAGGGGATGAATGAGGAGATCTCTGAATTGAGGAACAACCTGAGACGGAGCTGCGACAGGATGGAGAAGGTGGAGGGGAAACAGAAGGTATAACAGTATATGTACACTGGCTAAATGGATGATAGATCAGCAGACAGTAACTGGTACAGTAGACACAGAGCTTAGAGTAAAATATTTCCTTATTCTCCAGAATTCTACATGTTGTAAATAAATGGATCTGGATTGTGTACAACTGCTTAAAAGCTTAAATATATCTTGTTTATATAGCCATAAACCCTTTCATCGCTATTCTTCTCTCCCCCCAACACTGGAAGGATATGCAGTCCTCTCAAGAAACCTTGTCTACTCTATTGGATGAGAAAGCTGAGTGCCTGCAGCGAATCAGAGGGCTGGAAGATGACATAATGGTTCTAATTCCGAGAGGGAAGGAGACAGAAGCTGAACTTGAAAGGTAACTAAGTATTTGTGAAAGAGAAGACTTTGACTCTGTCTTTCTTACTTTCTCTCGCTTTGAGACATTTTGTTTTGACCCACAGGATGAAGGAGAGAGTGAAAAAGATGTCCACTCAATTGAGGGATGAAGAACAGGAGAGAAATAATCTGCAGGTAACAATAGTGTGTAGTTTCCCTCTCGTGCAGTAATACAGCTAGTTCAAATCCCTACATAGCCTACTCAGCCCTGACGTTGGTACTTGTGGAATTGGGCCAGGACAGCAGATCTCTGGAGCCAGGCCAGATCTAACGACAGGTGTCAGCTCCTAGTACCCAGTGACCTGAACATTGGGTGTCAGCTCCTAGTACCCAGTGACCTGAACATTGGGTGTCAGCTCCTAGTACCCAGTGACCTGAACATTGGGTGTCAGCTCCTAGTACCCAGTGACCTGAACATTGGGTGTCAGCTGCTAGTACCCAGTGACCTGAACATTGGGTGTCAGCTCCTAGTACCCAGTGATCTGAACATTGGGTGTCAGCTCTAGTACCCAGTGACCTCAGCAATGGAAAGTAGATGATTAGCCATTTAACTTAACACAAGTTTATAGAAATCCACATAAAAACATACAAACATCTCCCCTTATCCCCCAGGTGGAGAACGGGGCTGTGCTGGCTGAGCTGAGGGCGATGCAAAAGCGTTTGGAGGCCAGCGAACGCGGGGCAGAAGGTCTGAGGCAGGAGCTGCGTGAGATGGGGGCTCAGCAGGGCCACAGCCACGCTGAGCTGCACCAAGCCAGGCTGCAGGCCGCCCAGCTCACCCTGCAGCAGTCTGAGGCTGACCTGGCCCTGAGAGAGGGACGCGCCCACTGGGCCCAGGAGAGAGAGGCCTTCCAACAAGCATCAGAGGTTAATGCAGTGGTTACTGGATAGGGTAGCACTACAATTCACAGCACAACCTCCAATACAAACATATACAGCACAAAGCAGAGGTGGGGGTAACCCCGTAATACAGAATTGGTGCAGCAGAACAGAGGGATAATGCAAGATCAAAAGCTGAGTAATTTGCTGATTCCTATTAGCCCAGTCCAGATTGACTGGCACCTGTTTTTTTTTACTCAAGGTTAATGCATAGCACTAAGATGAATTCAAACAGCCCCTTTCTGAGCCCTACTTCTGGATCCAGCTAAGTTTCCTACTCCATTGAGGATTATGGCGTAATAAGGCTCCAACTCGTCTCTGTTTCACAGATCCTGAGCATATGAGGCAACAGTGCTTAGCCTATGTGGATCAGACAACCACCTATTTCAGTTAGCATACAGCCAATCATTTCTGTATTTATGAATCTTGTGTATGTGTATCCTATTTTTTATCTATTGATCTGTCTTTCCTTGCTGTAGCTTGATAAAGAGAAGGTGCAGAAGTTAAGCCGTGAGATGCAGCGGAAGGAACAGTGGCTCCAAGAGGAGAGGATGGAGAGGCAGAAACTAGAAGTGGAGCTTGGAAAAGAGAAGGATTGCAACAGGGTAAATATAGTCAATTGTACTGCAATAGGTAGGCTGTATTTCATCATACACAAACACATAGACCATATACAACTATTGGTACACGAAAACATACATGTCTAAATATAACTGCCATCACCATCGTGTCACTAATCTGTGCCCTCATCGGACATTCAGATCAGATCGGATTTCGGGAAACTGTTTGCTGAACCCCAATAAAAAAACATCCGTGACTACTTTCACACAAACACAAACAGACAGACACAAATAGATATGCCAGCAGCCTGGCATCAACACCCATTCATCACACACTGCTCCCCACAGTGAGTCACACAAGGCTGTAAATCACACTTACCCCACCGGCCATCGCTTAACACACCAGTGCCCCCTGCAGGTGCTGCTGAGCGATGCCCGCAGGGAGGTGCAGGAACTGAAGGCCAGAATGAGAATGAACCAGAAGGAGAGAGAGCAGCAGAAGATGGAGAGACAGGCAAGGATCAGGCTATTTGCTGTTTATATCGGGTGTCTCTTCTTTATGTCTATATATTTAACTGCTGTTATGTGTGGCATCACTGATCAAAATAAGGTTGAAAAATACTTTTTAGTGATGGGTTTGGTTGAGTTAACCATGTTGTGGATGTTTCCATATCTGTGCTTGTCAAGCCCTGTAATGGTTGCTGTGTACACATTCAAATACACACAGGACCTGCTGGACTACATGCATCAGCTGGAGCAGAGACTGGAGGTGGCTACAGACAATAAGTGGAATGAAGTGGCTCTCTACTACTCAACCAGTGAGTGATACTAATACCATAGAGGCTAATGTACAGACCCAATGCCAGGCAAACACAGTGCCCATTCTAGTCATATACAGTATAGTACAGACGTCTTCCCATTCTTGGATGCTCATGACATCATATTTAAAAGACACCATGTCTTCCTTTGCAGCTGGTGGCGCTGACACTCCATCTCAGGATGAGACACCCTCTTCTGAGGATGAGATGCCTGCATCTCCCCTACCCTACCGGACACCCAGACTACACTACTGGAGCGACGCCCAGGAACGCTCCTCTCACCGTAGTGTGAAGTGTCTCCAGACTGAGACGGTAGGCCACCATATCACAGCCAATGTCAAACTAAATACCACCAAAACACAGAGAATACGTCATGGAAACAGCTAAATATAAGACTATAGCACATCCGAAACACAGAACAAGCATTTTAATATCAACAAAACATACTGACATCAAATCAGTTAAAATCACCATATCAATATCCCTGAAATCCTCACTGGAGTTGTTTTATTGTGTGTGTGTTTGTGTATGTGTGTGTGTTCTATCAATCTGGACTAAGGATGAGGAAGAGCAGAACAAGACCAGTAAGGGTGAAGACACACCACTGATTCTGCCAGACCTCACCAACCCCATGCTAAGGTGACTCTTCTGGCCTTCGTCCCAAACACTCCTCCATTTCCAACCAAACCAATATCTATGCTGACTGTACATACACAGTGCTGACTGCTGTTAAAACGACCCTGTTCCTTTCCTTTTCTTGTGTTATAATATTTAAAGCACTGCAGCAGTGCCAATGAATTAAAGAATAGCGGGAATAAGAGCATCTGTAAAAGGATAATGATTTTCCTCCCCAAAACTAATGTGAGTGTTATAGAGGTAATGCATCAGCTGGAGTAGACCAGTGGGAGTAGAGACACACAGGAAGGGCGGGAGGGGGAAATAAAGGGGCGGCAGGGTAGCCTAGTGGTTAGAGTGTTGCACTAGTAACCGAAAGGTTGCAAGTTCATATCCCTGAGCTGGGAAGGTACAAATCTGTCATTCTGCCCCTAAACAGGCAGTTAACCCACTGTTCCTAGGCCGTCATTGAAAATAAGAATTTGTTCTTAACTGACTTGCCTAGTTAAATAAAGGAAAAATAAATAAATAAAGACCAGTGCTGCCTGGAAGCAGTGTGGGGATGATCTGTCACTCAGTATTCACCACATCATCACTACTTTTTTGTCTCTCTGTCTCTCTCTCTCTCTCTAACCATTATAACTATTATGCCCTTTCCCTCTCTCTTTCATGCAAGCATCCATCCACAGAGCATCATCTAACTATTTCTCTCTTCTCTTCATCTTCCTCTTTCATAGTGAGTTTGCTGACTGCTCCCCCTTGTGGTAACAGCAATGAGGACAGAGGACAAGTTGCTTGATAGTTTACAATGTAGGCCCTATATTATTGTTGGCTACAGTCAGCCATGCAGACAAACTGTGCTGTAGAGATACAATATGTATACGATTATGAATCTGGCTTGGGATGTTGTGTGTGATGAGTGTGTTTTTTTAAAGACTGTATTGGTTGTGAGGTGAGTTACTCTACAAAAAATATTCTAACTAAAAAAACAATTTGGCACTTTTTCTCTTAGATTTCTTTGTTTGTTTACATTATATTAGTGGTTTGGTTGAGATTCAATGTTGGAAATTAAAAGATGTTTTGCATGAAAGGTGACTATTGTGCCATGTTCATATGAGCACAGTCTCAACTGATGTTTGCATAGAAATGGAACAATGGTTTATTAGGCCATAAAACTTAGCAGATGCTAGCTGTATACCTACATTTGAAATGAGAGGTTTCTTATTGAAAGCAATGTGTCTATTTGAAAATGTTACTATTTTTATCTAGGTATGCATTTTCTCTAGGTGCTATAACTAGTCCGATTTGTGAGTAGGCTTTAAAAATGTTTGTAGATTTGTAAAAGTGTTCACAGGAGTTATAGAATGAACAAGTTGTGTCTATTGGTTATGTGGTTTTCTTTTATTTAATGATTCATCCATTTAACTGTGAAGTTTAGTTTCTGAGTGCTTCACACGGTGTAGAGTCGTTTCTGTAATAAAACACTACCTGTTTATTGATTGATGCTTGTCTCCTGTGATTTTTATGAGGTACTGTTAAGACAAACCATTCATACACTTTATCACAGAATGGCTGGATGGAGCGGAGGATCCATCTGACTGTCTGCTCCTCTGCCTCTGATCCTCTTTGCCAATTTCTACTCTTCGTCTATTACTATTCTCCAAAACTCTGGAGGAAAAGAGCTCTGGAGGAAAAGAGCTCTGGAGGAAAATAGCTAATTATAAAATCAATGGTCTAATATAGCCTGCTCTGAGTCTGAAACACTGGAGAAATGAAGTCGCTCTGTGCCAAAACCCAAACAGTAGAGCTACCACCTCTTTGAGAATCATACCACCTCTCAACTATAGCATGGCATATCACACCACCTCTCAACTATAGCATGGCATATCACACCACCTCTCAACTATAGCATGGCATATCACACCACCTCTCAACTATAGCATGGCATATCACACCACCTCTCAACTATAGCATGGCATATCACACCACCTCTCAACTATAGCATGGCATATCACACCACCTCTCAACTATAGCATGGCATATCACACCATCTCTCAACTATAGCATGGCGTATCACACCACCTCTCAACTATAGCATGGCATATCACACCACTTCTCAACTATAGCATGGCATATCACACCATCTCTCAACTATAGCATGGCATATCACACCACTTCTCAACTATAGCATGGCATATCACACCACCTCTCAACTATAGCATGGCATATCACACCACCTCTCAACTATAGCATATCACACCACCTCTCAACTATAGCATGGCGTATCACACCACCTCTCAACTATAGCATGGCATATCACACCACCTCTCAACTATAGCATGGCATATCACACCACTTCTCAACTATAGCATGGCGTATCACACCACCTCTCAACTATAGCATGGCGTATCACACCACCTCTCAACTATAGCATGGCATATCACACCATCTCTCAACTATAGCATGCCGTATCACACCACCTCTCAACTATAGCATGGCATATCACACCACTTCTCAACTATAGCATGGCGTATCACACCACCTCTCAACTATAGCATGGCATATCACACCACTTCTCAACTATAGCATGGCGTATCACACCATCTCTCAACTATAGCATGGCATATCACACCACTTCTCAACTATAGCATGGCATATCACACCACCTCTCAACTATAGCATGGCATATCACACCACTTCTCAACTATAGCATGGCATATCACACCACCTCTCAACTATAGCATGGCATATCACACCACCTCTCAACTATAGCATATCACACCACCTCTCAACTATAGCATGGCGTATCACACCACCTCTCAACTATAGCATGGCATATCACACCACCTCTCAACTATAGCATGGCATATCACACCACCTCTCAACTATAGCATGGCATATCACACCACCTCTCAACTATAGCATGGCATATCACACCACCTCTCAACTATAGCATGGCGTATCACACCACCTCTCAACTATAGCATGGCATATCACACCACCTCTCAACTATAGCATGGCATATCACACCACCTCTCAACTATAGCATGGCATATCACACCACCTCTCAACTATAGCATGGCATATCACACCACCTCTCAACTATAGCATGGCATATCACACCACCTCTCAACTATAGCATGGCATATCACACCACCTCTCAACTATAGCATGGCATATCACACCACCTCTCAACTATAGCATGGCGTATCACACCACCTCTCAACTATAGCATGGCATATCACACCATCTCTCAACTATAGCATGGCGTATCACACCACCTCTCAACTATAGCATGGCATATCACACCACCTCTCAACTATAGCATGGCATATCACACCACCTCTCAACTATAGCATGGCGTATCACACCACCTCTCAACTATAGCATGGCGTATCACACCACCTCTCAACTATAGCATGGCATATCACACCAGCACTCTACAACAAGTCCATCCTTCCTTTCCTAATCTGTTCCTTTTCATTCACTCTCACTCTCGGTTTCTATTATGTTTGTCTATCTTAAGGTCCATCTGGGGGTCATGAAGATCCCTGGCTGCTATCTACTATAACGAGTCTACAAGGCTTTCCTGAGTGTCTCTTGATGATGTATGTTCCAAAATGCCTTCACTCCCTGATGTATCTGACAATACTGTTGTCATATTAATTTGCACCCAAGGGTAAGATGGGGAATTCCCCCCCCCCACACCCCTTTCTCTGCACAGTTTTATCTCCGATCAGTCATACTCCAGGCAGCCAAAGACAGATCAAATCTAAATAAAGACAGAAACGCATAAAAAGGGGGAATAAAATATACTGCTCAGCTGCCTTAAATCCTCCACCCCATCCTGCGTTCCCATGGAAACGTGCCTCAGCGCAGTGGAATATACGAGGTCGTTTAAAGCTTCCTTGTAAAACAGTGGATAAGGTATGGAACCTGTTTTAATCCTTGCACCACTTTATTGATCTCTGTTTAATGAAAGTTAATTATAGAAGTCGTTTAATTAGCAGTACTATCCCAATTTACTGCATTCTTCTCTCTCCCTATCACAAAACATTAACATGCTGACAAAACACATCCATCATTGAAGGGAGAAGTGTGTGCCTGCGCACGTGTAATGCATGCAAAGATTGTGCCAACTTTCAAGAGTAGAGTGAGCATCTTCGCAAAAACAAAGTAGTGCCTATCCCCCAATCTAACCAAATCAGCAGGTATTCAGTTCCTCTACACTAGAAAGCTAAATGAAGCATGGATGCACTGCCAATAGCTATTAGGCGAGATAAGGTCATACTGTGGTAAGGCCCAGGGTGTAAGGACAGACGCTGGGAGACGAGAAGCAAGTACAGGGAGTGAATATTTAATAAATAACCGACATGAAACATAACAAGGACAGCGTCTGGACAGGGGAAACAAAACTACATTAATGCTGACACAGGGATGAAACTGAGGAATAGACAGATATAGGGGAGGCAATAAATAAGTGATGGATTCCAGGTGAGTCCAATGAAGTGCTGATGCGTGTAACGATGGTGACAGGTGTGTGTAATGATGGCCCGCCGAGCGCCAGTGAGGAAGAGCAGGAGCAGGCATGACACAGGGTTGGTTATGTTATATAGGCCTAGGACTGCCACTGCAGATATGGTTATGGAGACATTAGGTGACATTACAAACTAAAATAGGTTAAGGTCTTAATCTAGAGGTCAAGAGAGAGAGCAAAAAAGAGAGCAACAACTTCACTTCCTGTCAACATAATTTAGTTGACTCCATTGCAGCAGCAATCTGCAAATGCACATTACTTTCTATGAGTCTGAGTCTGTCTGAATCCATAGTTACTTGAAGAATATTTATTTCAAAGTCATGTAATTCCTCATTGTCCCTGTTTGACTAATTGCACATGGGTGGAAGTGACTGGGCAAGATTAGCTATGAGCTGTCGAAGGTTTTCTAGTAGGTCAATTGTTTTTTTTCTTTCTCAGTATCATAGAGTTAATTTTGCAGTAAAACAAAGGTAGGCTATAGGTAGGCTTTTTCACAATGTAACTTAGATGCTAGCTAGGCTACTTACTAGCTCTCGAGAACCCAAAGGGGTATACCCACCCCATGAGTTCTCAACTGAAGGTATGGACTACAGCTGGATCAATGAACAATATTCAAATGATGTGGGTTTGGAAATGTTTGGAACTTAACTTTCATAAAAGCGATAAATAATCTTTCAAATACAAAATATACACATACTGTAAGCAGTTTAGCAAAGTTGCACCTAGTTGTTTTCACACACTGCCTGGGCTATGACACATCCTCTCACCTTGCACATTGGACCATTCCATTCCACATTTCTGGCTGGATTGCATGTGTTTCTGAAAATACAGCCAGGTGCAATTTTCTTAAACTGCGTACAGTAAGTGTATATTTTGTATTTAACTTCTTATTTTTGCTTATATGAAAGTTAAGTTCCAAATGTTTCCAAAACTGTAGAGAGTGTGAGGTGTACAGTATTAGCATTTAGACAGAGCATTTGGACAGCCTTGGGGCATTTCCAGCACAAGGACTAAAGTAATAGACCTACCTACTGGTAAACTGAAATTAACTGAAATAAACTGTTCAAACATTGAAATTAATTGAATTAATAACTGTAAAAGTCAAACATATCAAGAAATAGGGCAAACAGATCAAATTGTTACGACAACACAACTTCAAGCCTGCTTCAAGCCTCCTCACGAGACAGAAAGTGCACAAACCGTTAAGGTTGAGATTGGATTGATGCTAGTGAGTGGTAGTTGTGAAAGGCGGTCAAGATGGCGGAAGTGGATGCCAGGGTTGAATCGAGCAGAACATTGAGCGAAGCTGCTGAGGATGAACACTAGTGTTAAAGAGGAAATTATCTAAAATTGGAGTGAAAGAAAGGTCTTTGTGTATGTCGGATAAGGATTTGTTTGTTGTTGGGATGCTTTTGTTGATTTAGGATGCATATCCAGGAGACCCGTTTGCGGTGTCGAAGATGGTGAAGCATGCGCTGGTGGAATCTATCAAAGTGACCAGAAGTGGTCTTATTCTGATTAATTGTGCTTCTGAAGAACAGAGGAAGACTGCAGTGGGCCTCAAAAGAATCCATACAACAGAAGTATCATGCTTTGAACTTCAGAGTAGAGCGCCCGTTAAAGGAGTCATCACAGGGGTAACGATGGATGTTGACATTGAATACCTGAAGAGAATTCCAGGAGTGGTTGGTGCCCGGTGAAAAGGAGGAAAGTCTGTTGGTTATGTTGGTTCTGTAAGATTCACAGTAAGAGCTTTCACTCCCAAACCATTGCAGTGTAAACATTTTAAAGGATTTGGCAATGTTTTAGTGTGTGCAGGCGGACGGAGTATACTGAAAAACGATGTGTAGAAGGACAACGGTGTTGCAATTGAGTTGGGATCCCGAGTTCCTGGAGTGCCCTGTAAGGGTGAAGGAGCTGGAAGTCGCAAAAGTTAGAGTGGTCAATCGGAGGCAATTAAAAGAGCTAGTGAAGATATGGTAGTGGACATTACTGTAGCTGCGACTGAAACGTTTTTGTGACTTCAAGAGTTTACATCGGAAGACTTGCAAGGGGTGCTGGCGCCGGAAAACAGCCCGCCCTCCCAAGCTCCCCTTGAGCCAGCGGCTCAAAATAATGGCTGGAACGGAGCGAATGGAATGGCATCAAACACATGGAAACTGTGTTTGGTGTATTTGATACCAGTCCACCTATTCCACTCCAGCCATTACCACGAGCCCATCCTCCCCAATTAAGGTACCACCAACCTCCTGTGTCTTGAGCCTGTGTAGGGATCACATTGGTTCCATCTTTTTGGAATCCTGTTTCCATCCTGCACAGTAGGTGTTGGCATGCTGACTAAATTGTGCAAATGCTTGCATACCATAGAAGAAGAAGAAGACACACGTGTGCGTGAAGACACATTCTGGTCTTCAGGAGAAGAAGAAAAAAAGGTTGGGGACGGATCTTTTCTGCACTATTGTACAACTGAATGAATTCAACTGAAACAACAGATTTTAACCTCGTCAGCTCAGGGATTCAATCCAGCAACTTTTGGGGTACTGGCCCAGCTCTCTAACCACTAGGATACCATTACCAGTGGAAGCTTTGTAGCTAGATCAAACAAAGCCACTTTTCTGAGCTAATATTTAAATAAAATGTTTTAGGGTCCATACACAGATTGGCTACACAGTTACACATCCTTAGCATACAGGTATTTTTTATCCTCCACTACACAATAAGCAAGACAATAGTCAGCTACTACTATGTTACTTGCATTGGTAAATACCCTTACAAAAAAAGATTGCAGTGAGAGTGCAGTATACCTGTTGTTAGAGTGCAGTAAAACTGCAGAATATTACAAATACTGCATTCAAAATAACCGTTTTTTTACTGCAGTAATTTTGCAGTGTAACTGCAGTTAATCTGCAATTACTGAGTTCAAAATACCACAGTCTACTGCAGTTACGTCAGTAACTTTTTTTGTGTGGGTATCTTCTACCTCTTAAGTTAACGTTACATTACTACAATAAAGACCAATGACAAGTGTTTGACTTACAGTTGAAGTTGGAAGTTTACATAGATCTTAGCCAAATACATTTCAACTCAGTTTTTCCACAATTCCTGACATTTAATCATACAAAAAATTCCCTGTCTTAGGTCAGTTAGAATCACCACTTTATTTTAAGAATGTGAAATGTCAGAATAATAGTAGAGAGAATGATTTTTTCAGCTTTTATTTCTTTCATCACATTCCCAGTGGGTCAGAAGTTGACATACACTCAATTAATTAAATTGGTTAACTTGGGGCAAACGTTTCAGGTAGCCTTCCACAAGCTTCCCACAATAAGTTTTGGCCCATTCCTCCTGACAGAGCTGGTGTAACTGAGTCAGGTTTGTGGGCCTCCTTGCTCACACAGGCATTTTCAGTTCTGCCCATAAATTTTCTATAGGATTGAGGTCAGGGCTTTGTGATGGCCACTCCAATACCTTGACTTTGTTGTCCTTAAGCCATTTTGACACAACTTTGGAAGTATGCTTGGGGTCATTGTCCATTTGGAAGACCCATTTGCGACCAAGCTTTAACTTCCTGACTGATGTCTTGAGATGTTGCTTCAATATATCCACATAATTTTCCTGCCTCGTGATGCCATCTATTTTGTGAAGTGCACCAGTCCCTCCTGCAGCAAAGCACCCCCACAACATGATGCTGCCATCTTCGTGCTTCACGGTTGGTATGGTGTTCTTCGGCATGCAAGCCTCCCCCTTTTTCCTCCAAACATGACGATGTTGATTATGGACAAACAGGTCTATTTTTGTTTCATCAGACCAGAGGACATTTCTCCAAAGAGTATGATCTTTGTCCCCATGTGCATTTGCAAACCATAGTCTGGCATTTTAATTGGCGGTTTTGGAGCAGTGGCTTCTTCCTTGCTGAGTGGCCTTTCAGGTTATGTCGATATAGTACTCGTTTTATTGTGGATATAGATACTTTTGTACCTGTTTGCTCCAGCATTTTCACAAAGTCATTTGCTGTTGTTCTGGGATTGATTTGCACTTTTCACACCAAAGTACATTCATCTCTAGGAGAAAGAACACGTCTCCTTCCTGAGCAGTATGACATCTGCGTGGTCCCATGGTGTTTATACTTGCATACTATTGTTTGTACAGATGAACGTGGTAACTTCAGGCGTTTGGAAATTGCTCCCAAGGATGTATCAGACTTGTGGAGGTTTACAATTGTTTTCTGAGGTTTTGGCTGATTTCTTTTGATTTTCCCATGATGTCAAGCAAAGAGGCACTGAGTTTGAGTTTGAAGGTAGGCTTTGAAATACATCCACAGGTACACCTCATTGTCTCAGAATTATTTCAATTAGCCTATCAGAAGCTTCTAAAGCCATGACATAATTTTCTGGAATTTTCCAAGCTGTTGAAAACTTCTTATGGGCAGGTGGGATGGTAGTGTCCCACCTGGCAAACATCCAGTGAAATTGCAGAGCGCCAAATTCAAAATACAGAAATACTCATAATAAACATTAATAAAATATACAAGTGTTATTTAAACATCGGCTTAAAGATGAACTTCTTGTTAATCCAGCCGCTGTGTCAGATTTTAAAAAGGCTTTACGGTGAAAACATACCATGCAATTATCTGAGGACAGTGCCCCGCTTACAGAAGCGTACAAACATTTTCCAGCCAAGTAGAGGAGTCACAAAAGTCAGAAATAGCGATAAAATTAATTACTTACCTTTGATGATCTTCATATGGTTGCACTAACAAGACTCCCTGTTACACAATAATTGTTTGTTTTGTTCGATAAAGTCCCTCTTTATGTCCCAAAACTCAGTTTTGTTGGCACGTTTTGTTCAGTAATCCACTGGCTCCAGGGCGGTCAAAACATGCAGATGAATACATAGAAAATAGTACCTGTAAAGTTCATCAAAACATGTCAATCTGTGTTTATAATTAATCCTCAGCTTGTCTATTGTCTAAATAAATAAATAATATTTCAATCGGACAATAGCCTTTTCAAAAGAAAGGAAAAACAATGAACGGCGCGCTAACAGTCAGGCGCTCAATCCAGCTCTGCATACTTCCCCTGTCCACTGACCAAAAGGTATTTTTACTCATCGTTTTTCAAAATACAAGCCTGAAAGCATGTCTAAAGACTGTTGACATCTAGTGGAAGCCATAGGAGCTGCAATCAGGGCACTAACCCATAAAATAGTCAATAGGCATTCAATGGAAAACAAATTGCATCAAAAAAATCCCAGATCCTGGATGGAATTTCCTCAGGTTTTCGCCTGCCATATCAATTCTGTTATACTCACAGACATTATTTTAACAGTTTTAGAAACAGAGTGTTTTCTATCCAATACTACCATGCATATGCATATCCTAGCTTCTGGGCCTGAGTAACAGGCAGTTTACTTTGGGCACGTTTGTCATCCAAACTTCAAAATACTGCCCCCTACCCAAGACAGGTTAAGACATCCAGGGATTGCCATTGATTAGGCCTACATTAATAGATGTGTTTGTCTATTGTTGTGACTTAGATGAAGATCAGATCAAATGTTATGACCAATTTATGCAGAAGTCCAGGTAATTACAAAGGGTTCATATATATAAAGTTGGATTTGATTTGATTTAAATAAGGCTGAAACTGTCCTGGGAAAAACGGGATGGTCACCCTAACACACACAGTCAACTTACTAAGGTAGGCTACAAGGTGTATTACCATCAACTTCAAATAGGACTACCATTAGCCAGTGATGTAGTATTAACAAAAATAGATGGGTAAACTGATTGCTGATTGCAGTGAAAAAACTAACACTCCCTATACTTTCAGTGCATAGCAAAAATGTGTTTAGCATCCACTAGGCCTTAAGGCCTACACAACTGCTGGTCGCCTACCCTCTCATCCAAAGCTATTTTAAACACATACTCACATGCAGAATAGGTATCCTATATTCAATATAATACACAAGTTGAATCAAAACATGTTTCACAACCTAGTTCATGAGTTGTCCATAATTGATTAGTTCATGTTTTATCTTGACTGAACGTGTGACATAAAACACTACCTTTCCTTACGTTAATTACATTTATGACAGGGTTATTTGTCATTATTAAGCATTTAACAATTGAATTAGAACATTGAACATTTCAATGTTTTGGTGTGAAAACAGTTCCAATGGGCACACAGCCTATGCCATTGCAAAATCGAACCGAAAGAGTCAATTATAGGCATACTGTCATTGACATATACTTGTTGGATGGATTGGATGCGCATTGGTGTCTAGATGTAGGTGTCACGCTGGTATGAAGAATTTGGAGACAGGCGCAGGAATTCATAAAAGGGTTTTTAATACACCCCCAAAAAACATGCATACAAAACACTGGGATGTACCCAAACAAAAGAGCGAGGGTAAACCTTGTAGAATGACACGGGATGAGACCCGTAATACACAATGCACAAAACACTCCAACGGACATGGGAACAGAGGGCACATATATAACATCATAATCAAGGCGAAATGGGAACCAGGTGTGTGTAATCAGACAAGACTGTCCGGGGTTGATGATAATGAATCAAGTTCAGTGAAGCCTAGAAGGCCAGTGATGTCCACCTCCGGAACTGGTGAACAGAATTAGCAACATTACTGTGGAGATCCGTGACAGTAGGCTAGTTGTCTAGTATTATTGTTGACCATCATCAGCTGGTCCAGGAAAGAAAACAAATATTGATGGAAAATAATAAAGCTAAATAAATGGTCTGGTACTTTTGGCCACGGATGGCACGGAGAACACCAGTACCTGTGCGCACCTGGAAAACAAAGCAATGAGCCTCTAAACATCTGACTGACAAAAGCAAACAATGATAAATCAATGGATAAATCTAATGTATTGGAATAAAAGCATAGGCTATTTTTATCAAGACGCATAGCAAACAAATGGCGCAAATGAGGAAGTAGGCCTACAAAGCGTAAAGGAGTTCCGCAGAGGCCTTAATTCAGATAAATAAATGGTTTAAACATGACAGAGGTGGGGGTGTTCATTTCATTAGAATATTTTCATATTTACCACTTTAAAACATATATACCACTGCATTTTAAACAAATAGTAGAATGGTTCAATTATCATTATTTAGAGACTCCCCCCAAAGTTGGACTTTTGTTGAATTTATGGCAGCTAACGTCTCTTTCAGGGGAGATGAGCTTGCTCCCCGTAATTCGCACCATGGGCGCAACCAACAGACCGGGTGGCGAACTTGACTATGACTTATGGGCAGTGGGTTCCAAACAGAAATGACCAAAACATTTATACAAAAATGTTTTTTGGGGGAAATTATACCACCACCCAAAAGGCTACTTTGGAGACTGGAAGGGCAAAGGGTCCTCTGCACAGGTAGAGCCAGGGCCGATGGCAGAACAAATCAGTTGGACGGCTGATAGGAAGGGCAAAGGGTCCTCTGCACAGGTAGAGCCAGGGCCGATGGCAGAACAAATCAGTTGGACGGCTGATAGGAAGGGCAAAGGGTCCTCTGCACAGGTAGAGCCAGGGCCGATGGCAGAACAAATCAATTGGACGGCTGATAGGAAGGGCAAAGGGTCCTCTGCACAGGTAGAGCCAGGGCCGATGGCAGAACAAATCAGTTGGACGGCTGATAGGAAGGGCAAAGGGTCCTCTGCACAGGTAGAGCCAGGGCCGGTGGCAGAACAAATCAGTTGGACGGCTGATAGGAAGGGCAAAGGGTCCTCTGCACAGGTAGAGCCAGGGCCGATGGCAGAACAAATCAGTTGGACGGCTGATAGGAAGGGCAAAGGGTCCTCTGCACAGGTAGAGCCAGGGCCGATGGCAGAACAAATCAGTTGGACGGCTGATAGGAAGGGCAAAGGGTCCTCTGCACAGGTAGAGCCAGGGCCGATGGCAGAACAAATCAGTTGGACGGCTGATAGGTCGGCACGTGGACCTCCCATGTGTGCACACGCTTGCGTGTTTAATTTTTTAAAATAGATGTTATAGTAAAGTCCATAGGCCGGCTAATGAGTTTCAAGTTTGGGGAAGCTTGCAATTTATCCTACCATTTTTACCGATCTGCATGCCAGACGGTTATGATTCTTTTTATAAGCGCATTGTCGTGGAACAGTTACATTTCAATGATACCGTTTTCGGTTCTCAAAATCATTTTCACACTGTCATTCATAACATGTTTAATTAAAATGATACAAATCTAAAAGTTCAAATTAAACTAATGTGGGAGCACCAGCCTCTCTCTGCCAAATAGACACCTAAACCAGGTTTCCATCAAACCTTTTTATGCAAGTAAAGGACTTTTCGGATAAAAAAATGTAATGACAGGTCTGATGAAATAGAACATATGCATGGTGGGATCATTTTGTGTCAGTAAAATGAATTATGCAAGAAATGTTTTTATGCGTAAATATTAATATAATAACCATCATATCACACAATGAATGATATGTTGTGTGGTCCTCCCACTACAACTCGTCAGGAAAACAAGCAATTTATCAGGCAACAGATTAAATAAATTATGATGAACTTCACAGGGTGGTGAAAGTGCAAGGTGATGAGCTTGGTGCTCCTTTCCAATAAATATTCAGTCTTATTCTGGTGACATGATCATCGATCCTTGGCTACCGTTTGACAAATAAAAATAATCTCATCATGTGGACTATACCTGCACAGTGGCACTGTTGGCTAGAGCGCACGTGCAAATACCAGAGTAGACACACGCTATATAATGCCATTTTTTTGTTGTTAGAAATCAGTGGAGTTGAAAATGTCATGGAAACCCATTTAACTTGTACTTTTTTATTCGGTACATGGGAATTCAACTTCGATTTCTACTCATCTGACCAGGGCTCTTTCTGCAATTCTGACCCAAATTTTGAGGTATGCAAGAGGAAACGCCGGCGTTACAGAGGCAGGAAAAGGGAGGCCTGGTGAGATTAAGGTGAAGGGAAAACCGGCTACCTCTTCCCTTACTTCTTTTGATAATAAGATGGATGACCTCCGATCATAGATTTTGTACCTTCAGGACTCTCATAACTTCAATATTCTCGGCCTTTCTGAAACATGGTTTTTTGACAAGATACCCCCCATGGCTATCCAACTCAATGGATTCTCCATTCATCGAGCAGACAGGATTGTAGAGTCAGGGAAATCGAGAGGGGAGGGGTTTGCCTCTTCCTCAACAACAAATGGTGTGCTGAATCGGGTGCAGTGGTAGTCTCAACCCATTGTTCACCCGTCTTGGAATACCTGATGGTCAAATAAGGAACCTTCTACCTCCCAAGGGAGCTGTCAGCTGTTATCATGACTGTTGTATACATTCCACCTCAGGACAAGAAATATAACAAGCTGGCACTTAAACTGTACGAGGCTATAAACAAGCAGGAAAATGTACATGCAGAGGCTGCCTTTCTTCTCGCTGGCTATTTTAATTCTGCGCCATTAAGACACGCGATTCCCAACTTCCATCAATACGTCTCCTTCACCACTGGGGGTGAAAAGGTCCTAGACCACTGTTACTTTAACTACAAACAAGCATACAAGGCCCTCCCTCGTCCGCCATTCGGCAAATCAGATCATGACTTCATACACCTGCTTCCTGTTTACAAGCAGAAGCTCAAACAGGAAGTACCTGTGACTCTGTTTTGTTGAGAAATGGTCATCAGAATCAGAGATTATGCTACAGGACTGCTTTGCTAGTGCTGATTGGAATATGTTCCCGAGACTCCGCTTGATAACATTGACAAGCTCCGTCATCGGCTTCATAAGGAAATGCATCGGGGACGTTGTCCTTACAGTGAAGGTTCGCTGAGTCCCCAATCAAAAGCCCAGGATTAACACAGAGGTTGTTGCTAAACTAAAGGACAGTGCTACCACACACAGGGCTATCCCAGACAACCCTGAAGCTATGGCTGAGGACAGGAACAAGTACAAGAAATCCCACTGAAATCCCACTGAAAGTCGTCAAATAAGCAAAAGGACAATATAGGAATAAGGTGGAATCATACTACACAGGCTCTGACGCCCACTGTATGTGGGAAGAGCTACAGTCCATTACGGGTTAAAAAAGGAAGACCCAACCGTGGTCTGCCCATCTTGTTGTTGACGAGTTCTTCTTCCAGAAGAACTCAATGCATTTTATGCATGCTTTGACAATAACAAAACCGAACCGTGTGCCAGGGGCCACACTGACCCAGAGGACTGTGGGATTTCCCTATCTGAGGATGACGTGAGTAAGGTCTTTAATCAGGTCAGCAATAGCAAGGACGGTATTCCTTTGCACGTTCTCAGAGCATGAGCAGATCAGCTGGCAGGCAAATTCACAGTAATTTTCAACCTTTCCTTGTCCCGGTCTGTAATCCCCACGTCTTAAAATGACTACATTCCTGTTGCGAAGAACACTAAGGCATCATACAAAATTAATACCGCCCTGTAGCACTCACATCTGTAATCATGAAGTGCTTTGAAAATGCTGGTTATGGCACACATCAACTCCATCATCCCAGACACTCTTGACCCACTCCAATGTGCATACTTCCCCAACAGATCCATAGATGACGCAATCTCAATTACATGCCACACTGCCCTCACCCACCTAGATAAGAGAAATACCTATGTGAGAATGCTGTTAATTGACTATAGCTCAGCGTTCAACACCATTGCCCCCTCCAAGCTCATCACAAAGCTTAGGACCCTGGGACTGAACATATCCCTTTGAAACTGGAACCTGGACTTCCTGATGGGCCGACCCCAGATGGGCCATGCTAACCCTCAACATGGGGACTCCATAGATGTGTAGGCTTAGTCCTCTTCTGAACTCCTCTTTACCCGTTGCACGGTCACCATCATCAAGTTTGCTGATGACACGACGGTGGTAGGTCAGATCACCTGTGACAATGAGACAGCCTACAGGGAGGAGTTCAGTGACCTGGCAGTGTGATGCTGGGACAACAACCTCTCCCTCAACATCAGTAAGACCAAGGAGCTGATTGTGGACTACAGGAAACAAGGGGGTGGGGTTGGGGGGGGGGGGGGGGCTCCACTCACATGCATGGGCCCTCAAATCCTCAAAAGGTTCTACAGCTGCACCATTGAGAGCATCTTGACTGGCTTAATCACTGCTTGGTATGGCAACAGCACCTCCCTTGCATGGCGCTACAGAGGGTGGTGCGGACAGCCTAGTACATCACTGGGGCCGAGCTCCCTGCCATTCAGGACCTCTATATCAGGCGGAGTTAACCCTTGTATTTTACAAAAGAATGTTGCACTGTCTCTATGCACACTAACACACTCACGTACACTAACACTCCAACACACACACATAACATGCACATACATTTATACTTACTCCATACATGCACGCACACACTTACAATTAATCATCATTTATGCTGCTGCTACTCTGTTTATTATATATCCTGATGCCTAGTTACCTTACCTATATACATATCTACCTCTATCACTCCAGTATCCCTACACATTGTAAATATGGTATTGGAACTGACACTATATATAGTTTCTTACTTTCTTGTGATCTTTTTATTTCTTATTTTTATTTTCTTGTTTGTTTTTGTTCTACATTGTTATTTTTAGTGCTACATTGATATTGGTTACTGCATTGTTGGGTTTGGAGCTTAAAAGAAAGCTATTTCACTGTACTTGTGCACGTGACATCAAAACTTTAAACTTCTTTACTTTCAATAACATTCATCTCTCTATTCCGCCTGTCTGCATCCCTTTCTATCTGTCTTGACTTGTGCTATCGCTAGTGAAGTCCAACATTGTATCAAATCATCAACTGGGTCCAGCATGAAGCTGTTGCTAGCGAACTTGCAACATTGTATCAACTAATCTAGAGTTTTTTATGACATTTCCACTGGATATATGGGATCATCAGATCATGATATTTTGCTCTTTCACACCAAGGCTTGGTGATTATTGACGCTAGAAGAGTGTTGGAAAGATTTTTCAAATACTGTGAGGAACTACTATCACTCTCAATGGATGTTAAAAAAAACTGACTTTGTTGATTTACTGTGTGAGATGAAGATTACTGAGAAGCTCATCTTATTATTGGTGGATGTGGTGAGTTAAGATAGAAATCAGACATCCCCAGATGGGCACTGTCCTACATTTGCGTGCAGCAGGACAGGTAGGCCTACTTCTATGCATGCTCAGGCGCACACACCCCCTCAACGTTATCAGGACAGAGAAGCCAGACACATGCCCATTGTTCGCATGGAGTACGCCAAACAAAAGACAATGAAAAAATGTAACAAACTTGTAAATGATGGTTATGAAATAAACCAAAACTTGTTTCTCACAAGTGTAGCAGGTTGTGAACTCTGCAATGTTTCCACTTCGAGAATGTAATTAATACATACATTAACAGAAATTAATTTATCCAAATATCGGCAATTAATGGTACATTTACTAGGCCTACTGGTGACATATGCAATGGAAAATTGAACAAAATGAACAATCAAAGGGCAAATCAAAGAGTTGGCGGGAGACATCTGAGTGCATTCTGGAGAGTGACGTACCATGTCATCGCCAGACACCCCTCCCCTTCTTCTTGTCTCAACATTTTAAATGATACTCAAGACACATTATCTTCACACATATTGTATATACTTTTCACTGACAGACGCAATTCAATAATCAGGTAGGCCTATTGCCTTCTCAAATAGACACAGGCCTACACACTAGCAATTTTAAAGAATCTAATGATCCCCTGTGGCTAAGTCATGCTCTCTGGTAAAGTATTTTTAATGATTTTATTTAGACAGGAGTAGTTATATAATTTGTGCAAAATATAAATGTACTTTAGGGGAAGCCATCATCTGAACAGTGCAGTGGAGTGTATTCATGGGTGCCAAAAATGACCTGTGTTTCATAATTTTCCTTCAGTTCACAAGAGGCTGAATGTATTTCACCAGAGAAAACATCCAAGTGAGCAAAACAGTGCACCTCTGTCTCTGTATGTGTAGCCCATCTACAGTATCTGATGCTGTCTGGTCAATAAGAGTATGACATTGTTACCGCCAGTAGCATTGAATGCAAGGGAAGCCAGCGAGCATTTGGCCTGTCTTGATTAAAACTATAAAATAATAGCCAATCAGTGTTGAACTAAACTGATTGAGCTCAACTGTGAATGGTCCTGGCGCGCTAAGGGAAGCCAGTTTGATTTGGTTTCACACAAATCACATCACATCGAAAGCCAAACGTAATTGACAGAAAAAAAAGTTCTTGTTGCATCTCGTTGTGTCATTGTCCTGACCTCCGACGGCTAGCTATCAGCCCTTTCCCAAATTAGACATGGATGGATATAGGGTTTGGTACTTGTGGTTTTACTTATTTCTCCATTCTGGCGAATGATTATAACGTAAATTCTGATTCAACCATAAATTCATACATTGTGCCTCTGGCCTGAGAGGATGGAATTTCAATATGTAGCTACATGTAGTAGGCTAATGTTAACTAGCTGGCTAATCATTGCCCATGAAAGGAAAGCATGAAAGGAAAGCATTTTAGCCAGGTAGCCTAGGACAACAAAAACTAAAAGTGTGTCCATGACAGAGTAATTGACCGTTTCGGCAACATGAAAGAGAGGAGCATTGCATTGGTGTTCCTCTACAAATATGTTTTTTTCTACTTGCACTCACCACACACTCACTCACTCACTCACCACACACACACACACACACACACACACACACACACACACACACACACACACACACACACACACACACACACACACACACACACACACACACACACACACACACACACACACACACACACACACACACACACACACACACACACACACTGTAAGGACACTGGAGAAGAGAAGCAGGTACTGGGAGTCAACATTTAATTAGGAACAGACATGGAACAAGCCCACGAGTAACACAGACAGACGACAATCAATGCAGCAGCGGGGAACAGAGATGGGGAACAGAGATGGGGAACAGAGATGGGGAACAGAGATGGGGAACTGAGATGGGGAACAGAGATGGGGAACTGAGATGGGGAACAGAGATGGGGAACAGAGATGGGGAACAGAGATGGGGAACAGAGATGGGGAACTGAGATGGGGAACTGAGATGGGGAACAGAGATGGGGAACAGAGATGGGGAACTGAGATGGGGAACAGAGATGGGGAACAGAGATGGGGAACAGAGATGGGGAACTGAGATGGGGAACAGAGATGGGGAACAGAGATGGGGAACAGAGATGGGGAACAGAGATGGGGAACTGAGATGGGGAACAGAGATGGGGAACAGAGATGGGGAACAGAGATGGGGAACAGAGATGGGGAACTGAGATGGGGAACAGAGATGGGGAACAGAGATGGGGAACAGAGATGGGGAACTGAGATGGGGAACAGAGATGGGGAACTGACAAATATTGGGGAAGTAATAAACAGATGATTGAGTCCATGTGAGTCCAATAATACACTGATGCACGTGACGAGGAAAAGCAGGTGTGCATACTGATGGTGGCAGGAGTGCGTAATGCTGGGGAGCCTGGAGCCTTCGAGCTCCAGGGAGAGTGGGGGAGCGGAAGCAGACGTGACACACACAGGGAAATCAGAACCATGGACAGCCACATCATATTTACCTTACTTTGATTGGACTAAATTGTTTTTGGTATCTTTTAGTTGTCAGTGTATTAGACTAAGCATAGGTGATTTCCCCTCCCCCTCCCCCCCCTCCTCCCTCTCTGCAGATGACTTCGTCAACCATTTTGAAAAGAAGGTCGACGACATCCGATCCTCGTTTGCTAAGTCAAACGACACCGCTGGTTCTGCTCACACTGCCCTACCCTGTGCTCTGACCTCTTTCTCCCCTCTCTCTCCAGATGAAATCTCGCGTCTTGTGACGGCCGGCCGCCCAACAACCTGCCCGCTTGACCCTATCCCCTCCTCTCTTCTCCAGACCATTTCCGGAGACCTTCTCCCTTACCTCACCTCGCTCATCAACTCATCCCTGACCGCTGGCTACGTCCCTTCCGTCTTCAAGAGAGCGAGAGTTGCACCCCTTCTGAAAAAACCTACACTCGATCCCTCCGATGTCAACAACTACAGACCAGTATCCCTTCTTTCTTTTCTCTCCAAAACTCTTGAACGTGCCGTCCTTGGCCAGCTCTCCCGCTATCTCTCTCAGAATGACCTTCTTGATCCAAATCAGTCAGGTTTCAAGACTAGTCATTCAACTGAGACTGCTCTTCTCTGTATCACGGAGGCGCTCCGCACTGCTAAAGCTAACTCTCTCTCCTCTGCTCTCATCCTTCTAGACCTATCGGCTGCCTTCGATACTGTGAACCATCAGATCCTCCTCTCCACCCTCTCCGAGTTGGGCATCTCCGGCGCGGCCCACGCTTGGATTGCGTCCTACCTGACAGGTCGCTCCTACCAGGTGGCGTGGCGAGAATCCGTCTCCTCACCACGTGCTCTCACCACTGGTGTCCCCCAGGGCTCTGTTCTAGGCCCTTTCCTATTCTCGCTATACACCAAGTCACTTGGCTCTGTCATAACCTCACATGGTCTCTCCTATCATTGCTATGCAGACGACACACAATTAATCTTCTCCTTTCCCCCTTCTGATGACCAGGTGGCGAATCGCATCTCTGCATGTCTGGCAGACATATCAGTGTGGATGACGGATCACCACCTCAAGCTGAACCTCGGCAAGACGGAGCTGCTCTTCCTCCCGGGGAAGGACTGCCCGTTCCATGATCTCGCCATCACGGTTGACAACTCCACTGTGTCCTCCTCCCAGAGCGCTAAGAACCTTGGCGTGATCTTGGACAACACCCTGTCGTTCTCAACTAACATCAAGGCGGTGGCCCGTTCCTGTAGGTTCATGCTCTACAACATCCGCAGAGTACGACCCTGCCTCACACAGGAAGCGGCGCAGGTCCTAATCCAGGCACTTGTCATCTCCCGTCTGGATTACTGCAACTCGCTGTTGGCTGGGCTCGCTGCCTGTGCCATTAAACCCCTACAACTCATCCAGAACGCCGCAGCCCGTCTGGTGTTCAACCTTCCCAAGTTCTCTCACGTCACCCCGCTCCTCCGCTCTCTCCACTGGCTTCCAGTTGAAGCTCGCATCCGCTACAAGACCATGGTGCTTGCCTACGGAGCTGTGAGGGGAACGGCACCTCAGTACCTCCAGGCTCTGATCAGGCCCTACACCCAAACAAGGGCACTGCGTTCATCCACCTCTGGCCTGCTCGCCTCCCTACCACTGAGGAAGTACAGTTCCCGCTCAGCCCAGTCAAAACTGTTCGCTGCTCTGGCCCCCCAATGGTGGAACAAACTCCCTCACGACGCCAGGACAGCGGAGTCAATCACCACCTTCCGGAGACACCTGTAACCCCACCTCTTTAAGGAATACCTAGGATAGGATAAAGTAATCCTTCTCACCCCCTTAAAAGATTTAGATGCACTATTGTAAAGTGGCTGCTCCACTGGATGTCATAAGGTGAATGCACCAATTTGTAAGTCGCTCTGGATAAGAGCGTCTGCTAAATGACTTAAATGTAAATGTAAATGATGTTTAAATGTTGTAGTTGAAATGGTTCTAGAATAGTGGAGGCAGATCCTGTTTTCTTTGTGATTTGCGGTAATGCTCTGTGGTTCTAAATCAATAGAGTTTTAGTAGTCTGATTAAGATAAATGTGTATTTATTTAACTAGGCAAGTCATTGTAAATAAGAATTTGTTCTCCCCTAACCCAGACGACGCTGGGCCAATTGTGTGGAACTACGGAACTCCTGATAACAGCTGGTTGTGATACAGCCCAGGATCGAACCAGGGTCTGTAGTGACACCTCTAGCACTGAGATTCAGGGTCTTAGACTGCTGCGCTACTCAGAGCTTGCTAGCCTAACTTCCTTTATTGGGCAATGATGAGCCAGCTAGTTAACATTAGCCCATGCTGTAGGTCATGTAACAGTTTGTTACATGCAACATCTTTTTGTGGACTTCCCCGGACAGAGGTTGCTCTCCGATTTTGTGATGAAACCAATGTGTGGTTGAATTTATTCTGCCACAGTGTCTTCTTATTGTCTCAGCCCAGGCCTATATATATATTCATGGTGGCAAGGCATATTAACTAACAGGTTATAGAGCAAACAACGATTATCGCAACACATATTGTAGGATGTAATATGGCTTCCTTTTTCTGGCTTCCCTTCGCTAGTGATTTTACCCACTCACCGCTAATGGAACAGTGCACCCACCAACTTTGCTTTCCAATTCGCAAGAGGCTGAGATCTGTATATAATGACGATGGGAGAGCAGGCGACAAGCTTAGGTCTGCATATTATGGCCATAGAAATGCATTGGGCTTATACTGGTCAGATTCTGGCGAGTTTGAGCCCTCTCACTTCTCCTCTTCCTCTCTGCTGAAACTATCTCAAAGGAGAATCATCCAAGCAAGCGAAACAGGGTTCTACCTGGAACCAAAAAGGGTTCTCTTATGGGGACAGTCAAAGAACCCTTTAGGGCACTGGGTTCAAGCCCATGTAATAACAAATAAATGTGGCACATCCAACTCTGGTGTCTGCTGTCTACAGTATATTTCCATTATAGGACACATTTGGTACTTTTCACTTTCATCTATTTTCTATTTGACCTTTAAAGTAGTTTATTGGCCAGGCGAAACCGCAATCCATGGTTCAGATTTGTTTAAATAGCCACCGATAAATTCAGCTTATTTAGCCACTGATAAATACAAAAACATGGGTAATTGCATGGCCAATTCAACTCAATTACATATCCGAATAACCTTTTCATACTACAGTATCTCTCTGGCCTGTACAGTACGGTGCTGGCTCAGATATTTTCTTTCAACATTTTCCTTTCCAGCAAGGTTCCAGCAACTGTGGTGGATATGTAACCAGGCCAGAAGGAACATGCTAATGTTGCCCCATTCATTCCCAATAGAGTAGGAGTGGATTCAATTTACTATGGTAGAACTACATCACCCCCCAGTGTGTTTTGACCAGGTATGCATCTGTATTGATGCTAAAGACATGATCATACAGTACACATGTAACACAAATGAACACACACATATAAAAGATAAGTTTCTTTATAAAATCAAAATATTAACAACAGCATCCGAACGTACA
Source organism: Oncorhynchus nerka (assembly GCF_034236695.1). Classification (NCBI taxonomy): domain Eukaryota; kingdom Metazoa; phylum Chordata; class Actinopteri; order Salmoniformes; family Salmonidae; genus Oncorhynchus; species Oncorhynchus nerka. The sequence continues at coordinate 69,212,600 of NC_088397.1, read as the reverse complement.
AGAAATGACAACTGCCTTAATGACAAAAAAATGTTTTTTAAGGGACAACAAAGACAGGCGAAACAAAGCGTTGTTTTGAGAAACTTTGATAAGGGACAGCCAATATGGAACAACAGAAAAACAAACTATCAGTATATTTTATCTCACAAGAGCATACAAACACAAACTGGGGATTTCATGTTTTTACACAAACAGAAATACAAATCACAGACAGATTTTGAAATCCCTGAATTTAGAGTACAAAAAAATCATAATGTTTTTACAAATTCAATTGAAAAATTAAAGTTATATTATAGTTATGAACACCAACAAATAAGAAAAAAACGAAAATTAAGACAAGTATAGTACATTCTCAAAAGCAATTATTTTACTCATAAAATACCCAACAATCCTCAAGCATTAAAAAGATAGAGCTTATCGATAATACTACAAGATGTAAAATGGAACAAATATACAATAGCACACACATTTCAAATAATTGGCCTAATTGAAATTCTTCCTGAATGATAACACTGGTGTAATTGTTTTTCTTTGGTCAATCTATTTTCGGTTATCATTGCCAGCAAACAATCACTACTGCATATCAGCTGTCTTGAAAGCATTTTGTCCAAAATATATGCCCTATATTCTTCATATATATTGATCGTGCTTGCTAAATGCACAAACACCATGGTTCTTTGCTACATCCGTTTAGCTTCAAACAAAACATTGACTATATAACAAGGAAACAATGAACAAATACTTAAATCAGTACATGTCGGATAAAAATGGGCAAACAGGCCTGATAGAAACAGCACATTTGTCGGTAAACTGTCCAAATGTTGACAAAACAAAATATGCTAGACAAGGTGGAAGCGCGGTGGAAACGCCTTCATGACCAAATATTGATATATTAACTTTCATATCGAAGTCAACTTTGATTCATGCGATGATATTATGTGTTCATCCCACTACGACTCGGTAAAGCATGCAGTAAATAAATGATTGTGAACTTCACAGGGTGGTGAAAGTGCACGCTGATGAGTTTGATGCTCCTTTCCAATAAATATCGAGGGTCTTATTCTGGTGACATGATGATCGTCATGATGATTTGACAAATAAAAAGAATACCGCTTGTATCATGTAGGTAGCCTATACCCGCACTTTATCATGTGGGTAGCCTATACCCGCACTTTATCATGTGGGTAGCCTATACCCGCACTTTATCATGTAGGTAGCCTATACCCACACTTTATCATGTAGGTAGCCTATACCCACACTTTATCATGTAGGTAGCCTATACCCACACTTTATCATGTAGGTAGCCTATACCCGCACTTTATCATGTAGGTAGCCTATACCCGCACTTTATCATGTGGGTAGCCTATACCCGCACTTTATCATGTGGGTAGCCTATACCCGCACTTTATCATGTAGGTAGCCTATACCCACACTTTATCATGTGGGTAGCCTATACCCGCACTTTATCATGTAGGTAGCCTATACCCACACTTTATCATGTAGGTAGCCTATACCCGCACTTTATCATGTGGGTAGCCTATACCCGCACTTTATCATGTGGGTAGCCTATACCCGCACTTTATCATGTAGGTAGCCTATACCCACACTTTATCATGTGGGTAGCCTATACCCGCACTTTATCATGTAGGTAGCCTATACCCACACTTTATCATGTAGGTAGCCTATACCCGCACTTTATCATGTAGGTAGCCTATACCCGCACTTTATCATGTAGGTAGCCTATACCCGCACTTTATCATGTAGGTAGCCTATACCCGCACTTTATCATGTGGGTAGCCTATACCCGCACTTTATCATGTAGGTAGCCTATACCCGCACTTTATCATGTGGGTAGCCTATACCCGCACTTTATCATGTCAGGTAGCCTATACCCGCACTTTATCATGTAGGTAGCCTATACCCGCACTTTATCATGTAGGTCATGCACTTTATCAGGTAGCCTATACCCGCACTTTATCATGTGGGTAGCCTATACCCGCACTTTATCATGTAGGTAGCCTATACCCGCACTTTATCATGTGGGTAGCCTATACCCGCACTTTATCATGTAGGTAGCCTATACCCGCACTTTATCGTGTAGGTAGCCTATACCCGCACTTTATCATGTAGGTAGCCTATACCCGCACTTTATCATGTAGGTAGCCTATACCCGCACTTTATCGTGTAGGTAGCCTATACCCGCACTTTATCATGTAGGTAGCCTATACCCGCACTTTATCGTGTAGGTAGCCTATACCCGCACTTTATCATGTAGGTAGCCTATACCCGCACTTTATCATGTAGGTAGCCTATACCCGCACTTTATCATGTGGGTAGCCTATACCCACACTTTATCATGTAGGTAGCCTATACCCGCACTTTATCATGTGGGTAGCCTATACCCGCACTTTATCATGTAGGTAGCCTATACCCGCACTTTATCATGTGGGTAGCCTATACCCGCACTTTATCATGTAGGTAGCCTATACCCGCACTTTATCATGTGGGTAGCCTATACCCGCACTTTATCATGTAGGTAGCCTATACCCGCACTTTATCATGTAGGTAGCCTATACCCGCACTTTATCATGTAGGTAGCCTATACCCGCACTTTATCATGTAGGTAGCCTACACCCGCACTTTATCATGTAGGTAGCCTACACCCGCACTTTATCATGTAGGTAGCCTATACCCGCACTTTATCATGTAGGTAGCCTATACCCGCACTTTATCATGTAGGTAGCCTATACCCGCACTTTATCATGTAGGTAGCCTACACCCGCACTTTATCATGTAGGTAGCCTACACCCGCACTTTATCATGTAGGTAGCCTATACCCGCACTTTATCATGTAGGTAGCCTATACCGCACTTTATCATGTAGGTAGCCTATACCCGCACTTTATCATGTAGGTAGCCTACACCCGCACTTTATCATGTAGGTAGCCTATACCCGCACTTTATCATGTAGGTAGCCTATACCCGCACTTTATCATGTAGGTAGCCTATACCCGCACTTTATCATGTGGGTAGCCTATACCCGCACTTTATCATGTAGGAAGCCTATACCCGCACTTTATCATGTAGGTAGCCTACACCCGCACTTTATCATGTGGGTAGCCTATACCCACACTTTATCATGTAGGTAGCCTATACCCGCACTTTATCATGTAGGTAGCCTATACCCGCACTTTATCATGTAGGTAGCCTATACCCGCACTTTATCATGTAGGTAGCCTATACCCGCACTTCATCATGTAGGTAGCCTACACCCGCACTTTATCATGTAGGTAGCCTATACCCGCACTTTATCATGTAGGTAGCCTATACCCGCACTTTATCATGTGGGTAGCCTATACCCGCACTTTATCATGTAGGTAGCCTATACCCGCACTTTATCATGTAGGTAGCCTATACCCGCACTTTATCATGTAGGTAGCCTATACCCGCACTTTATCATGTAGGTAGCCTATACCCGCACTTTATCATGTAGGTAGCCTACACCCGCACTTTATCATGTAGGTAGCCTATACCCGCACTTTATCATGTAGGTAGCCTACACCCGCACTTTATCATGTAGGTAGCCTACACCCGCACTTTATCATGTAGGTAGCCTATACCCGCACTTTATCTGCGAGCTGTTGGCATTTCGCTACTCCTGCAATAACATCTGCTAAACAAGTATATGTGACAAATGTGACAAATAAAATTTGATTTGATAGGGCGCACGTGATGTATTGTTACGAAGCCATCAGTAGAGTTGAAAATGCGATGGAAACCCATTTACCATGTATTTCTGATTCGGTACATGGAAATGTATCTGCGCAAGTTATTTTTATGTGCGCACAGACTGTTATTTGCAAGTCAATTTGATGGAAACACATCTCTGGTTGGAAAATGTGCATATAGTTTTTATGCGGATTTTAGAATATTGACATGGAAATCTGTTGCCAATTGGATGGAAACTTAGCTAATGACAGGGTCCTCTGTAGCATTCTGAGGCCACACACGCACACACACCAACATAAATAGCCTACAAACACTAAATCTGTATTTTGTTTTAAAGCTATCAGATTTCTCACTAGAGTGGCTATGTGAACTGTGCTGCAGTGAGGGTTGAGGTTTATGCATCAGGGTGTGACTATATAGGCAAATTCTCCCCCTACTCCAAGAAGTCCTGGCTGAGTACTGAGTAGGTCTGTGCAGTGGCTGCTGACATGAAGGTGTAAATCACTCTTTCAGAATAACTAATGGTCTCAATGCACACTGGGGATTAACTCCAAATCCATTCCTTATCCTGGAAGTCTTACTCAGCCTGAGGTCCATGTTAATGCTTTACAACCACAGACTTTTACAAGTCCACACACTACTGTGCCTGTTGGCCATAGCTAAGAGACAACGGCACGGTGCCGACAGTGTGGAATCTGAATACACTGTAGATGTGGAGTTTGAGACATTATGAGCATAAATACCCTGCTCCTTTATTAAAGTCAGATTGTGCACAGTCATCATTGGGGCAAGAAGATATGTTTATAGAGGAACTGGGAGGAATATCTCACTTGTGGACTTTTTGATAATTAAATGCAGTCATTCTAAAAGAACTAACTTATCTAAATTTCAAATTAATCTGTAAAGCATAAAAGTAAAAAAACATAATTAAGAAAAATGACTGGAGTAATGAAATCAACCATACGGTTCTGTGAATGTTATTGGACAGAACTAGGGACTAAAAGTCCTAGAACCCAGTTCATGTATGTAGACAGTTTCCAAAATAGTATCTCATCTGTTCTATGGTAGAACAAGCATAAAACACTAAATTGTTACACAAGTAGCAAGAAATACACACAGAGAGACACATGTGGGTGCACACACACACCGACACACAAATACATCTACATACCGCAGACACATTCATTTCCTGATTCATGGCTTTGCATATAATTCCAATATTGCTTATTCATCTACGAGATCATCACTGTATGAGGGTGAGACTTCATTGACATCAATGATATGTGTAACTATGGCCTATACATGAGTTTTTGAATTGAATGAATGGACCTAAGACTGAACTGGTCCTGTGTTAGTGATCTAGTCCATGTATTCTGACTCATAACACTAGTAATTATGGCTTACTTTCAATGTGCTGTACTGTTATCAACACACTACCTCAGCCATGGCTTGGGGCTGGGAGCATAGCTGTGGGAAGATGATTGGAGGTGGAGGAGTGGTGATGATTTTTCAGGGGGTGCTACAGCACCCTCAGCATACCTACTTCCCGCATCTATGGCTGGGAGCAGACGGCTAGTTGCAGAATCACAGATACAGTTGAAGTCGGAAGTTAGGTTGGAGTCATTAAAACTAGTTTTTCAACCACTCCACAAATGTCTTGTTAACAAACTATAGTTCTGGCAAGTCGGTTAGGACATCTACTTTGTGCATGACACAAGTCATTTTTCCAACAATTGTTTACAGACAGATAATTCACTGTCACAATTCCAGTGGGTCAGAAGTTTACATACACTAAGTTGACTGTGCCTTAAACAGCATGAAAAATGTATGAAAATTATGTCATGGCTTCAGAAGCTTCTGATGGGCTAATTGACATGATTTCAGTCAATTGGAGGTGTACCTGTGGATATATTTCAAGGCCTACCTTCAAACTCAGTGCCTCTTTGTTTGACATCATCGGAAAATCAAAAGAAATATACCTCAGAAAAAAATTGTAGACCTCCATAAATCTGGTTTATCCTTGGGAACAATTTCCAAACGCCTGAAGGTACCACATTCATCTGTATAAACAATAGTACACAAGTATAAACACCATGGGACCACGCAGCCGTCATACTGCTCAGGAAGGAGACGCGTTCTGTCTCCTAGAGATGAACTTACTTTGGTGCGAAAAGTGCAAATGAATCCCAGAACAACAGCAAAGGACCTTATGAAGATGCTGGAGGAAACAGGTACAAAAGTATCTATATCCACAGTAAAACGAGTACTATATCGACATAACCTGAAAGGCCGCTCAGCAAGGAAGAAGCCACTGCTCCAAAACCGCAATAAAAAAGCGAGACTACGGTTTGCAAATGCACATGGGGACAAAGATCATACTCTTTGGAGAAATGTCCTCTGGTCTGATGAAACAAAAATGGAACTGTTTGGCCATAATGACCATCGTCATGTTTGGAGGACAAAGGGGGAGTCTTGCAAGCCAAAGAACACCATCCCAACCACGGAGGTGGCAGCATCATGTTGTGGGGGTGCTTTGCTGCAGGAGGGACGGGTGCACTTCACAAAATAGATGGCTACACGAGGAAGGAAAATTATGTGGATATATTGAAGCAACATCTCAAGACATCAGTCAGGAAGTTAAAGCTTGGTCGCAAATGGGTCTTCCAAATGGACAATGACCCCAAGCATCCTTCCAAAGTTGTGGCAAAATGGCTTGAGGACAACAAAGTCAAGGTATTGGAGTGGCCATCACAAAGCCCTGATGTCAATACTATAGAACATTTATGGGCAGAACTGAAAAAGCATGTGCGAGCAAGGAGTCCCACAAACCTGACTCAGTTACACCAGCTCTGTCAGGAGGAATGGGCCAAATTCACCCAACTTATTGTGGGAAACTTATGGAAGGCTACCCGAAACGTTTGACCCAAGTTAAACAATTTAATACTAATTGAGTGTATGTAAACTTCTGACCCACTTGGAATGTGATGAAAGAAATAAAAGTTGATATAAATCATACTCTCTACTATTATTCTGACATTTCACATTCTTAAAATAAAGTGATGATCCTAACTGACCTAAGAAAGGGAATTGTTACTTGGACTAAATGTCAGGAATTGTGAAAAACTGAGTTTAAATGTATTTGGCTAAGGTGTATGTAAACTTCCGACCTCAACTGTATGTACTGGATTCTGCGCACCCAGATATCTGATCCCCCTGGTAGACTGCATGGCATTCCACTGAGAACAAAGGGAAACTACATTAGTTCTCTCTCACATTCAGATCCCTGTAGAATGGCTTGTTGATGAGGAAAACGGGGAGAGTGGCGAACCGTCGGTGCTACCCCACAGTTCCTTGTTGTGATTGTCTTGAACATTCCCGCTGGTGAGTTTTTGTCCATCTCTAGAATCACCCCGAGTCAAAGCATTGGCATTAAATTGTATAAAATTGACCCTGCACACCTTTATAGACGTTAAAGGAGTGTGTTTGTGTGTTTAGTATATGTGTAGCTCACAACAATAGCTTGCAACGTGCCAGTCCATTGGTCAAATCCTTGTTTTTGTTTCTCATCGAGCAGAGATCTACAATAAGCTCTGTCCCAATGAGTGAAGTCACAAGCACAGACGATGTAAAGATCAGAAGAGAGTTGCCCGTTTGTAAATTGAGTTTTCAACTTACAAACTGAGAATCTATCGCTAGTTTGATATTGATATTGTCAAACATGGACATGACTGAAGCATAAACGAGACAACAATAAAAGATAAAAATGCATAGTAACACTCTTGAATATATGTTCAAATATGAATGTTATTTGGGGGAAAATCATACAATAGAAAAACATTAATGAAAAAAAAATGTAAAAAAACAATTCTCAAAAGGCATTTGTGGTGAATGGTTTTCACAATAAGAGTTTGGTTGTTGCAGTTGTCGTTTCGTCAATGCTCTTGCACTCCGAGTAAGCCCTTAAGGAAAGTGGGGGAGTGCATTTCATATGGTCCACCAATCAAAGCTGCTGCCATTCAGATTAGGATCTCCTTTGTTTCTCTTTGTGTGGAGACAGCATTGTAAAGTAGCATATGGTCAGTCTTATGGTTGGCACAGTGATCTCTCGTGGCACTTGTCCCAACTCTGAGATTTAGTGCTTGTTTTTCTCTCTCTTCTCTTCCAGACTACATGTTCCACCTGTTTTTATTTTATTTATTTAACCTTTATTTAACTTGGCAAGTCAGTTAAGAACAAATTCTTATTTACAATGGCGGCCTAGGAACAGTGGGTTAACTGCCTTGTTCAGGGGCAGAACGACAGATTTTTACCTTGTGAGCTCAGGGATTCGATCTAGCAACCTTTCGGTTACTGGCCGAACACTCTAACCACTAGGCTACCTGCCGCCCCAAGAAACTGTTCCTGTAGACAGTTCCTGAAACTTTTCCTGTAGACAGTTCCTGAAACTGATCCTGTAGACAGGGCCAGTTTCACCCTGGAGTGACAGAGTAGGTTCACAACATAGAGCCTTTACTTTACTGTCTATCTAGAGCAAAGGGGAAATTCATATATATATGTGTGTGTGTGTGTGTGTGTGTGTGTGTGTGTGTGTGTGTAGTTTAACAGGTGTAACAGCAGAGGTCTTGGAGTAAACAGGTGTAACAGCTAGGTCTTGGAGTAGACTCTTGTTATAGGTTGGGCTGCTCATGTGGGGAGATGACTTGGTGGGCTAGTAAGGATATGACAGGGAGTGTTGGTCTGTCTGAGGGTGGTGGAATAGGAGGTGAACAGAATGGGTCAGAGTGCATCACTATGTCACTCTCACTGGGATCTCCCAGTTGCCCCTTTCTGGGACACCGCTTCTGCCGCTGCAGCCTCCCCCCAGGGCTCCCCATCACTGTCCGCCCCCCTCTCCCTCTCCTCGTCCCCCCACTCGTCCTCCTCATCCTCATCTTCCTCCTCGAGGCTCTTCTCCTCCCTCTCTTTCTTGATGGCTTGGATGGCAGGGGGGGCGGAGGCGCTGTCCCCAGAGTCGCTGCTGTCCTCAAAAGCCTCGGGGTTCTCCAGCATCTCCCTGATCAGAGGAGGCATGGGGCCTGGGATCTCCATCTTCAGAGTGATGGCTCTCTCAGCACCTAGAGTACACAGAGAGACCCACGCATAAACATAAGTTTACATTCACATTGACACTTTAGCCATTTAGCCATCCAGAGTGACATACAATCAGTTATTCATTGTTAATTAATTGGGGTGCTATGTCTCTATCAATACTGATTGAATGCAGGAGTCTGAGGCTCTACTATATATGAATCTTGATCTATGTGTCAGTATTGTGTTAGTATAGCCTGTGTTATGAATAAAGATCTAAGCTGTGCTATATATCTGTACTGTGTACTACATCCTTATCTGTACTGACCCTTGGTGCTGATGCCCCTGAGGTCGGTGACCTTCATCAGCATGCGGGGGAACATGTGGGGCTTGTTGGGGCGTCTGCGGCGGGCGTAGATTTTCAGGGCCTCCAGGAGGGGTTCCTGTAGCTTGTCCACCTTCTGGGGCTCCTCCAGGTCCATACGATCTGAGGGAGAGAGCCAATCACACTGGGTCAGGAAGGGGGAGAGCCAATGATAGGTATAAAAAGAGTCAGCAGCCAATGACATAGGGTCAGGGAGAAGAAAAAAAAGGAACGCAAATAGAAGAGGCAAGAGTCTGCTAAGTGTATTGTACCTAGGATATTGAGCCAGGGCTCTAAATTCAGAATATTAATTGGTAGCACTAGTGCTCCCAACTTATACAAGTTAGGAGCACAACATTAAATGTATGAGCACCAATTGAGATATAGCCTATACTGGGCCTATATGTACTGTATTCTAGCTGCTTCTGATACTGTTCCCTAGAAACTAATAGTAAACCCTGTAAATAAATGTGTATTATAAAATACTAAAATGTTGATACAATTACCTGTCATTGAAATTACAAAGTCGTTTGTCGAATGTTAGGTTTCTAAAAGAGTAATTGTACTACTGAGATTACATCGAAAATTGTAGATGAAAGAGATTAGTCACTCATTCATTGCTATCATCATTGATCTCCTGAAGAAGCTATCCCTGTAACTTTCTTTCTGTGTCATCAACTGTTCAGATATGGCCTACTAGTTACCAGGTTATTAGCTAGCCAGCTAGGTAACAGGGCTGACAAAGTGTAAGCAAATGAATGTAAAATGCGAAGAAACAAGACGTTTTCGCTGTAGTAATGGTACAACCATGATGCTAATGAATATGTGTTCGCTTTTTTCTCTAGGGCACTCGGAAACAACGGTAGAGCGAAATCATTACAACAATTATCTAGGCGCATTGGTTCTCCCAAATAAAAATTCAAGGTCTCACAGCAAAATGTTTAGGAGCATATGCCACCAAAATGGTCACATATTATTATTGAGACATGTGCGTGCACACACAAACAGTAGTACCTCCACAGATCAAGCAGATGGCGCTGAGGAGGCCGGTTTCTGTGTCGTCCATCTCCAGAGGCAGCAGCTGGCCAGCAAAGGCAAACACCAGCTCTGTGAGAGGGCCAAAGCCTGCGTTGTGCATCTGGGTCCGGTTCAGGGTCAGCCCGTCGGAGAAGGTCATTGTGTCCTGCTCCGGAGTGTAGCGAGTGCAGATCCTCAGCATCTGAGAAGAGAGGATGGAGAGGTTAGGGGAATAAATGACAACAAAGATGATGAAAAGGGAGGGTGAGGAAGAGGGGGTGTGTAAATTGTAGGGAGTGGCAAAGGATTGAGGATAGTGACATGTTGATCGTGTGTTAAGGGAAAGAGGAGTATGGATAGAGCATTGTGAGGGAAAGAGAGAAGTAGATAGGTTGTAGTGTGGGAGAGAAGAGTGAAAATGTAGGGAGAGAGCAGTAAGGGAGAGAGGAGTACAGACAGAGTGGAGGTGGAGGGAGAGAGCAGTGAGGGAGAGAAGAGTACATACAGAGTGGAGGTGGAGGGAGAGAGCAGTGAGGGAGAGAGGAGTACAGACAGAGTGGAGGTGGAGGGAGAGAGCAGTAAGGGAGAGAGGAGTACAGACAGAGTGGAGGTGGAGGGAGAGAGCAGTGAGGGAGAGAGGAGTACAGACAGAGTGGAGGTGGAGGGAGAGAGCAGTGAGGGAGAGAGGAGTACAGACAGAGTGGAGGTGGAGGGAGAGAGCAGTGAGGGAGAGAGGAGTACAGACAGAGTGGAGGTGGAGGGAGAGAGGAGTACAGACAGAGTGGATGTGGAGGTTGAGAGCAGTGAGGGAGAGAGGAGTACAGACAGAGTGGAGGTGGAGGGAGAGAGCAGTGAGGGAGAGAGGAGTACAGACAGAGTGGAGGTGGAGGGAGAGAGCAGTGAGGGAGAGAGGAGTACAGACAGAGTGGAGGTGGAGGGAGAGAGCAGTGAGGGAGAGAGGAGTACAGACAGAGTGGAGGTGGAGGTTGAGAGCAGTGAGGGAGAGAGGAGTACAGACAGAGTGGAGGGAGAGAGCAGTGAGGGAGAGAGGAGTACAGACAGAGTGGAGGGAGAGAGCAGTGAGGGAGAGAGGAGTACAGACAGAGTGGAGGGAGAGAGCAGTGAGGGAGAGAGGAGTACAGACAGAGTGGAGGTGGAGGGAGAGAGCAGTAAGGGAGAGAGGAGTACAGACAGAGTGGAGGTGGAGGTTGCGAGCAGTGAGGGAGAGAGGAGTACAGACAGAGTGGAGGTGGAGGGAGAGAGGAGTACAGACAGAGTGGAGGTGGAGGGAGAGAGCAGTGAGGGAGAGAGGAGTACAGACAGAGTGGAGGTGGAGGGAGAGAGCAGTGAGGGAGAGAGGAGTACAGACAGAGTGGAGGTGGAGGTTGAGAGCAGTGAGGGAGAGAGGAGTACAGACAGGGTGGAGGGAGAGAGCAGTGAGGGAGAGAGGAGTACAGACAGAGTGGAGGTGGAGGGAGAGAGCAGTGAGGGAGAGAGGAGTACAGACAGAGTGGAGGTGGAGGGAGAGAGCAGTGAGGGAGAGAGGAGTACATACAGAGTGGAGGTGGAGGGAGAGAGCAGTGAGGGAGAGAGGAGTACAGACAGAGTGGAGGTGGAGGGAGAGAGCAGTGAAGGAGAGAGGAGTACAGACAGAGTGGAGGTGGAGGTTGAGAGCAGTGAGGGAGAGAGGAGTACAGACAGAGTGGAGGTGGAGGTTGAGAGCAGTGAGGAGAGAGGAGTACAGACAGAGTGGAGGTGGAGGGAGAGAGCAGTGAGGAGAGAGGAGTACAGACAGAGTGGAGGTGGAGGGAGAGAGCAGTGAGGGAGAGAGGAGTACAGACAGAGTGGAGGTGGAGGGAGAGAGCAGTGAGGAGTACAGACAGAGTGGAGGTGGAGGTTGAGAGCAGTGAGGGAGAGAGGAGTACAGACAGAGTGGAGGTGGAGGGAGAGAGCAGTGAGGGAGAGAGGAGTACAGACAGAGTGGAGGTGGAGGGAGAGAGCAGTGAGGGAGAGAGGAGTACAGACAGAGTGGAGGTGGAGGGAGAGAGCAGTGAGGGAGAGAGGAGTACAGACAGAGTGGAGGTGGAGGGAGAGAGCAGTGAGGGAGAGAGGAGTACAGACAGAGTGGAGGTGGAGGGAGAGAGCAGTGAGGGAGAGAGGAGTACAGACAGAGTGGAGGTGGAGGAGAGAGCAGTGAGGGAGAGAGGAGTACAGACAGAGTGGAGGTGGAGGGAGAGAGCAGTGAGGGAGAGAGGAGTACAGACAGAGTGGAGGTGGAGGGAGAGAGCAGTAAGGGAGAGAGGAGTACAGACAGAGTGGAGGTGGAGGTTGCGAGCAGTGAGGGAGAGAGGAGTACAGACAGAGTGGAGGTGGAGGGAGAGAGCAGTGAGGGAGAGAGGAGTACAGACAGAGTGGAGGTGGAGGGAGAGAGCAGTGAGGGAGAGAGGAGTACATACAGAGTGGAGGTGGAGGGAGAGAGCAGTGAGGGAGAGAGGAGTACAGACAGAGTGGAGGTGGAGGGAGAGAGCAGTGAGGGAGAGAGGAGTACAGACAGAGTGGAGGTGGAGGGAGAGAGCAGTGAGGGAGAGAGGAGTACAGACAGAGTGGAGGTGGAGGGAGAGAGCAGTGAGGGAGAGAGGAGTACAGACAGAGTGGAGGTGGAGGGAGAGAGCAGTGAGGGAGAGAGGAGTACAGACAGAGTGGAGGTGGAGGTTGAGAGCAGTGAGGGAGAGAGGAGTACAGACAGAGTGGAGGTGGAGGAGAGAGCAGTGAGGGGAGAGAGGAGTACAGACAGAGTGGAGGTGGAGGGAGACAGAGTGGAGTGGAGGGAGAGAGGAGTACAGACAGAGTGGAGGTGGAGGAGGGCAGAGAGGAGTACAGACAGAGTGGAGGAGGAGGTTGAGAGCAGTGAGGGGAGAGAGGAGTACAGACAGAGTGGAGGTGGAGGGAGAGAGCAGTGAGGGAGAGAGGAGTACAGACAGAGTGGAGGTGGAGGGAGAGCAGTGAGGGAGAGTACAGCAGTGGAGGTGGAGGGAGAGTGAGGGAGGAGTACAGACAGAGTGGAGGTGGAGGGAGAGAGCAGTGAGGAGAGAGGAGTACAGACAGAGTGGAGGTGGAGGGAGAGAGCAGTGAGGGAGAGAGGAGTACAGACAGAGTGGAGGTGGAGGGTGGAGAGAGAGCAGTGAGGGAGAGAGGAGTACAGACAGAGTGGAGGTGGAGGGAGAGAGCAGTGAGGGAGAGAGGAGTACAGACAGAGTGGAGGTGGAGGGAGAGAGCAGTGAGGGAGAGAGGAGTACAGACAGAGTGGAGGTGGAGGAGAGAGCAGTGAGGGGAGAGAGGAGTACAGACAGAGTGGAGGTGGAGGGAGAGAGCAGTGAGGGAGAGAGGAGTACAGACAGAGTGGAGGTGGAGGGAGAGAGCAGTGAGGGAGAGAGGAGTACAGACAGAGTGGAGGTGGAGGGAGAGAGCAGTGAGGGAGAGAGGAGTACAGACAGAGTGGAGGTGGAGGGAGAGAGCAGTGAGGGAGAGAGGAGTACAGACAGAGTGGAGGTGGAGGGAGAGAGCAGTGAGGGAGAGAGGAGTACAGACAGAGTGGAGGTGGAGGGAGAGAGCAGTGAGGGAGAGAGGAGTACAGACAGAGTGGAGGTGGAGGGAGAGAGCAGTGAGGGAGAGAGGAGTACAGACAGAGTGGAGGTGGAGGGAGAGAGCAGTGAGGGAGAGAGGAGTACAGACAGAGTGGAGGTGGAGGAGAGAGCAGTGAGGGAGAGAGGAGTACAGACAGAGTGGAGGTGGAGGAGAGAGCAGTGAGGGAGAGAGGAGTACAGACAGAGTGGAGGTGGAGGGAGAGAGCAGTGAGGGAGAGAGGAGTACAGACAGAGTGGAGGTGGAGGGAGAGAGCAGTGAGGGAGAGAGGAGTACAGACAGAGTGGAGGTGGAGGGAGAGAGCAGTGAGGGAGAGGAGTACAGACAGAGTGGAGGTGGAGGGAGAGAGCAGTGAGGGGAGAGAGGAGTACAGACAGAGTGGAGGTGGAGGGAGAGAGCAGTGAGGGAGAGAGGAGTGGAGGTGGAGACAGAGTGGAGGTGGAGGTGGAGAGAGCAGTGAGGGAGAGAGGAGTACAGACAGAGTGGAGGTGGAGGGAGAGAGCAGTGAGGGAGAGAGGAGTACAGACAGAGTGGAGGTGGAGGGAGAGAGCAGTGAGGGAGAGAGGAGTACAGACAGAGTGGAGGTGGAGGGAGAGAGCAGTGAGGGAGAGAGGAGTACAGACAGAGTGGAGGTGGAGGAGAGCAGGAGGAGAGCAGTGGAGGGGAGAGTGAGGAGAGAGTACAGACAGAGTGGAGGTGGAGGGAGAGAGCAGTGAGGGAGAGAGGAGTACAGACAGAGTGGAGGTGGAGGGAGAGAGCAGTGAGGGAGAGAGGAGTACAGACAGAGTGGAGGTGGAGGGGAGAGCAGTGAGGGAGAGAGGAGTACAGACAGAGTGGAGGTGGAGGGAGAGAGCAGTGAGGAGAGGAGTACAGACAGAGTGGAGGTGGAGGGAGAGAGCAGTGAGGGAGAGAGGAGTACAGACAGAGTGGAGGTGGAGGGAGAGAGCAGTGAGGGAGAGAGGAGTACAGACAGAGTGGAGGTGGAGGGAGAGAGCAGTGAGGGAGAGAGGAGTACAGACAGAGTGGAGGTGGAGGGAGAGAGCAGTGAGGGAGAGAGGAGTACAGACAGAGTGGAGGTGGAGGGAGGAGAGCAGTGAGGGAGAGAGGAGTACAGACAGAGTGGAGGTGGAGGGAGAGAGCAGTGAGGGAGAGAGGAGTACAGACAGAGTGGAGGTGGAGGGAGAGAGCAGTGAGGGAGAGAGGAGTACAGACAGAGTGGAGGTGGAGGAGAGAGCAGTAAGGGAGAGAGGAGTACAGACAGTGGAGGTGGAGGGAGGTGGAGAGAGATACAGCAGTGGAGGAGAGAGGAGTACAGACAGAGTGGAGGTGGAGGGAGAGAGCAGTGAGGGAGAGAGGAGTACAGACAGAGTGGAGGTGGAGGGAGAGAGCAGTGAGGGAGAGAGGAGTACAGACAGAGTGGAGGTGGAGGGAGAGAGCAGTGAGGGAGAGAGGAGTACAGACAGAGTGGAGGTGGAGGGAGAGAGCAGTGAGGGAGAGAGGAGTACAGACAGAGTGGAGGTGGAGGGAGAGAGCAGTGAGGAGAGAGGAGTACAGACAGAGTGGAGGTGGAGGGAGAGAGCAGTGAGGGAGAGAGGAGTACAGACAGAGTGGAGGTGGAGGAGAGAGCAGTGAGGGGAGAGGAGTACAGACAGAGTGGAGGTGGAGGTTGAGAGCAGTGAGGGAGAGAGGAGTACAGACAGAGTGGAGGTGGAGGAGAGAGCAGTGAGGGAGAGAGGGAGAGACAGACAGAGTGGAGGTGGAGGGAGAGAGCAGTGAGGAGAGAGGAGTACAGACAGAGTGGATGTGGAGGTTGAGAGCAGTGAGGGAGAGAGGAGTACAGACAGAGTGGAGGTGGAGGAGAGAGCAGTGAGGGAGAGAGGAGTACAGACAGAGTGGAGGTGGAGGGAGAGAGCAGTGAGGGAGAGAGGAGTACAGACAGAGTGGAGGTGGAGGGAGAGAGCAGTGAGGGAGAGAGGAGTACAGACAGAGTGGAGGTGGAGGAGAGAGCAGTGAGGGAGAGAGGAGTACAGACAGAGTGGAGGTGGAGGGAGAGAGCAGTGAGGGAGAGAGGAGTACAGACAGAGTGGAGGTGGAGGGAGAGAGCAGTGAGGGAGAGAGGAGTACAGACAGAGTGGAGGTGGAGGGAGAGAGCAGTGAGGGAGAGAGTGGAGGTGGAGGACAGAGAGTGAGGGAGTGGAGTACAGACAGAGTGGAGGTGGAGGGAGAGAGCAGACAGGGAGTGGACAGTGAGGTGGAGGGAGAGAGCAGTGAGGGAGAGAGGAGTACAGACAGAGTGGAGGTGGTGAGAGGTGAGGGAGAGAGGAGTACAGACAGAGGAGTGGAGGGAGAGAGCAGTGAGGAGAGACAGTACAGTGGAGGTGGAGGGAGAGAGCAGTGAGGGAGAGAGGAGTACAGACAGAGTGGAGGTGGAGGGAGAGAGCAGTGAGGGGAGAGGAGTACAGACAGAGTGGAGGTGGAGGGAGAGAGCAGTGAGGGAGAGAGGAGTACAGACAGAGTGGAGGTGGAGGGAGAGAGCAGTGAGGGAGAGAGGAGTACAGACAGAGTGGAGGTGGAGGGAGAGAGCAGTGAGGGAGAGAGGAGTACAGACAGAGTGGAGGTGGAGGGAGAGAGCAGTGAGGGAGAGAGGAGTACAGACAGAGTGGAGGTGGAGGGAGAGAGCAGTGAGGGAGAGAGGAGTACAGACAGAGTGGAGGTGGAGGAGAGAGAGGGAGAGAGGAGTACAGACAGAGTGGAGGTGGAGGTTGAGAGCAGTGAGGAGAGAGGAGTACAGACAGAGTGGAGGTGGAGGGAGAGAGCAGTGAGGGAGAGAGGAGTACAGACAGAGTGGAGGTGGAGGGAGAGAGCAGTGAGGGAGAGAGGAGTACAGACAGAGTGGAGGTGGAGGGAGAGAGCAGTGAGGGAGAGAGGAGTACAGACAGAGTGGAGGTGGAGGGAGAGAGCAGTGAGGGAGAGAGGAGTACAGACAGAGTGGAGGTGGAGGAGAGAGCAGTGAGGAGAGAGGAGTACAGACAGAGTGGAGGTGGAGGGAGAGAGCAGTGAGGGAGAGAGGAGTACAGACAGAGTGGAGGTGGAGGGGAGAGAGCAGTGAGGGAGAGAGGAGTACAGACAGAGTGGAGGTGGAGGGAGAGAGCAGTGAGGGAGAGAGGAGTACAGACAGAGTGGAGGTGGAGGGAGAGAGCAGTGAGGGAGAGAGGAGTACAGACAGAGTGGAGGTGGAGGGAGAGAGCAGTGAGGGAGAGAGGAGTACAGACAGAGTGGAGGTGGAGGGAGAGAGCAGTGAGGGAGAGAGGAGTACAGACAGAGTGGAGGTGGAGGGAGAGAGCAGTGAGGGAGAGAGGAGTACAGACAGAGTGGAGGTGGAGGAGAGAGCAGTGAGGGAGAGAGGAGTACAGACAGAGTGGAGGTGGAGGAGAGAGCAGTGAGGGAGAGAGGAGTACAGACAGAGTGGAGGTGGAGGGAGAGAGCAGTGAGGGAGAGAGGAGTACAGACAGAGTGGAGGTGGGGAGAGAGCAGGAGGGGAGAGGAGTACAGACAGAGTGGAGGTGGAGGGAGAGAGCAGTGAGGGAGAGACAGTACAGTGGAGGTGGAGGGAGAGAGCAGTGAGGGAGAGAGGAGTACAGACAGAGTGGAGGTGGAGGGAGAGAGCAGTGAGGAGAGAGGAGTACAGACAGAGTGGAGGTGGAGGGGAGAGCAGTGAGGGAGAGAGGAGTACAGACAGAGTGGAGGTGGAGGTTGAGAGCAGTGAGGGAGAGAGGAGTACAGACAGAGTGGAGGTGGAGGGAGAGAGCAGTGAGGGAGAGAGGAGTACAGACAGAGTGGAGGTGGAGGGAGAGAGCAGTGAGGGAGAGAGGAGTACAGACAGAGTGGAGGTGGAGGGAGAGAGCAGAGGGAGAGTACAGACAGGGTGGAGTGAGAGCAGTGAGGGGAGAGAGGAGTACAGACAGAGTGGAGGTGGAGGGAGAGAGCAGTGAGGAGAGAGGAGTACAGACAGAGTGGAGGTGGAGGGAGAGAGCAGTGAGGGAGAGAGGAGTACAGACAGAGTGGAGGAGTGGAGAGAGGCAGTGAGGGAGAGAGGAGTACAGTCAGAGTGGAGGTGGAGGGAGAGAGCAGTGAGGGAGAGAGGAGTACAGACAGAGTGGAGGTGGAGGTTGAGAGCAGTGAGGGAGAGAGGAGTACAGACAGAGTGGAGGTGGAGGGAGAGAGCAGTGAGGGAGAGAGGAGTACAGACAGAGTGGAGGTGGAGGGGCAGTGAGGGAGAGAGGAGTACAGACAGAGTGGAGGTGGAGGGGAGAGCAGTGAGGGAGAGAGGAGTACAGACAGAGTGGAGGTGGAGGGAGAGAGCAGTGAGGGAGAGAGGAGTACAGACAGAGTGGAGGTGGAGGGAGAGAGCAGTGAGGGAGAGAGGAGTACAGACAGAGTGGAGGTGGAGGGAGAGAGCAGTGAGGGAGAGAGGAGTACAGACAGAGTGGAGGTGGAGGGAGAGAGCAGTGAGGAGAGAGGAGTACAGACAGAGTGGAGGTGGAGGGAGAGAGCAGTGAGGGAGAGAGGAGTACAGACAGAGTGGAGGTGGAGGGAGAGAGCAGTGAGGGAGAGAGGAGTACAGACAGAGTGGAGGTGGAGGGAGAGAGCAGTGAGGGAGAGAGGAGTACAGACAGAGTGGAGGTGGAGGGAGAGAGCAGTGAGGGAGAGAGGAGTACAGACAGAGTGGAGGTGGAGGAGAGAGCAGTGAGGGAGAGAGGAGTACAGACAGAGTGGAGGTGGAGGGAGAGAGCAGTGAGGGAGAGAGGAGTACAGACAGAGTGGAGGTGGAGGAGAGAGCAGTGAGGGAGAGAGGAGTACAGACAGAGTGGAGGTGGAGGTTGAGAGCAGTGAGGAGAGAGGAGTACAGACAGAGTGGAGGTGGAGGGAGAGAGCAGTGAGGGAGAGAGGAGTACAGACAGAGTGGAGGTGGAGGGAGAGAGCAGTGAGGGAGAGAGAGAGTACAGACAGAGTGGAGGTGGAGGGAGAGAGCAGTGAGGGAGAGAGGAGTACAGACAGAGTGGAGGTGGAGGGAGAGAGCAGTGAGGGAGAGAGGAGTACAGACAGAGTGGAGGTGGAGGGAGAGAGCAGTGAGGGAGAGAGGAGTACAGACAGAGTGGAGGTGGAGGGAGAGAGCAGTGAGGGAGAGAGGAGTACAGACAGAGTGGAGGTGGAGGGAGAGAGCAGTAAGGGGAGAGGAGTACAGACAGAGTGGAGGGAGGTTGAGAGCAGTGAGGAGAGAGGAGTACAGACAGAGTGGAGGTGGAGGGAGAGAGCAGTGAGGGAGAGAGGAGTACAGACAGAGTGGAGGTGGAGGGAGAGAGCAGTGAGGGAGAGAGAGACATACAGAGTGGAGGTGGAGGGAGAGAGCAGTGAGGGAGAGAGGAGTACAGACAGAGTGGAGGTGGAGGGAGAGAGCAGTGAGGGAGAGAGGAGTACAGA
Organism: Oncorhynchus nerka; assembly: GCF_034236695.1. Lineage (NCBI taxonomy): Eukaryota > Metazoa > Chordata > Actinopteri > Salmoniformes > Salmonidae > Oncorhynchus > Oncorhynchus nerka. The sequence goes on along the minus strand of NC_088397.1, from coordinate 69,193,301 downwards.
CAGAGTGGAGGTGGAGGGAGAGAGCAGTGAGGGAGAGAGGAGTACAGACAGAGTGGAGGTGGAGGAGAGAGCAGTGAGGGGAGAGAGGAGTACAGACAGAGTGGAGGTGGAGGTTGAGAGCAGTGAGGGAGAGAGGAGTACAGACAGAGTGGAGGTGGAGGGAGAGAGCAGAGGAGTACAGACAGAGTGGAGGTGGAGGGAGAGAGCAGTGAGGGAGAGAGGAGTACAGACAGAGTGGAGGTGGAGGGAGAGAGACAGTGGAGGGAGAGAGAGGAGTACAGACAGAGTGGAGGTGGAGAGAGCAGTGGGAGAGAGGAGTACAGACAGAGTGGAGGTGGAGGGAGAGAGCAGTGAGGGAGAGAGGAGTACAGACAGAGTGGAGGTGGAGGTTGAGAGCAGTGAGGGAGAGAGAGTACAGACAGAGTGGAGGTGGAGGGAGAGAGCAGTGAGGGAGAGAGGAGTACAGACAGAGTGGAGGTGGAGGGAGAGAGCAGTGAGGGAGAGAGAGTACAGACAGAGTGGAGGTGGAGGGTGAGAGCAGTGAGGGAGAGAGGAGTACAGACAGGTGGAGGGGAGAGCAGAGGGAGAGAGGAGTACAGACAGAGTGGAGGTGGAGGGAGAGAGCAGTGAGGGAGAGAGGAGTACAGACAGAGTGGAGGTGGAGGGAGAGAGCAGTGAGGGAGAGAGGAGTACATACAGAGTGGAGGTGGAGGGAGAGAGCAGTGAGGGAGAGAGGAGTACAGACAGAGTGGAGGTGGAGGGAGAGAGCAGTGAGGGAGAGAGGAGTACAGACAGAGTGGAGGTGGAGGTTGAGAGCAGTGAGGGAGAGAGGAGTACAGACAGAGTGGAGGTGGAGGTTGAGAGCAGTGAGGGAGAGAGGAGTACAGACAGAGTGGAGGTGGAGGGAGAGAGCAGTGAGGGAGAGAGGAGTACAGACAGAGTGGAGGTGGAGGAGAGAGCAGTGAGGGAGAGAGGAGTACATACAGAGTGGAGGTGGAGGGAGAGAGCAGTGAGGGAGAGAGGAGTACAGACAGAGTGGAGGTGGAGGGAGAGAGCAGTGAGGGAGAGAGGAGTACAGACAGAGTGGAGGTGGAGGTTGAGAGCAGTGAGGGAGAGAGGAGTACAGACAGAGTGGAGGTGGAGGGAGAGAGCAGTGAGGGAGAGAGGAGTACAGACAGAGTGGAGGTGGAGGGAGAGAGCAGTGAGGGAGAGAGGAGTACAGACAGAGTGGAGGTGAGGGAGGAGAGAGCAGTACAGAGTGGAGGGAGGGAGAGAGGAGTACAGACAGAGTGGAGGTGGAGGGAGAGCAGTGAGGGAGAGAGGAGTACAGACAGAGTGGAGGTGGAGGGAGAGAGCAGTGAGGGAGAGAGGAGTACAGACAGAGTGGAGGTGGAGGGAGAGAGCAGTGAGGGAGAGAGGAGTACAGACAGAGTGGAGGTGGAGGGAGAGAGAGCAGTGAGGGAGAGAGGAGTACAGACAGAGTGGAGGTGGAGGGAGAGAGCAGTGAGGGAGAGAGGAGTACAGACAGAGTGGAGGTGGAGGGGAGAGCAGTGAGGGAGAGAGGAGTACAGACAGAGTGGAGGTGGAGGGAGAGAGCAGTGAGGGAGAGAGGAGTACAGACAGAGTGGAGGTGGAGGGAGAGAGCAGTGAGGGAGAGAGGAGTACAGACAGAGTGGAGGTGGAGGAGAGAGCAGTGAGGGAGAGAGGAGTACAGACAGAGTGGAGGTGGAGGGAGAGAGCAGTGAGGGAGAGAGGAGTACAGACAGAGTGGAGGTGGAGGGAGAGAGCAGTGAGGGAGAGAGGAGTACAGACAGAGTGGAGGTGGAGGGAGAGAGCAGTGAGGGAGAGAGGAGTACAGACAGAGTGGAGGTGGAGGAGAGAGCAGTGAGGGAGAGAGGAGTACAGACAGAGTGGAGGTGGAGGGAGAGAGCAGTGAGGGAGAGAGGAGTACAGACAGAGTGGAGGTGGAGGGAGAGAGCAGTGAGGGAGAGAGGAGTACAGACAGAGTGGAGGTGGAGGGAGAGAGCAGTGAGGGAGAGAGGAGTACAGACAGAGTGGAGGTGGAGGGAGAGAGCAGTGAGGGAGAGAGGAGTACAGACAGAGTGGAGGTGGGGAGAGAGCAGTGAGGGAGAGAGGAGTACAGACAGAGTGGAGGTGGAGGAGAGAGCAGTGAGGAGAGAGGAGTACAGACAGAGTGGAGGTGGAGGAGAGAGCAGTGAGGGAGAGAGGAGTACAGACAGAGTGGAGGTGGAGGTTGAGAGAGCAGTGAGGGAGAGAGGAGTACAGACAGAGTGGAGGTGGAGGAGAGAGCAGTGAGGGAGAGAGGAGTACAGACAGAGTGGAGGTGGAGGGAGAGAGCAGAGGGAGAGAGGAGTACAGACAGAGTGGAGGTGGGAGAGCAGTGAGGGAGAGAGGAGTACAGACAGAGTGGAGGTGGAGGGAGAGAGCAGTGAGGGAGAGAGGAGTACAGACAGAGTGGAGGTGGAGGGAGAGAGCAGTGAGGGAGAGAGGAGTACAGACAGAGTGGAGGTGGAGGGAGAGAGCAGTGAGGGAGAGAGGAGTACAGACAGAGTGGAGGTGGAGGGAGAGAGCAGTGAGGAGAGAGGAGTACAGACAGAGTGGAGGTGGAGGGAGAGAGCAGTGAGGGAGAGAGGAGTACAGACAGAGTGGAGGTGGAGGGAGAGAGCAGTGAGGGGAGAGAGGAGTACAGACAGAGGGAGGTGGAGGAGAGAGCAGACAGAGTGGAGGTGGAGGGAGAGAGCAGTGAGGGAGAGAGGAGTACAGACAGAGTGGAGGTGGAGGAGAGAGCAGTGAGGAGAGAGGAGTACAGACAGAGTGGAGGTGGAGGGAGAGAGCAGTGAGGGGAGAGAGGAGTACAGACAGAGTGGAGGTGGAGGGAGAGAGCAGTGAGGGAGAGAGGAGTACAGACAGAGTGGAGGTGGAGGGAGGAGAGAGCAGTGAGGGAGAGAGGAGTACAGACAGAGTGGAGGTGGAGGGAGAGAGCAGTGAGGGAGAGAGGAGTACAGACAGAGTGGAGGTGGAGGAGAGAGCAGTGAGGGAGAGAGGAGTACAGACAGAGTGGAGGTGGAGGGAGAGAGCAGTGAGGGAGAGAGGAGTACAGACAGAGTGGAGGTGGAGGGAGAGAGCAGTGAGGGAGAGAGGAGTACAGACAGAGTGGAGGTGGAGGGAGAGCAGTGAGGGAGAGAGGAGTACAGACAGAGTACAGACAGAGGAGGAGGTGGAGGGAGAGAGCAGTGAGGGAGAGAGGAGTACAGACAGAGTGGAGGTGGAGGGAGAGAGCAGTGAGGGAGAGAGGAGTACAGACAGAGTGGAGGTGGAGGGAGAGAGCAGTGAGGGAGAGAGGAGTACAGACAGAGTGGAGGTGGAGGGAGAGAGCAGTGAGGGAGAGAGGAGTACAGACAGAGTGGAGGTGGAGGGAGAGAGCAGTGAGGGAGAGAGGAGTACAGACAGAGTGGAGGTGGAGGGAGAGAGCAGTGAGGGAGAGAGAGTACAGACAGAGTGGAGGTGGAGGTTGAGTACAGACAGAGTGGAGTGGAGGGAGAGGGAGAGAGGAGTACAGACAGAGTGGAGGTGGAGGGAGAGAGCAGTGAGGGAGAGAGGAGTACAGACAGAGTGGAGGTGGAGGGAGAGAGCAGTGAGGGAGAGAGGAGTACAGACAGAGTGGAGGTGGAGGGAGAGAGCAGTGAGGGAGAGAGGAGTACAGACAGAGTGGAGGTGGAGGAGAGAGCAGTGAGGGAGAGAGAGGAGTACAGACAGAGTGGAGGTGGAGGGAGAGAGCAGTGAGGGAGAGAGGAGTACAGACAGAGTGGAGGTGGAGGGAGAGAGCAGTGAGGGAGAGAGGAGTACAGACAGAGTGGAGGTGGAGGGAGAGAGCAGTGGAGGGAGAGAGGAGTACAGACAGAGTGGAGGTGGAGGGAGAGAGCAGTGAGGGAGAGAGAGAGTACAGACAGAGTGGAGGTGGAGGGAGAGAGCAGTGAGGGAGAGAGGAGTACAGACAGAGTGGAGGTGGAGGGAGAGAGCAGTGAGGGAGAGAGGAGTACAGACAGAGTGGAGGTGGAGGGAGAGAGCAGTGAGGGAGAGAGGAGTACAGACAGAGTGGAGGTGGAGGGAGAGAGGAGTACAGACAGAGTGGAGGTGGAGGGAGAGAGGAGTACAGACAGAGTGGAGGTGGAGGGGAGAGGAGAGCAGTGAGGGAGAGAGGAGTACAGACAGAGTGGAGGTGGAGGTTGAGAGCAGTGAGGGAGAGAGGAGTACAGACAGAGTGGAGGTGGAGGAGAGAGCAGTGAGGGAGAGAGGAGTACAGACAGAGTGGAGGGGGAGGGAGAGAGCAGTGAGGGAGAGAGGAGTACAGACAGAGTGGAGGTGGAGGGAGAGAGCAGTGAGGGAGAGAGGAGTACAGACAGAGTGGAGGTGGAGGGAGAGAGCAGTGAGGGAGAGAGGAGTACAGACAGAGTGGAGGTGGAGGGAGAGAGCAGTGAGGGAGAGAGGAGTACAGACAGAGTGGAGGTGGAGGGAGAGAGCAGTGAGGGAGAGAGGAGTACAGACAGAGTGGAGGTGGAGGGAGAGAGCAGTGAGGGAGAGAGGAGTACAGACAGAGTGGAGGTGGAGGGAGAGAGCAGTGAGGGAGAGAGGAGTACAGACAGAGTGGAGGTGGAGGGAGAGAGCAGTGAGGGAGAGAGGAGTACAGACAGAGTGGAGGTGGCAGTGGGAGAGAGGAGTACAGACAGAGTGGAGGTGGAGGAGAGAGCAGTGAGGGACAGAGTGGAGGTGGAGGGAGAGAGCAGTGAGGGAGAGAGGAGTACAGACAGAGTGGAGGTGGAGGAGAGAGCAGTGAGGGGAGAGGAGTACAGACAGAGTGGAGGTGGAGGGAGAGAGCAGAGGGAGAGAGGAGTACAGACAGAGTGGAGGTGGAGGGAGAGAGCAGTGAGGGAGAGAGGAGTACAGACAGAGTGGAGGTGGAGGGAGAGAGCAGTGAGGGAGAGAGGAGTACAGACAGAGTGGAGGTGGAGAGTGGAGGAGAGAGGAGTACAGACAGAGGGAGGTGGAGGGAGAGGGAGAGAGAGGAGTACAGACAGAGTGGAGGTGGAGGTTGAGAGCAGTGAGGAGAGAGGAGTACAGACAGAGTGGAGGTGGAGGGAGAGAGCAGTGAGGGAGAGAGGAGTACAGACAGAGTGGAGGTGGAGGGAGAGAGCAGTGAGGGAGAGAGGAGTACAGACAGAGTGGAGGTGGAGGAGAGAGCAGTGAGGGAGAGAGGAGTACAGACAGAGTGGAGGTGGAGGAGAGAGCAGTGAGGGAGAGAGGAGTACAGACAGAGTGGAGGTGGAGGGAGAGAGCAGTGAGGGAGAGAGGAGTACAGACAGAGTGGAGGTGGAGGGAGAGAGCAGTGAGGGAGAGAGGAGTACAGACAGAGTGGAGGTGGAGGGAGAGAGCAGTGAGGGAGAGAGGAGTACAGACAGAGTGGAGGTGGAGGGAGAGAGCAGTGAGGGAGAGAGGAGTACAGACAGAGTGGAGGTGGAGGGAGAGAGCAGTGAGGGAGAGAGGAGTACAGACAGAGTGGAGGTGGAGGGAGAGAGCAGTGAGGGAGAGAGGAGTACAGACAGAGTGGAGGTGGAGGGAGAGAGCAGTGAGGGAGAGAGGAGTACAGACAGAGTGGAGGTGGAGGGAGAGAGCAGTGAGGGAGAGAGGAGTACAGACAGAGTGGAGGTGGAGGGAGAGAGCAGTGAGGGAGAGAGGAGTACAGACAGAGTGGAGGTGGAGGAGAGAGCAGTGAGGGAGAGAGGAGTACAGACAGAGTGGAGGTGGAGGGAGAGAGCAGTGAGGGAGAGAGGAGTACAGACAGAGTGGAGGTGGAGGGAGAGAGCAGTGAGGGAGAGAGGAGTACAGACAGAGTGGAGGTGGAGGAGGAGTACAGACAGTGAGGGAGAGAGGAGTACAGACAGAGTGGAGGTGGAGGGAGAGAGCAGTGAGTGAGGGAGAGAGGAGTACAGACAGAGTGGAGGTGGAGGGAGAGAGCAGTGAGGGGAGAGAGGAGTACAGACAGAGTGGAGGTGGAGGGAGAGAGCAGTGAGGGAGAGAGGAGTACAGACAGAGTGGAGGTGGAGGGAGAGAGCAGTGAGGGAGAGAGGAGTACAGACAGAGTGGAGGTGGAGGGAGAGAGAGCAGTGAGGGAGAGGAGGAGTGAGGGAGAGAGGACAGACAGAGTGGAGGTGGAGGGAGAGAGCAGTGAGGGAGGTGGAGGAGAGGAGTACAGACAGAGTGGAGGTGGAGGGAGAGAGCAGTGAGGGAGAGAGGAGTACAGACAGAGTGGAGGTGGAGGGAGAGAGCAGTGAGGAGAGAGGAGTACAGACAGAGTGGAGGTGGAGGGAGAGAGCAGTGAGGGAGAGAGGAGTACAGACAGAGTGGAGGTGGAGGGAGAGAGCAGTGAGGGAGAGAGGAGTACAGACAGAGTGGAGGTGGAGGGAGAGAGCAGTGAGGAGAGAGGAGTACAGACAGAGTGGAGGTGGAGGGAGAGAGCAGTGAGGAGAGAGGAGTACAGACAGAGTGGAGGTGGAGGAGAGAGCAGTGAGGGAGAGAGGAGTACAGACAGAGTGGAGGTGGAGGGAGAGAGCAGTGAGGAGAGAGGAGTACAGACAGAGTGGAGGTGGAGGGAGAGAGCAGTGAGGAGAGAGGAGTACAGACAGAGTGGAGGTGGAGGAGAGAGCAGTGAGGGAGAGAGGAGTACAGACAGAGTGGAGGTGGAGGAGAGAGCAGTGAGAGAGAGAGTACAGACAGAGTGGAGGTGAGTGAGGGAGAGAGGAGTACAGACAGAGTGGAGGTGGAGGGAGAGAGCAGTGAGGGAGAGAGGAGTACAGACAGAGTGGAGGTGGAGGGAGAGAGCAGTGAGGAGAGAGAGAGACAGAGTACAGACAGAGTGGAGGTGGAGGGAGAGAGCAGTGAGGGAGAGAGGAGGAGTACAGACAGAGTGGAGGTGGAGGGAGAGAGCAGTGAGGGAGAGAGGAGTACAGACAGAGTGGAGGTGGAGGGAGAGAGCAGTGAGGGAGAGAGGAGTACAGACAGAGTGGAGGTGGAGGGAGAGAGCAGTGAGGGAGAGAGGAGTACAGACAGAGTGGAGGTGGAGGGAGAGAGCAGTGAGGGAGAGAGGAGTACAGACAGAGTGGAGGTGGAGGGAGAGAGCAGTGAGGGAGAGAGGAGTACAGACAGAGTGGAGGTGGAGGGAGAGAGCAGTGAGGGAGAGAGGAGTACAGACAGAGTGGAGGTGGAGGGAGAGAGCAGTGAGGGAGAGAGGAGTACAGACAGAGTGGAGGTGGAGGAGAGAGCAGTGAGGGAGAGAGGAGTACAGACAGAGTGGAGGTGGAGGAGAGAGACAGTGGGGAGAGAGGAGTACAGACAGAGTGGAGGTGGAGGTTGAGAGCAGTGAGGGAGAGAGGAGTACAGACAGAGTGGAGGTGGAGGGAGAGAGCAGTGAGGGAGAGAGGAGACACAGACAGAGTGGAGGTGGAGGGAGAGAGGAGTACAGACAGAGTGGAGGTGGAGAGAGGAGTACAGACAGAGTACAGACAGAGTGGAGGTGGAGGGAGAGAGCAGTGAGGGAGAGAGGAGTACAGACAGAGTGGAGGTGGAGGGAGAGAGCAGTGAGGAGAGAGGAGTACAGACAGAGTGGAGGTGGAGGGAGAGAGCAGTGAGGGAGAGAGGAGTACAGACAGAGTGGAGGTGGAGGTTGAGAGCAGTGAGGGAGAGAGGAGTACAGACAGAGTGGAGGTGGAGGGAGAGAGCAGTGAGGGAGAGAGGAGTACAGACAGAGTGGAGGTGGAGGGAGAGAGCAGTGAGGGAGAGAGGAGTACAGACAGAGTGGAGGTGGAGGGAGAGAGCAGTGAGGGAGAGAGGAGTACAGACAGAGTGGAGGTGGAGGAGAGAGCAGTGAGGGAGAGAGGAGTACAGACAGAGTGGAGGTGGAGGGAGAGAGCAGTGAGGGAGGTGGAGAGGCAGTACAGACAGAGTGGAGGTGGAGGGAGAGAGCAGTGAGGGAGAGAGGAGTACAGACAGAGTGGAGGTGGAGGGAGAGAGCAGTGAGGGAGAGAGGAGTACAGACAGAGTGGAGGTGGAGGGAGGAGAGAGCAGAGTGGAGGTGAGGGAGGGAGAGAGGAGTACAGACAGAGTGGAGGTGGAGAGCAGTGAGGGAGGAGGAGTACAGACAGAGTGGAGGTGGAGCAGTAGCAGGGAGAGAGGAGTACAGACAGAGTGGAGGTGGAGGTTGAGAGCAGTGAGGGAGAGAGGAGTACAGACAGAGTGGAGGTGGAGGGAGAGAGCAGTGAGGGAGAGAGGAGTACAGACAGAGTGGAGGTGGAGGGAGAGAGCAGTGAGGGAGAGAGGAGTACAGACAGAGTAGAGGTGGAGGGAGAGAGCAGTAAGGGAGAGAGGAGTACAGACAGAGTGGAGGTGGAGGGAGAGAGCAGTGAGGGAGAGAGGAGTACAGACAGAGTGGAGGTGGAGGGAGAGAGCAGTAAGGGAGAGTACAGACAGAGTGGAGGTGGAGGGAGAGAGCAGTGAGGGAGAGAGGAGTACAGACAGAGTGGAGGTGGAGGGAGAGAGCAGTGAGGGAGAGAGGAGTACAGACAGAGTGGAGGTGGAGGGAGAGAGCAGTGAGGGAGAGAGGAGTACAGACAGAGTGGAGGTGGAGGGAGAGAGCAGTGAGGGAGAGAGGAGTACAGACAGAGTGGAGGTGGAGGTTGAGAGCAGTGAGGGAGAGAGGAGTACAGACAGAGTGGAGGTGGAGGGAGAGAGCAGTGAGGGAGAGAGGAGTACAGACAGAGTGGAGGTGGAGGGAGAGAGCAGTGAGGGAGAGAGGAGTACAGACAGAGTGGAGGTGGAGGTTGAGAGCAGTGAGGGAGAGAGGAGTACAGACAGAGTGGAGGTGGAGGGAGAGAGCAGTGAGGGAGAGAGGAGTACAGACAGAGTGGAGGTGGAGGGAGAGAGCAGTGAGGGAGAGAGGAGTACAGACAGAGTGGAGGTGGAGGGAGAGAGCAGTAAGGGAGAGAGGAGTACAGACAGAGTGGAGGTGGAGGTTGAGAGCAGTGAGGGAGAGAGGAGTACAGACAGAGTGGAGGTGGAGGGAGAGAGCAGTGAGGGAGAGAGGAGTACAGACAGAGTGGAGGTGGAGGGAGAGAGCAGTGAGGGAGAGAGGAGTACAGACAGAGTGGAGGTGGAGGGAGAGAGCAGTGAGGGAGAGAGGAGTACAGACAGAGTGGAGGTGGAGGGAGAGAGCAGTGAGGGAGAGAGGAGTACAGACAGAGTGGAGGTGGAGGGAGAGAGGTGTTCAGGTACCAGTATATCCAGACAGGCTGATTTGAGGAGAGTGATCTGGTCAGCGATGGTGAGGGTGGTGAAGCCTGGCAGGCGCTTGGCAAACTCCACTATCTTGATGATGCACTTGGTGGAGAGTTCACTGAACTTATCCCACAGCCCCAGATCCAACTGTACACGGTGGTCTGCACTGGAGTTCTGGAATAGGAGAGAGGGGGCTAAGGTGTGTGTGTGTGTGTGTGTGTGTGTGTGTGTGTGTGTGTGTGTGTGTGTGTGTGTGTGTGTGTGTGTGTGTGTGTGTGTGTGTTTGACTCACTGTAGTGTATTTGCCCAGCTGGACAAGTGAGGGAAAGGTATCTTTGTGGGCCTTGCTGACTTTGTTGACTAGCTCCTCCAGTTCTCCACTGAGCTCATAGCTCTCCAGCAACACCACCTCCTCCTTCACATCCTTCTTCTTCTTGTTCCTGTCATTACGCACCGCTGCATGACAGAGAAGAAGAAGGAGCAACGATAAGTGGTGGTGCTTATAATATCCATTTATAGGGGTGATTTCAGTGTAAACCCTAGCTATCCCACACGTACAGACAAAAACTGTAGTGAGATCCCTTTACAAATTCTTTGCCACCCAATCACTCACAACCTCTCTGTATTCAAGCAGTCTCTGATCTCCTCACACCTTTACATTTGAGCACAACTTACCCAGCAGGCAAACTGGACAAAACGGGTTGTAACGGCATCCCTCTGATGCACTGTTACTCACCTTCTTTGGACATGCCAACCTCAAAGCACTTTTGCAGCCGGCAGTACTGACAGCGATTACGGGTCACCTTGTTGATCTGACAGTTCTTGTCTCGGTGGCAGGTATACACCATGTTCTTCTGAATACTGCGCCGGAAGAATCCCTGAGAGAGTGAAGAGAGAGAGAGACCGAGGGAGAGAGACAGAGAAATACCAACAGACCAAGAGAGAGTAAAAGAGAGAGAAATAAGGCATTAAAACATCCTTAATGGTCACAAGACCATATCTCTGGAGCATAGATGGAATATGTCTCACTACATGGCCACAGGAGGTTATTTCAGCCCATGCCCTGAGATAAAGATTAGACCAGAGGACCTCCATCCTTACCAGTCACCCAATCCTTGATGCTGAAAAGCATCCCCGTAGCATGTTGCTGCCGCCACCATGCTTGATGGTAGTGATGGTGTTAGACGGGTGATGAGCCTTGTTTTCTCCAGACATAACATTTTGCATTCAGGCCAAAGAGTTCCATTTTGGTCTCAGACCACAGAATCTTTTGCTTCATGCTCTCAGAGTCTTTCACTTGCCTATTTGCCAGGCGTGCTGTTGTGTGCTTTTTTCTCAGGAATGGCTTCCGTCTGGCCCCTCTCCCATAAGCCTAGATTGGTGAAGTGCTTTAGAGAAATGTCCTTCTGGCAGGTTCTCCCATCTCAGCCAATGAACTCTGTCGTTCTGTCAGAGTGCTCATTGGGTTATTGGTCACCTCCCTGACCAAGGTTCTTACATTTACATTACATTTAAGTCATTTAGCAGACGCTCTTATCCAGAGCGTATTCTTCTTACCCGGTTATTCAGTTTGGTCAAACGGCCAACTCTAGGCAGAGTCTGGGTAGTTCCATATTTAAAAAAATGTCCAATGATGGAGACCACTGTTCTCTTTGAAACTTTCAACACTTTAGAAATAGTTGTATACCCTTCCCCAGATATATGCCTCATCATAATTATCGCTGCGATCCAGTTCCTTGGACTTCATGGTATAGTTTCTACTCTGACATGCACATCTTCTTCCTTAAAGTTTTATGACAGACTACAACTGTTTGTGTATTGCTACCACCTACTGTGCGGGGTCTTCTTCTTTGATATTATTGCCGCCCGCAAACAAATACTGTAGCTGCATGCCGCCACCTACTGTTTTGGCTGTATATCAGCCCAAATAATTAACAAAATAAACAATACAAAACTCAATGTACTCCAGATTCAACTGCCAACGCACATCCCTACAGGCTCTGGGGTCTGAGAAGGAAGGGCATCTTCAGACAGTATTCTTTGCAATGTTTTGGCAGAGAAGTCCTGGAAACCCCAAAAACCTTTCAGCCACATATACTATTATGTTCAGTTTCTTCTTTTGTTTGTTTGTGCAGTACAATAAACCACATCTCTGATAAACACCATGAACCCTACCTTCTTCACAATCAGCATATCAGTTTCCCTCAACTGTTGAACAACACTCTGAATCTCCACAGTCTGCGGAGCCATATCTTCAGCTCCCCCCGCTCATTCAACTATTTCATGTGCCTTCGTGTAGGAGACCTGCTGTATAGACCTGACCCTTACCACTTCATACTCCTTTACCCTAACCGGGCTCTCCGGGGAATTGGGAACATGGTTGCATCACAATTACAACATCGTAGAGCCTCAGATTCTTCCACAACATTCCTTTGGCACACACTTGATACAAAACAACGGCTTGGACACAGAAGCTCTCACTGCACATATCCCAACTTCGCATGAAGGGAGATACTCTTCGTCAAACATCAATAATACCGACAGGCTTTCTTCTTTTCCCCATTCACTACACACTACACCATTCAGCCGGCGTGCTCCAACTACTCCTGTATGCCACTCGTGAAGTCGACACCTTTTAACGGTGCTCTGCTACAAAAATCTAAACTCTCCACTTCATAACTCGGTAGTTTGTTGATCCTTAATGCCTTTTCCTTCTGCTCTTGTGACACACAAGAAATCAAAACAAAAACACTTCTGGTCCCTCTGACCGATTCCACCTTGATACTTCAAACGGATCTCCCAAAAATCAATTGTTAGTGAACCTTACTCCAACCAAAAACCTATACTCATTAACAACTTTCACCCTTTTTATTCAATTTTCCTTTATCACTGTCTTCCACTCTTCAGCCAAACTGCAAGGATTCACTCTCTCCACCAATGTCACTCCCACTGAGCCAGAATCATTCTTCACATCCTTGGAACGAGGCCCGAACTCGGCAGTCCTCACCGTGGGTACTTCTTCCACAGTCCCGTCAGGTTCCATCTCCGAGCTACTATCGCATGTATCCCTCTTTTTACACGTCACCAATCTTCCTCAACTCAACTCATTCTTGGCTGTCGTCACTACACATGCCACTGCAATTGATTCACCCTCACTCTTGTCACGTTCAATTTCCTTTTCTAGCTCTTCCAGAAGTTCTGTGCAATCCTCCAATTCATATTCACTCAGGACATATTTCACTTTTCTTCTGTTTCCCTTGTCTGCCATCTTCTCCTTCAGCAAGTCTTCCAGAAGGTTTGTACAATCCCCCACTCCATATTTATTCATAATACGTCCCAGGTTCTTCCTTTTGCCCTTGTCCACCATCTTCTTGAACCCATGCCCCTGGCAACCTCAGCTAGCGCTTCCTCATCTCGCCAATGCCACTCCTGTTCATCTGCGTTCCTGACATGCACTGTCAACTGTGGGACCTTATATAGCCAGGTGTGTTTCTTTCTAAATCATGTCCAAACATTTGAATTGACCACAGGTGGACTCCAATCAAGTTGTAGCGACGTTTCAAGGGTGATCAAAGGAAATTGGATGCACCTGAGCTCAATTTGGAGTGTCATAGGAAAGGGATGTGAATACTTATCTAAATGAGACATTTATATATTTCATTTTCAATACATTTGCAAAAATGTCAAAAAATGGTTTTAACCATAGGGTAGTTGTGTAGATGGGTCAGAGAGAGAGAAAATTAATTCAGACTGTAACACAACAAAATATGGCGGGGTATGAATACTATGAATACTTTGTGAAGGCATTTATGACTGGGTATATTGTGTCTCTCTGTTTTGATGTGTCTCACCTTGCAACCCTCACAGGAGCTGACCCCGTAGTGGTAGCCAGAGGACTTGTCCTGGCACACGAAACAGGGCTTGTAAATGCGGGGAGGAGGGGGTGGAGAGGGTGAACTGGGCACCATCTCCTCAGAGCTGGTGCTCTGGGTCTCCACTGCTGCTCAGAGAGAGAGAGAGAAGAGAGAGCAAGAGCGAGAGCGAGAGCGAGAGAGAGAGAGAGAGAGAGAGAGAGAGAGAGCGAGAGAGCGAGAGAGAGAGAGAGAGAGAGAGAGCGAGAAGAGAGAGAGAGAGAGAGAGAGAAAAGGGGGGCAAAGAAGTCATAGACATTATCTTACTGCACATTTCAGTACTGAAGCTAATAGGTACACTTCATGTCAGAGGATGAACATGAACATATTTCTTTCTTCCTGATGGGGGGAGAGGGAAAGAGACACAATTAGCTGATGGACAGATGGCTACACTGATAAAATCGTTATCGGCAGATGAGATTTGATTGGTGTCTCCACTACTGGGTGGAGGGGGTGGAGCCCCACCCCAGACTGTCTGACTGACTGTCAGCTAAATGGTGTGTGTGGCTGTCTTTTTTATTTGAATGCCAGCTCAACCCGAAATACTTATATACCTATAGCCACATTTGAACAAACAGACTGAAGGTAATCTCGTGATGGCACCGCGTTCTTAGGAAACTATGCAGTATTTTTGTTTTTTTATGCATTAATTCTTACACTGTTACCCCAAGAAATCTTAAGTCTTATTACATAGAGCTGGGAAGAACCATTGGATATAAGAGCAATGTCAACCAACATTACGACCAGGAATACGACTTTCCCAAAGCGGATCCTCTGTTTGGACCACCACCCAGGACAATGGATCGGATCCCAGCCGGCGACCCAAAACAACGGCGCCGCAGACTCAGACGGAGTTGTCTTCTGGTCAGGCTCTGTAGACGGGCACATTGCGCACCGCTCTTGAGCATACTACTCGCCAATGTCCAGTCTCTTGACAACAAGGTAGACGGAATTCAAGCAAGGGTTGCCTTCTAGAGAGACATCAGAGATTGTAACATTCTCTGTTTCGGAAACATGGCTCACTCCGGATATGTTATCAGAGTCGGTACAGCCACCCGGGTTCTTCACGCATGGCGCCAACAGAAAAAAACCATCTCTCAGGTAAGAAGAAGGGCGGGGGTGTATGCCTTATGATTAACGAGTCATGGTGTGATCATAACAGCATACAGGAACTCAAGTCCTTTTGTTCACCTGACTTTGAATTCCTTACAATCAAATGCTGACCGCATTATCTACCAAGAGAATTCTCTTCGACTATAATCACAGCCGTGTATATCCCCCCCAAGCAGACACCTTGACGGCCCTGAAAGAACTTCATTGGACTCTACGTAAACTGGAAACCACATATCCTGATGCTGCATTTATTGTAGCAAGGCTAATCTGAAAACAAGGCTTCCTAAATTTGATCAGCATATCAAATGCGCGACCCGGGCTGGCGAAATTCTTGATCATTGCTACTCTAACTTCGCATACAAAGCCCTCCCTCGCCCTCCTTTCAGCAAATCTGACCATGACTCCATTTTGCTCCCAGCCTATAGACAGAAACTAAAACAGGAAATGCCCGTGCTCAGGTCTGTTCAACGTTGGTCCGACGAATCTGATTCCACGCTTCAAGATTGCCTCGGTCATGTGAACTGGGATATGTTCCGGATAGCATCCGACAACAACATTGATGTTACGCTGATTCGGTGAGTGAGTTTATTAGCAAGTGCATCGGTGGAGTTGTACCCACGGTGACTATTAAAACCTTCCCCAACCAGAAACCGTGGATTGATGGCAGCATTCGCGCCAAACTGAAAGCGCTGCTTTTAATCATGGCAAGGCGACCGGAAACATGACCAAATACAAACAGTGTAGCTATTCCCTCTGTAAGGCAATCAAACAAGCTAAGCGTCAGTATAGAGACAAAGTAGAGTCGCAATTGAACGGCTCAGACACGAGACATATGTGGCAGGGTCTACAGCCAATCATGGAGTACAAACAGAAAACCAGCCCCGTCGTGGACACCGACGTCTTGCTCCCAGACAAACTAAACAACTTATTTGCTCTCTTTGAGGACAATACAGTGCCACTGACACGGCCGGACACCAAAACCTGCGGGCTCTCCTTCACCGCAGCCAACGTGAGTAAAACATTTAAATGTGTTAACCCTCGCAAGGCTGCAGGCCCAGACGGCATCCCCAGCCTCAGAGCATGCGCAGACCATGAATCCCTATCCCAGTCGGCTGTTCCCACATGCTTCAAGAGGGCCACCATTGTTTCTGTACCCAAGAAAGCTAAGGTAACTGAGCTAAATGACTATCGCCCCATAGCACTCACTTCCGTCATCACGAAGTGCTTTGAGAGACTAGTCAAGGATCATATCACCTCCACCCTACCTGACACACTAGACCCACTCCAATTTGCTTACCATCCCAATAGGTCCACAGACGACGCAATCGCAATCACACTGCACACTGCCCTAACCCATCTTGACAAGAGGAATACCTATGTAAAAATGCTGTTCATCAATTACAGCTCAGCATTTAACACCATAGTACCCTCCAAACTCGTCATTCAGCTCGAGACCCTGGGTCTCGACCCCGCCCTGTGCAACTGGGTCCTGGACATTCTGACGGGCCGCCCCCAGGTGATGAGGGTGGCAAACAACATCTCCACCCCGCTGATCCGCAACACTGGGGCCCCACAAGGGTGCGTTTTCAGCCCTCTCCTGTACTCCCTGTTCACTCATGACTGCGTGGCCATGCACGCCTCCAACTCAATCATCAAGTTTGCAGACAACACTACAGTGGTAGGCTTGATTACCAACAATGATGAGACGGCCTACAGGGAAGAGGTGAGGGCCCTCAGAGTGTGGTGTCAGGAAAATAACCTCACACTCAACATCAGCAAAACAAAGGAGATGATCGTGGACTTCAGGAAACAGCAGAGGGCGCACCCCCCTATCCACATCGACGGAACAGTAGTGGAGAAGGTGGAAAGTTTTATGTTCCTCGGCGTACACATCACGGACAAACTGAAATGGTCCACCCACACAGAGAGCATGGTGGAGAAGGCGCAACAGCGCCTCTTCAACCTCAGGAGGCTAAATAAATTTGGCTTGTCACCAAAAACACTCACAAACTTTTACAGATGCACAATCGAGAGCATCTCCGCCTGGTACGGCAACTGCTCCGCCCACAACCATAAGGCTCTCCAGAGTGTAGTGAGGTCTACAAAACGCATCACCGGGGGCAAACTACCTGCCCTCCAGGACACCTACACCACCTGATGTCACAGGAAGGACAAAAAGATCATCAAGGACAACAACCACCGAGCCACTGCCTGTTCACCCCACTATCATCCAGAAGGAGAGGTCAGTACAGGTGCATCAAAGCTGGGACTGAGCTTCTATCTCAAGGCCATCAGACTGTTAAACAGCCATCACTAACATTGAGTGGCTGCTGCCAACATACTGACTCAAATCTCTAGCCTCTTTAATAATAAAAAATTGGATGTAATAAATGTATCAGTAGTCACTTTAAACAATGCCACTTTATATAATGTTTACATACCCTACATTACTCATCTCATATGTATATACTGTACTCTATACCATCTACTGCATCCTGCCTATGCCGTTCGGCCATCGCTCATCCATATATTTATATGTACATATTCTTATTAATTCCTTTACACTTGTGTGTATAAGGTAGTTGTTGTGGAATTGTTAGATTACTTGTTAGATATTACTGTACGGTCGGAACTAGAAGCACAAGCATTTCGCTACACTTGCATTAACATCTGCTAACCATGTGTATGTGACCAATAAAATGTGATTTAATTTGAATTGTTTATGAGACTCTGCTGTCTCCCTCTGTCCCTCCCTTCTGTGTTGCAGGGGGAAAATGCACCACAATATAATATCATTTGCTTTGCGAAAGGCAAAGTCATTCAACTGCTACCAGCAAAATAAACAACGTAAAATACACACACACAGACAAACATTTTTATACACAAAGACAACATGACACCGATGGACCCCAGATGAGCGAAACCTTTGTCCATGTCTGGAAAAAATGTGTTTTTTCACCTTTTTCATCAGACTATTTCAAGTCTTTGCACAATCTAGCTACTAAATATAACTTCAAATGCACTGGGTTTTTTCCTGACTTCACAGACAAAACACATCAGCATACATTTGCATAGATATACACACACACATACATTTATAAATGGTCAAAAAGCTCATATATCCATACATTTATCCACATTCACTGACCAAGCCCCCAAACCAATCCTCTCTAA
This sequence comes from Oncorhynchus nerka, assembly GCF_034236695.1. Lineage (NCBI taxonomy): Eukaryota > Metazoa > Chordata > Actinopteri > Salmoniformes > Salmonidae > Oncorhynchus > Oncorhynchus nerka. The sequence goes on along the minus strand of NC_088397.1, from coordinate 69,175,758 downwards.
CATGCCTTTCAACTTTCACCTTCAGTCACCCCAACTTCACCTCCCCATGCCCATCCCCGAAACCCCCTGTTTTCTCTTGTTTCTTGGCCCTAAATTCCTCAGCGCAGGCTGGCCAGGGTTTAATAGAGGCCCAGGCTCATAAGCTGACCTATAAAGACTGTGTCTGGGCTGGGAAGGAGGCCCCCGACCAGGCCGACAACCTCTTTATTGGGATCCAGTCACCTTGGATAGCCATTCACACCAACAGCTGAACTCTTGCATCCCTGCCCCTTATTATTATTTTTTTTTTAATACAAAAATGGAGCTGCCACCTTGAATGGATAGAACAGCGCTGTCCCAAATGGGGTCCTCTACACCCCCCTAACCCTCCCCCTCGACCCCCTTCCAGCCCCCTCTCTCACACTGGGGCCTGCGTTTAACAAGTGGCAAGACTTCAAAAAGAGGAGAAAAGGGAATGATCTAATAAAAGAAGAGGAGACAAATGAAGAGAGAAAAAGAGAGGGTGAAATATATGGGAGTTAAGAGGACAGAGGGCTCCCAGTAGGTAGAGAGGTGGAATAAAACTCTGACCCTTTAGCTTTGACCTTGCTTGTAAGACCACCACTACCACTACCATTAGTTCTAACTACCAACAGCCTAAAAGTATACTACCACCACTACCATTAGTTCTAACTACCAACAGCCTAACAGTATACTACCACCACTACCATTAGTTCTAACTACCAACAGCCTAAAAGTATACTACCACCACTACCATTAGTTCTAACTACCAACAGCCTAACAGTATACTACCACCACTACCATTAGTTCCAACTACCAACAGCCTAACAGTATACTACCACCACTACCATTAGTTCCAACTACCAGTAGCCTAACAGTCTACTACCACCACAACCAATACCATTAATACTAGCTACCAACAGCCTAACAGTATACTACCACCACTACCATTAGCACCAGCTACCAGTAGCCTAACAGTATACTACCACCGCTACCATTAGTTCTAACTACCAACAGCCTAACAGTATACTACCACCACTACCATTAGTTCTAACTACCAACAGCCTAACAGTATACTACCACCACTACCATTAGCACCAGCTACCAGTAGCCTAACAGTCTACTACCACCACAACCAATACCATTAATACTAGCTACCAACAGCCTAACAGTATACTACCACCACTACCATTAGCACCAGCTACCAGTAGCCTATCAGTATACTACCACCACTACCATTAGCACCAGCTACCAGTAGCCTAACAGTATACTACCACCACTACCATTAGTTCTAACTACCAACAGCCTAACAGTATACTACCACCACTACCATTAGCACCAGCTACCAGTAGCCTAACAGTCTACTACCACCACGACTAATACCATTAATACTAGCTACCAACAGCCTAACAGTATACTACCACCACTACCATTAGCACCAGCTACCAGTAGCCTAACAGTATACTACCACCACTACCATTAGCACCAGCTACCAGTAGCCTAACAGTATACTACCACCACTACCATTAGCACCAGCTACCAGTAGCCTAACAGTATACTACCACCACTACCATTAGCACCAGCTACCAACAGCCTAACAGTATACTACCACCACTACCATTATCACCAGCTACCAGTAGCCTAACAGTATACTACCACCACTACCATTAGCACCAGCTACCAGTAGCCTAACAGTCTACTACCACCATGACCAATACAATTAGTACTAGCTACCAATATCCTTTATCATGACTCACAGTTCCATTCCATTACACATAAGAGTCATTGGATGGAACTGTCTTCTTTGGGGGGAGTTTTGTAAGAACCATGACACTCGGTCTGAACATTAACACGCATTGCTTGAGGTACGGTTTTGGAAGCATAAGGACCTTATCTTTCATATCGGCAAGAAATAATAATAATTTTAAAAATGTTCAATTTAAACACACCTTTATGGGGTTAGGGTTCCATCATGGCCATATTAACATGTTATAGATGGAGGATTACCTGTTCTAATTAGCCATATGCTTCCCCAAACACCTCTGTAAATGGAAGACATGTTGTCACTGAAAAATACTGTTGGCTGCAGCTGTGTTAAAACCAGTCAAAACAGTGTTCAGTAAGTGTGTATTTTGCATTCATGAAATTATTTTGATGTGATGTGAAAGTAGAGGGATTTATGTTTTTAGAACCGTATCACAACTGAGAATCGATTCATGTTTAGATGGAGTATTTGGCTGTTTTGGCTTCTAGAGCCAATGCCCCCTTTAAACAGAACCTGTAAGGTCATTGGACTAAGGAGTAAAGTTTGGCTCCTTTAGTCCAATACCAATTTTTTTATTGTCACATACACTGCAGTGAAATATGTTGTTTCACAGGGTCAGACATAGCATTTAGACGCCACCGGAGCAAATTACGGTGCTTTGCTGAAGCACGTCAACCAACTTTTCACCTTGTCGGCTCAGATATTTGAAAGAGCAACCTTTCGGTTACTGGCCCAACAGTCTAACCACTAGGCTACCTGCCACCCAATACCATTAGTACTAGTTTTTCAAGCCGATTTAAGTCAAAACTGTAACTAGGCCACTCAGGGACATTCAATGTCTTCTAGGTAAGCAACTCCAGTGTATATTTGGCCTTTTAGGTTATTGTCCTGCTGAAAGGTGAATTTGTCTCCCAGTGTCTGCTGGAAAGCTGACTTAAAGAGATTTTCTTCTAGGATTTTGCCTCTGCTTATCTCTATTCTGTTTCTTTTTATCCCCAAAAAAGACCTAGTCCTTGCCGATGACAAGCATACCCATAACATGATGCAACCACCACCATGCTTAAAAATATGAAGAGTGGTACTCAGTGATGTGTTATGTTGGATTTGCCCCAAACATAATATTTTGTATTCAGGACATAAATGTAATTTCTTTTTTTGCAGTTTTACTTTAGTGCTTTATTGCAAACCAGATGCATGTTTTGAAATATCCTTCTCATCACACTGTCAGCTAGGTTCGTATGCTAATTAATTACTTAAAAATGTGATTTTCTGTATTTTTGTTTTAGATTCCGTCTCTCACAGTTGAAGTGTACCTATGATAAAAATTACAGACCTCTACATGCTTTGTAAGTAGGAAAACCTGCAAAATCGGCAGTTTATCAAATACTTGTTCTCCCCACTGTATGTGCTTTCTTGAGCAGGGGGACCTTTCGGGCGCTGCAGGATTTCAGTCCTTCACGGTGTAGTGTGTTATTGTTTTCTTGGTGATTATGGTCCCAGCTGCCTTGAGATCATTGACAAGATCCTCCCGTGTAGTTCTGGGCTGATTCCTCACCGTTCTCATGATCATTGCAACTCCACAAGGTGAGATCTTGCATGGAGCCCCAGGCCCGAGGGAGATTGACAGTTCTTTTGTGTTTCTTCCACTAGCGAATAATCGCACCAACTGTTGTCACCTTCTCACCAAGCTGCTTGGCGATGGTCTTGTAGCTCATTCCAGCCTTGTGTAGGTTACAATCTTGTCCTGACATCCTTGGAGAGGTCTTTGGTGGAGAGTTTGGAATCTGATTGATTGACTGCTTCTGTGGACAGGTGTCTTTTTTATAGGTAACAAACTGAGATTAGGAGCACTCCCTTTAAGAGTGTGCTCCTAATCTCAGCTCGTTACCTGTATAAAAGACACCTGGGAGGCAGAAATCTTTCTGATTGAGAGGGGGTCAAATACTTATTTCCCTCATTAAAATGCAAATCAATTTATAACATTTTTGACATGCGTTTTTCTGGATTTTTTTGTTGTTATTCTGTCTCTCACTGTTCAAATAAACCTACCATTAAAATTATAGACGGATAATTTCTTTGTCAATGGGCAACGTACAAAATCAGCAGTGGATCAAATACTTTTTTCCTTCACTGTATGTAACTGTTTTAAAGTCCCTGAGCGGAAGGACGCATGTATCTTTTTAGTGACTGGTTGTATTGATACACTATCCAATGTGTAATTAATAACTTCACCATACCTTACAGAGGTAGTCATTCAAAAATCATGTTAAACACTACTATTGCACCCAGAGTGAGTCCATGCAACTTATTATGTGACTTGTTAAGCACATTTTTACTCCTGAACTTCTTTAGGCTTGCCATAACAAAGGGGTTGAATACCTATTGACTCAAGACATTTCAGTTTTGAATTTTTAATTAATTTGTCAAAATTTAAAAAAAGATAATTCCACTTTGAAGTTATTGTGTGTAGGCCAGTGACACAAAATATCAATTGAAAACATTTTTATTCAGGCTGTAACACAAATCAATGTATAAGTCAAGGGGTGTGAATACTTTTTGAAGGCACTGTATGTACATATTATGTACATTGAAATGCAGAGAAAGAGAGAAGATCCTAGATCCACCTGACTGGAAGAGAGAGCCTCAGCCTGAAAAAACGCTGCTCTCTCCTTTTCCATTCCCCCCGATGTCCGTGACCCTACGGAAATGTAATTAGCATATAAAAAAAAAATCCTAATAAAATTACGTCTGTTAAAGTTAAACATATCTGCTTTTTTTGCATTGGGTGGGTCTTAATCCACCGCATCCACCAATGTCGCACTTCTGCATCTGCGGTAAAAGGTGGTGAACTAGAGCGGTGTTTGTCAGACTACAAGACATCCCGAAACTCGGTCTTCTCACAAAATCGTCTGTAGTGTCCGAATGGGTTGGTTGCTACAACAGCCAAATTGTGAAGGAGCTTTAGTTAAGACCGTATGCTAACTTTTCATCCATATGTCATATACATTGCCCTATTGGGACTGTGAAGCATTTTTTCTTATTTTGGCTCTATACTCAAATTGTTTTATTTGAACTCAAACAATGACTATAAGGTTAAAACCTCTACGGGAGCGGTGTCCCTCCCGCGGGACAGTTGAGGTAACGTAGGCTAATTTTGATTAGCATGAGGTTGTAAGTAACAAGAACATTTCCCAGGACATAGACATATCTGATATGGGCAGAAAGGTTAAATTCTTGTTAATCTAACTGCACTGTCCAATTTACAGTAGCTATTACAGTGAAATAATACCATGCTGTTGTTGGAGGAGAGTGCACACTTATGAATTTGAAAATGTATTAATAAACCAGTTAGGCACATTTGGGCAGTCTTGATACAACACTTAGAACAGAAATACAATGGTTCATTGAATCAGTCTAAAATGTTGCACATACACTGCTGCTATCTAGTGGCCAAAATCTAAATGGTGCCTAGATTCCTAAGTCATATATTGGCCTTTCTCTTGCATTTCAAAGATGATAAAGTGTTATATTCTCCTACATTAATTTCACATTTCCACAAACTTCAAAGTGTTTCCTTTCAAATGGTATCAAGAATATGCATATCCTTGCTTCAGGCCCTGAGCTACAGGCAGTTAGATTTGGGTATGTCATTTTAGGCGAAAATTGAAAAAGGGTCCGATCCTGTGCAGACTATCAACTTATATTTGAGGGTTTTCTCACCCATATCGGGTGAACTGTTTACAAATTACAGCACCTTTTGTACATAGTCCACCCATTTTAGGACATCAAAAGTATTAGGATGAATTCACTTATGTGCATTAAAGTAGTAAAAAGTTCATTATTTTTTCCCATATTCATAGCACGCAAATGCATCCAAATTTGTTGGATACATTTGCTGTTTGTTTTGGTTGTGTTTCAGATTATTTTGTGCACAATAGAAACGAATGGTAAATAATGTATTGTGTCATTTTTGAGTCACTTTTATTGTAAATAAGAATAGAATATGTTTCTAGACACTTCTACATTCATGTGGATTCTACATTAATGTGGACCATGATTACGGATAATCCGAAATAAATCTTTAATAATGATGATTGAGACAGCTAACACAGACAAATATCATACCCCCAAGACATGCTAAACAATAAAAGGGGAGGTTAGCATTTCTGGGGAGGGGGTATGATATTTGTGAGTCTGTAACGGTTTACCTGATATGGATGAAAATACCTTCAAATTAAAGCTGACAGTTTGCACTAAATACAAACTTTTGCATTAAAATAAATCACTGTCCCAATAATTATGGTGGTTACTGCATGTCATATGGATCTTACAGGTGAGAAATATCCAGCATACGCACAGTCTTGTTTCACTAAACTTGCGGTGAGGGGACACATTGATTCCTATTCAAAGTCCTATTTTCCTTAACCCCTAACCCTTACCTTTGCCCTAACCTTAACCCCAACCCTAACTCCTAACCTTAACCCTTAACCTTTAAACCCTAATCCTAATTGTAACCCTAATATAATTCTAACACTAACCCCCCTAGAAATAGCCTTCTGGTCCCCAAAAGTAAAATTAAACATGTTCACACACACACACACACACACACACACACACACACACACACACACACACACACACACACAGTGTGTTAAATGTATGCCATGATAAAGGGATCCTTTCATTTTCTGTCTTCAGCGTGGTTGTGTGGGCGACAGTGTGACGCATCGCCTGAGGGGCAGCTCAGACGTCTCAGGGTTGGGCTTCAGCCAGAATAGGGCGCTGACAGACCCTCTCAAAGGGATGTTACTATGGAGTATCTACACAAGTCTATATATCTTAAAGTGGCCTTGTGATTTTGTTTACGTTTGCCTTCCCTTGTATTTTTCTCTAATAGTCCTTAAAAGAGGCACATTTTGGATCATCAACAAAATAGTTTTAGGGGCAATAGTTTTTCCTAACCCAGTGATCTGACCAGGAAAAAACTAATGTCCTAGTTATACCATGGCAATACGCAATAGTAGTTTTCCCTGGTCAGGTCTGATGACGTTATGTAGTTCTCGAATTAAACAATAAGGCCTAAGGGGGTGTGGTATATGGCCAATATACCATGGCTAAGGGCTGTTCTTAGGCAATTATCAGTACAAACTGGTTGGTTCGAGCCCTGAATGCTGATTGGCTGACAGCTGGTGTAAATCAGACCGTATACCATGGGGATGACAAAACATGTATTTATACTGCTCTAATTACGTTGGTAACCAGTTTATAATAGCAATAAGGTACCTCGGGGATTTGTGGTATACAGAAATCTCTAGATAATGCCATTGTGTATTTAAGCAATAATGCTTGAGGGAGTGTGGCATATGGTTAATATACCATGGCTAAGGCCTGCATCCAGGCACTCCGCATTGCGTCGTGCATAAGAACAGCCCTTAGCCGTAGTATATTGGCCATATACCACACTCCCTCAGGCATTATTGCTTAAATACACAATGGCATATTCTAGAGATTTCTGTTGTGGCAACATTATGGAATCTCAGTACATGACTGTAGGCGCTCAGTTTTAAATTGGCCATGCTCCAATCTATGGTGCTATCAGGTCTCTAAAGACTCATTTGGTTTGCAAATTCACATTTTACATAACTTCTCGCCTCACAAAATGTTCAGGAATGTGCTGTGGAATGTGTGTGTGTTTGTGAATGTGTGTGAGTGTGGGTTGGCTTCAACATAGGAACATGTTGAAATGTGTGTAATGGTTTTCAGTGTTACTTTCAGTGTGAAACAGAGGAACAACAACAACACACACACACACACACACACACACACACACACACACACACACACACACACCACCTAAGCCTGATCTGAAGGAGAAAATGGAGACTACATTAACAGTCATCCCATTCAGTACATACCAATAAACAGGAAAAAAAATCCCATGTGTGTCTTCAAACCCATATCCTCTACCATTACCACTCACTCTTTGAACTGAGCATGCTGTGGGCAGTATGAATGTCTGAAATTATTTAATGGGTGGTTGTAGGTCTATTTGTACAGATAACCTATAGGAAAAAGATAGGCCTGAACCCCAGGAGAGGATATGCTGATTGTGTATATGTGTGTGCGGGGAGATTACATTTCTGTCAAATGTGGAACAGTGGCACTTCCTTTCATCAGCCATTATTAAGTTTAATACCTGCAACCCCCCCCCCCCCCTCCCCTCCTTCCTCACCTCCTTTCCCCTGCCTGGCCTGTCCCATATCCCCCACTCCCTACCTCTCTCCCTCCTCCTGCCTTCCTGCCCTGTTGGGAGGAAGAGTGCTTCCTGTCATTGGGAGCCTCTTTGAAAGGAAAGGCTGTGATAAAACCAGGCTACTGTCAAGGAGATGGCTCCATAAAAACAGAAACACCAAACACAGAGGAAAGAGGGGGTCACACACAAACACACAAGTGCACACCAATGCATGCACACACACAATCCGGGAGGAATTATCACACCCTTACTAGAATGACACAGCGATGTGGGCTCCCGAGTGGCACAGCGGTCTAAGGCACTGCATCTCAGTGCACTACAGTCCCTGGATTGAATTCAGGGTGTATTACATCTGGCCCTGATTGGGAGTTCCATATGGCGTTGCACAATTGGCCCAGCGTCGTCTGGATTTGGCCGGTGTCAGCAGTCATTGTAAATAAGAATTTGTTCTTAACTGACTTTCCTAGTTAAATAAATAAAATAGAGCACACACACACACTGACAGATAACGTGGAGTTTAATGCAGCAAGTTCACCTACCAAGGATGAGTTTGTGCAATCATCCCACTCAGAAAGCCCTAATTAATGTCTTACTATTGTATATGTTAACTCTATAAATACAACTGTGCAGAATCTGATGCAGTGTTTTTAATGTAATATTTACTCCCATATGTTTTTCTCCTAACAGAGACAGGAAGGCAGGGCTTCTCTGTGTGGGTGGTGGGGGGGTAATAGCAATTACCTGTGGTTAATATCCTCTTGGCTTCATAGTTACATGATGGCGGTTTTCGATAGGCTACCTCTTGTCCAGCACATGCAATGTGGAAGATTGATGTGTGAGGGATTGCCCCTCTCATTCAGCGGTCTGCAAACAAGGCTGCCTTTCTTCTTTACAACACCTCATCAAGCGACCTTTTTATTTCGCTTTTTTTTTTGATGAAACAGAGTCAACGTATCCCCTCATCTCCACTACTCTCGAACTAGCCCTAGTATCAGCACAGCACTTTCCTGTCAGATGACCAACACCATTCTTCAAACAGCCACGCTTTCCTAAACCCACCTTGACAACCAACAACACTAAGACACACACACACACACACACATACACTACCGAATTCCCAAATGTTCCCATTGTTTCCTAACATCCAACCATTGAAGTCAATGTGTTGTGGCCATGGATGGGAAAGACTTAAGACACAACAAGGAGTGGAATTAAAGAGTTTGAGACAAGATGGAACAAGATGGAACAAGACTAGGTGGAACAGACTATTCACTTCAATGGGTGACGCAGTGCTGCCTGGCTTCTGCCTCATGCTAACTGGTTCTCAATAACTTTCCCAAGATAATGCCATTACTTTGAAGATTGTTTGAGCTATATGAAATTGGCAAACAATTTGTCATTACTTTCAAAGTGGTTCAGTCATCGCAATTACTAAATCACTCATCTGACTGAGCGAGGTTCGAGTATCCAAATAACCTAGCTACGAAACCCACAAGTCATTTCAGCTCACTTGCATCCATGACAACTACTTTGTGTTTGCATTTTAAGAGTGAAATGCTCAATCAGTATATCAACGTATCAGTCTCTCAAAATCAATACATTTTGTGTGGTCGGCTGGTATAGCACATCAGAATAAAATCCAGCTAGTAACTCGAGTGCAATTCAAACATACACTACTACACTACTACTAGGCTTCACTACTACTACTACACATAGACATAATCAAGTTCGTGGAGAGTGACGGGGTGTAACATGGAGTCCTTCTCCACTGGCCCTGGCCCAGTGGCACTATGTGAAGGCCAGCCTAAAGGCGTCCCAGGACAATGTGTAGGACCCATAGGAGTGGACGCATCATGGGACGGACAGCCCATAGTATTTACTGTGTTCCCTTGCCCACTGAAGTCAGGCTATAAAATGCCATTAACGAATTCCATCACCGGCCTGTGAAATCTGTGCAGGCACACAGAGGGATGGCCGTCTAAGCGCTGGGACAGACACACGAAGCACACACACGCAAACACACACGCACACACACACGCACACGCACACACGCACACACACACACTGGGTGTATTCTCTCTCATTCTCCCTCTCAACCCACTCAGCTACCATCTACCTCACAAATAGTATTTCCCTCTGTCTCCCTATCCTTGTCTTAGACAGATTCAATCAAACTGGCCCTAGTATGTTTGTGTATTTTTTTACTTTACAAACTGCTGCCTTTGTGCATACAGGAAATGTATTATGAAAACTAAAACATACACCTGTGAGGAGTGTAAAAGTATTTGGCATTTTTTATTTGACCATGAAAAGTGTGTTTATGCTTTACTAAATATTGCAATGTAGGTTTGATTCTCCCTGTCCATTGAAATATGCTCACCTTGCAGTTCATCTTCAACCATATTGTTTCATCCTGAAGCCATAGCACTTTAGTCAAACTACGTTGAACAAAAACATCAATGCAACTTGTAAAGTGTTGGTCCCATGTTTCATAAGCTGAAATAAAAGATCCCCAAAATTGTTCGTACACACAAAAAGCTTATTTCTTTCAAATGTTGTGAAAAAATGTGTTTACATCTCTCTTAGTGAGAATTTTTCCTTTATCAAAATAATCCATCCACCTGACAGGTGTGGCATATCAAGAAGTTGATTAAACAGCGTGATCATTACACAGGTGCACCTTGTGCTGGGGGGACAATAAAAGGCCACAAAAATGTGCTGTTTTGTCACACAACACAACGCCACAGATGTCTAAAGTTTTTAGGGAGCATGCAGTTGGCATGCTGACTGCAGGAATGTCCACCAGAGCTGTTATCCGAGAATTCAATGTTCATTTCTCTACCATAAACCGCCTCCAACGTCGTTTTAGAGAATTTGGCAGTACGTCCAGCCAGCCTCACAACCACATACCACGTGTATATCGTTGTGTGGGTGAGCGGTTTGCTTTTGTCAACGTTGTGAACAGAGTGCCCCATGGTGGCAGTGGGGTTATGGTATAGACAAGCATAAGCTACAGACAACAACACATTTTATCGATGGCAATTTGAGATGCACAGAGATACCGTGACAAGATCCTGTGGCCCATAGTCACGCTGCATGATATAAATGGTGGCATTTTTTAAAGGTATCTGAGACCAACAGACGCATATTTGTATTCCTAGTCATGTGAAATTCATAGATTAGGGTCTGAATTGATTTATATTGACTGATTTTCTAAAATAAACTGTAACTCAATAACATCTCTGAAATTGTTGCATGTTCCATGTTGTAACCCTATTTCACCTGACCTTCCTAACATACAGTAGCTATGATGTGGCTACATGACCATCAAGGCGGTTTTGTATAAGACATCAAGGGGAGAGAGCGGAGAATCAGAGAGAGTCAGGGGTATACTCCTAGAGAAGACATGCTGGTGTATTCTCTGCTGAAAGGATGAAACCCCCCGAGTACAGAAGAAGTGATGGAATTATATGGGGTAAATGTTCATCCCTGATCAAACCCCCTTCACTTCTCTTTCATCCCTCTCTTCTCACTGGCCCGTCACCGCAGGCAGTTTCATCTCTTAATTGAGCCTTTTGTAATTATAATTGAATAATTAAAGGCCTTCATTAAAGGCGAACACATTATGTTTAACAATTCTGACAAGACAAAGACCCGACTGTATGCATGATTCAGTGAGATGAACACACACACAGCAGCAAACTCATAAGCACTCAAAATAATGCTATGTAACAGTGTTGCTTCAGTGTAAGTTTTGTATCCGCCCCTCTCCTCGCCCCAACCTGGGCCGAATCAGGGACCCTCTGAACACATTAACAACTGCCTCCCACAAAGCACCGTAACCCATCGCTGCACAAAAACTGTGGCCCTTGCAGAGCAAGGGAAACAAATTGCTTAAAGGTCTCAGAGCGATCGATGTCACCTATTTAAACGCTACTAGCGTGCACCACTACCTAGCAAGCCACCGCCTCTTTCTCCGCAGCACCCAGTGATACTGGTCAACAGCATCAATGTAACAACATTACTTCCGTCCCTCTCCTCACCCCAACCTGGGCTTGAACAAGGGACCCTCTGAACACATCGACAACAGTCACCCTCGAATCATCGTTACCTATCACTCCACAAAAGTCACGGCCCTTGCAGAGCAAGGGAAACAACTATTTCAAGGACTCAGAGAGAGTGACGTGACTTACTAGCACGCACCGCTAGCAATCCATTTCACACCAGTTACACTTGTTTGGTGTTGCTTTCCTCATTGTACAGTACAGTGCCTACTTTATACTCAGTAGTGTTTAAAATTATCCCTTTCTCTTTATTTTTTAGGAAGCCCACTATTGTGCAACGAGGGACACACAAGCACGCGCGCACGCACGCACGCACGCACGCACGCACGCACACACACACACACACACACACACACACACACACACACACACACACACACACACAGGTCCTGACTTTGGCCTGTCTGTGCTCTCTCCATAACCTCTGACATTTAAACAAAGGGAGGCAGAGAGGTCTTGAACTCTCACATTAAAACAACAAAAAACAGGAAAGATAGCCACACACAGACACAGACACACATACACACAGATGCACACAACCCCCCCCACACACACACACCCCAGGGCCCCCTGAATGCCTATCCCAGATTATGAGAATTTAGAGAAGTAACATGATCAAGTTCCACACTGTGACAGAGACTCTATTCCAATCTACCCCCTGGATGGATCCTCCACACACAGGTTGGCTGTGTTGATACTAGTGCTGATACTTTGTGCTCTCCTGTAGGCCAAACATTCTATTCTGCTGGTGTCATATGAGAAAGACCTACAGCCTTCCGAATATTTACGTTATCAAATTGGTGTTTGGCAAGGTGAGGATGAGTCATAGCTAGCTCATCCATCTGAAAGAGAAACAATGAGGGCTAACCGGTGTGAATATAGTGGGGGAATTACACCTCTTCGCCAGTTATTGGGAACAGAGGATTGAAACAGAACACCGGTCTAAAGAAGAACACTCAATGCTCTAGCTCTCTCTCTCTTCTCTCTCCACCGCCAGGGCCATCCACACACAACTCCACACCTATCAAAGGACATTTTTGTAGTCTATATCCTGTGTTTTCATTCTCACTCTTTCTCAAACTCCCTAACAACTGATAGTATTTTGTGAAGAGAACCAACTGCTGTAGACTACAATAAGAGACAATTAGTTTATAAACAGAACTTAATTCGTTCAAGGTGTTCGTGGAAAAATAGATCTTGTTCTCTTCAACTGAAAAGTGTTGTGATGGCCACTATGCACATTTGCACAAACATACATGTAATTACTCTGTAATAAGGACACTATAGGACCTAACGTGTTACCAAAGGAATGCCCATAGTTTCGATGTTGAAATATAGGCTAATTGTATAGTAAGTAGTAAGTAAGTAGTATATTGTTGTTCTGTCCCTTCAGATGTTGGCAATTGTATTAAGCAAGTTGAGACCGGCTGTGGCCTTGTTCACCTTGACAGATAATCCGTCTTCATTTAAGGGAAACACTGTGGGGCTGACAGCGCCTGAAACGCCAGTGTCTTCACGATTAAAGAAGATATATAGGTCTTTCACCTGGAAGACCTGAAACTAACCAGCACACAGTGTAGCCTACTGCCATGAATTTGAACTCACCTTTATTAAACCAAAACAAAAGGTGCTAAGGGGTAGAGCCTTGCATAAAAGTCTGTAGGCCAACTGGATAAAATTGATAAATATAACACCTTTAATCATTTTCCCTGTCTTTTCACGCAGCCTGGTCTCATAGACTAAATGTAACATAGTAAATGTAAATCCGGGGCACTCAAATGAGTAAATAGTGGGGTACGCCATACAGGTAAAACATGAGCCTATCATAATAATTAAAACATCAAGAAAAGTGTAGGCTATTACACCACTTTTTTTTATCATTACTGCATATCAGAGGCATAGCCGTGGGAAGTAGGGGTCAGAGGGTGATGCAGCACCCCCTGAAAAATCTGTAACATATTATACAAATTGCAATTCGGATTTAAAAAAAGAATTGCAACATATTATATGGAATAGATGATTGATATCCACAAATGAATACATACCATATGAAATGTAACATATCATACTAATTGGAGTGTCCCCGATTTACATTTGCTACAGTATATTACGTCTAGGTTGGAACGTATTATTTTAGCTCAATGACAAGGCCCCCTCATCTTTCATATTCAAATGAGCATGCCAGAAACTACATGTGTCCAGAGACAGAGTATTATCATATGAAATACAGTGGTGAGGGTAAATAGGCTACATAACAATAACAACTCCAGTTCATTTCTCACACCCATTCTCTTTCACTCCATCTCACTCAAACAGGCATTAAACAGGCTCCCGAGTGGCACAGCGGTCTAATGCACTGCATCTCAGTGCTAGAGGCGTCACTACAGCCTGGTTCGAATTCAGGCTGTATCACAACCGGCTGTGATTGGGAGTTCCATAGGGCGGCGCACTATTGTTCTGGGTTTGGCTGGTGTAGACTGTCATTGTAAATAAGAATTTGTTCTTAACTGACTTGCTTAGTTAAATGAAAACATTTAAACAATGCTGTGTGTTAGCTAAGGGCAAAGCCTCCAGAAAGAGAGAGGGCCCTGTTGTACTCCAAGGCCTGGGCAAAGCCTCCAGAAAGAGAGAGGGCCCTGTTGTACTCCAAGGCCTGGGCAAGCCTCCAGAAAGAGAGAGGGCCCTGTTGTACTCCAAGGCCTGGGCAAAGCCTCCAGAAAGAGAGAGGGCCCTGTTGTACTCCAAGGCCTGGGCAAAGCCTCCAGAAAGAGAGAGGGCCCTGTTGTACTCCAAGGCCTGGGCAAAGCCTCCAGAAAGAGAGAGGGCCCTGTTGTACTCCAAGGCCTGGGTAAAGCCTCCAGAAAGAGAGTGTGCCCTGTTGTACTCCAAGGCCTGGGTAAAGCCTCCAGAAAGAGAGGGCCCTGTTGTACACCAAGGCCTGGGTAAAGCCCCCAGAAAGAGAGGGCCCTGTTTGTACTCCAAGGCCTGGGCAAAGCCTCCAGAAAGAGAGGGCCCTGTTGTACTCCAAGGCCTGGGTAAAGCCTCCAGAAAGAGAGAGGGCCCTGTTGTACTCCAAGGCCTGGGTAAAGCCCCCAGAAAGAGAGGGCCCTGTTGTACTCCAAGGCCTGGGTGGTAAAGCCTCCAGAAAGAGAGAGGGCCCTGTTGTACTCCAAGGCCTGGGCAAAGCCTCCAGAAAGAGAGAGGGCCCTGTTGTACTCCAAGGCCTGGGTAAAGCCTCCAGAAAGAGAGTGTGCCCAAGGCCTCAGTTGTTGCTGGGTCAAGCCGTACTGTCCTACTTATTCATGCATTTATTCATTTTTCATTAACAGTTTTGCCCTCAAATGAACCTTTAAGTTAGATAATTATGTTTTTATGTTGTTATTCGCATTGCATCAGATCCCTTTAAAGGATCAATTTTCATCTTGACTTTGGTTGTTAGTTTCCTAACACCTCACAAGGTCAAGGGGCCCATATTGTGAGAGAGAGCTAAATCCTTCATCTGAAGTCATTCAGAAAGAAAACAAACATGATGATGAATAAATACACAGTCACACACACACACACGCTAAGTACATAAACAAACAAACTGGAGGGTGAGAATGGGCACAGAGAATCCAATGGAATCTGGCTCTTCCTGTGGAGAGAGCTCTATGATAACAACACCAGCACTCTGATAAGGACACACATACAAACACACATACTCTCTCTCTCTCTCTCTCTCTCTCTCACACACACACACACACACACACACACACACACACACACACACACACACACACACACACACACACACACACACACACACACACACACACACACACACACACACACTGAGATAGTCGCTCTTCCGGATGATTACAATAACACCACCAGTCTAATGAGGAGTGTAAAAATCCTGGCTCTGCACAAACACACACAAACACAACATGAGTCAAGAGAGGAGACAGAGCAAACACGTCACTTACACTGAACACTGGCCATTCCAGCCCAGGCAAAGGGGTCCAGACCAGGGAAGAAGGGGGTGGCCTTGCCCAACATGCAAGCCCCCTGAGTGGATACGTCAAAGAGCGGCCGGGGGGCAAGAGCCTCCATACAGTCAAACATGCTCCTCGCTCTATCTCCACACACACTATAGTTTGACAAGCAACCACAACAGTCTTTCTTGGCTGTGGTTGTTCAGCTGAGCTCAGCTAGCAGTGACGTCTCAAAGGAATTTCCACACAGAACAAAACAAGAGCAGCTCAGAGAAGGACTGGCTCTCCAGGCTTGTGGTTGTTGTCGGTTCCACTCTGATAAAGTCCTCGACTGCCCTCTCTCTCTCTCTCTCTCTCTCTCTCTCTCTCTCTCTCTCTCTCCCCCTCTCTCTCTCTCCCCCCCCCCTCTCTCTTTTGCTCCCTACCACTCCCTCTCTCTCTCTCTCTCTCTCTCTCTCACTCTGTGTGTGTGTATGTTGGTCTTAGAGTTGAACAGCTTTCTTTCTTTGGTTCTGGTCTTCACTTGAGCTTTTCTCTCGAGCTCCAGACTGCTTCCCTCTCTCTCACACTCAGTCGTCAGTCTCTCGAGCCCTCTCTCCCCTCTGAGTGTCTCTCCTTCGCGGCTGTAACTGATCCAAACACCCCTTTCTCCTCAGCTCTCTGAGCCTCTCACACACAGCCAGTGACACTGTGGAGTGAACCAACTGCCTGTTCTCTCAGCAGAGACAGGGGAGAAAGAGAAGGGAGGAGGGGGGAGGGACCTAGAGAGCCGGGGGCGGCCTCTCAGAGTCAGGTTGGTCACAAACTTTCTCTTGCTCCTATTTTCACTGTCAGCTTTCCCGCCCTCTTTTCTCTTCTCTTCATATTTCATATTTGACAAATGAAAACAAACACTATGCCTCCTTTTGGGGCGGCAGGGTAGCCTAGTGGTTAGAGCGTTGGACTAGTAAAATAAAGGTAAAAAAAAAAAATATATATATTTCTCTTTCTCTCAGCCCCCCTCCTTTCACTCCTTTCTCAAATGAAAATCATCCCCCCTCCTCAATCAATCCATCAATCAAATGTATTTATAAAGCCCTTTTTACATCAGCAGATGTCACAAAGTGCTTTACAGAAACCCAACCTAATACCCCAAACAGCAAGAAACACAGATGTAGAAGCACGGTGGCTAGGAAAACTCCCTAGAAAGGCAGGAACCTAGGAAGAAACCTAGAGAGGAACCAGGTTCTGAGGGGTGTCCAGTCCTCTTCTGGCTGTGCCGGGTGGAGATTATAAGAATACGTGGCCATTTAAGGCCAGATTGTTCTTCAAGATGTTCAAACGTTCATAGATGACCAGCAGGGTCAAATAATCACAGTGGTTGTAGAGGGTGCAACACATCAGTACCTCAGGAGTAAATGTCAACAGCTTTTTCAAAAAATGTTGAGAGGAATGTGAGATTCGATATAAGCCGATATTTTTTTACATTTTCCAGGTCAAGGTTTGGCTTTTTCAAGATATGCTTTATTACTGCCACTTTTAGTGAGTTTGGTACACATCCGGTGGATAGAGAGCTGTTTATTATGTTCAACAAAGGAGGGCCAAGCACAGGAAGTAGCTCTTTTAGTAGTTTAGTTGGAATAGGGTCCAGTATGCAGCTTGATGGTTTAGATGCCATGACTATTTTCATGAATGTGTCAAGAGATTTAAAAAAAATGTGAGTGTCTCCATTGATCCAAGGTCCTGGCAGTGTTGTGCAGACTCAGGACAACTGAGCTTTGGAGAAATAAGCAGATTAAAAGCGGAGTCCGTCATTTGCTTTCTAATGATCATGATCTTTTCATTGAATAAGTTAATGAATTTATCACAGCTGAGGTGAAGGTTATTCTCTTTTATTGAATACTGCTTTTTAGTTAGCTTTGCCACATTACATTTTTTTAAATGTTGGATTGTTCTTATTCTCCTCAATTAGGTTGGAAAAATAGGATGACCGAGCAGCGGTGAGGGCTCTTCGATATTGCACAGTAATGTCTTTCCAAGCTAGTAGGGAAGACTTCCAGTTTGGAGGAGCACCATTTACGTTCCAATTTTCTGGAAGCTTCCTTCAGGGGTCGGGTATTTCTGTATACTAGGGAGCAAATTTCTTGTGACAAATGTTTTTTGTTTTTAGGGGTGCGACTGCATCTAGGGTATTATGCAAGGTTAAATTACATTTGTTGCGATTGCAAACGTAATAAAATGGTGGTCCGATAGTCCAGGATTATGAGGAAAAACATTTTAATCCACAATATTTATTCCATGGGACAAAACTAGATCCAGAGTATGACTGTGGCAATGAGCAGGTCCGGAGACATGTTGGACAAAACCCACTGAGTCGATGATGGCTCCGAAAGCCTTTTGGAGTTGGTCTGTGGACTTTTCCATGTGAATTAAAAAAATATATATATATTTTTTAAAATATTTTTATTATCTGCCATGACTACAAGTTCTGATAGGAACTCAGGGAACTCAGTGAGGAATGCTGTATAAGGCCCAGGAGGCCTGTAAGCAGGAGCTATAAAAAATGATTGAGTTGGCTACATAGATTTCATGACTTCTTTTTTGTAAATTGAAATTTGCTGTCATAAATGTTAGCAACACCTCCGCCTTTGCGGGATGCGCGGGGGGATATGGTCACTAGTGTAACCAGGAGGAGAGGCCTCATTTAACACCGTAATTCATCATGCTTGAGCCATGTTTCAGTCAGGCCAATCACATCAAGATTATGATCAGTGATTAGTTCATTGACTATGACTGCCTTGGAAGTGAGGGATCTAACATTTTAAGTAACCCTGTTTTGAGATGTGAGATATCACAATCTCTTTTAATAATGACAGGAATGGAGGAGGTCTTTATTCCAGTGAGATTGCTAAGGCGAACACCACCATGTTTTGTTTTGCCCAACCTAGATCGAGGCAGAGACACGGTGGCAGACTCCACTAAGCTGCCTGGCCTGCACCCTACCTCATTGTGGAGCTAGAGGAGTTAGAGCCCTGTCTATGTTCATAGGTAAGATGAGAGCACCACTCCAGCTAGGATGGAGTCCATCACTCCTCAACAGGCCAGGCTTGGTCCTGTTTGTGGGTGAGTCCCAGAAAGAGGGCCAATTATCTACAAATTCTATCTTTTGGGAGGGGCAGAAAACAGTTTCCAACCAGCGATTGAGTTGTGAGACTGCTGTAGAGCTCATCACTCCCCCTAATTGGGAGGGGGCCAGAGACAATTACTCGATGCCGACACATTCTAGCTGATTTACACATGGAAGCTATGTTGCACTTGGTGACCTCTGACTGTTTCATCCTAACATCGCTAGTGCCGACGTGGATAACAATATCCCTAAACTATCTACACTCTGCAGTTTTAGCCTTAGCCAGCACCATCTTCAGATTAGCCTTTATGTCGGTAGCCCTGCCCGCTGGTAAACAGTGTATGATCGCTGAATGATTCTTTTTAAGTCTAATATTGCGGGTAATGGAGTCGCCAATGACTAGGGTTTTCAATTTGTCCGAGCTAATTGTGGGAGGCTTCGGGGGCTCAGACCTGAGAAGGCTCGACCTCTGACTCCGACTCGTTGCTTAATAGGGAGAACCGGTTTCTGTCGGCTGAATGAGCGACACAGGTAGAACATGCCAACAGCTATTCTTTCCAGAAGCCTAGAGAAAATAGTCAGATTGCAGGGACTGTATGGGGGAGTTTATATTACCATCTGTACTTACTGGTGGCACAGACTCTGGTTCATCCTTTCCTACACTTAAATTGCCCTTGACTAACGATTGCATCTGAAGCTGGGCTTGCAACACGGCTATCCTCCCCATAAGGCGATAGTTCTGCTGTATATTATGAGTACAGCGACTGCAATTACAGTAGTTGGCATAGTGTTAATGTTACTACTTTTCTTTTTTCGGCTGGTGAAGGTCCTGTAGAACAATGTCTAGATAAAGGGGTGAAAAAGTTGAATGAAAAAAGTTGAGCGAGGACAAAAACTAAAATGTTCGTAAATGTATTAAAGGTAAAAACTGAAAAGTTTGGCAGATAGCCAAGTAGTAACAAACAGCACAACAGCACAGAGACTAGTCCGGAAGTTGAGACCCACACAGACTTGAGGCTCCCTGTTCCCAAACATCACTTCATAGTGTTCCAAAGGGATGGCACATGCACTGAGTCAAAACACAATGTTAAGAGAAGAGTGCCATCTTATTGTAAATTAATGCTGAGACTGAGTGTACCACACTTAGCTTGCATTAAGTGACAGATGGATCATTTCTGATGGTCACTGCATGTAGGGTGAAGGCACCACAGAGACTTCAGATGACATTGCCGTGGGGAGGAAACCACACACACACACAGTTCAACCTGATGACCCAGAGAGGGGGTTTAATGAATTACACAGTATTGTGCAACTTTCCCAAGTAAGTGGATTATGCAACAACTGCCCATGATGACCATAGCCTGACTGTCATTTTAAGGTGGCAATCTGATATTTACTCCTAATTTCTATATCATAGGGGCGGCAGGGTAGCCTAGTGGTTAGAGTGTTGGACTAGTGAACGAAAGGTTGCAAGTTCATATCCCCGAGCTGACAAGGTACAAGTCTGTCTTTCTGCCCCTGAACAGGCAGTTATAACCCACTGTTCCTAGGCCATCATTGAAACTAAGAATTTGTTCTTAACTGACTTGCCTAGTTAAAATAAAATCATGCTTTTCCTTTGTTCTCTGGTTGACTATCATAAATGTTCCCATCTCATCTCATCTCTCCCCTCTATTTCACACACACATAGTAGTCATTAACAGACACTCTTATCCAGAGTGACTTACAGGAGCAATTAGGGTTAAGTGCCTTGCTCAAGGGCACATTAACAGATTTTTCATCGTCAGCTCTTGGATTTGAACCAGTGATTGTTCAGTTACTAGACCAACACTCTTAACCGCTAGGCTGCACACACACAGTCTCGTTCTCCCTTACCTCTCTCTTTGTTTTCGCCTCACTCTCTCATTCTACCCTCCTTAATTATGTCCTGCTTTTATTGGAATGAGTCTCAGGTCTCGTTATTGCTGCCCATACTAGTACACACTGTGTCGTTCACTTTTCCTCTCTGATTACCAACTTCAAACACAACAAAGGGTTTGACCAAACACATCAAAAAGCACAGCAGCAACGTAGACTAAACTGCTACTGACAAGGTTTCAGCCATTGACCCAAGTAGTGGCTGACCTGTGATGTGTTAAAGAGAGGGAAAGTCATTTTAACTGATACAGAAGTTATTTCATAACATGAGAGGAGCATGTTCCATAAATCAACACAAGCATGTTGTCAGCTGTGTGTACAGTACGTTCACCTGTCACCTATAATTCTCCCTCCCTGCCTCTCTCCTGCTCTACCTCCCCCTCTTCCCCTCTCTCTCCCCTCCTCTTCTCTCTCTGTCTTTCTCTCTCTCTCCTGTGGGTTTGTGTTTTCACCTCTCGGACTCTCTCTTTCCACTTCATCTGGCTTGTGTTGTTTTATAATTACATTTATTCAAATCAATTCAGTTCAGCGAACCGCCCAGCCCTGGGGTTATTGGCTACTTCAGCCCCATTAAAACCACACTTTCCCCCGCAAGCCAACTTAACTCTGGTGCTGTGACTTTGGATACTTCATACGCTCTCTATATGGTCAACTCCACCCCCATCCCTTCTCCCTTCCCTTCCCTCGTTCAAGAGAGATGAACTCTTGAAGAAACCCCCAGTGGGGAACTAACTCCCCCCTCCAGACTTATCCTGCCGTTCTCCTCCCTCCCTCCCTGGTTTCTGTTGTTTCCCTGGCTCACTTTTCGTCCGATCTCTTTGTTTTTACATTTCTTTTTTCATTATCCGATTAGATTTAGCCTTAGTGTATTATCACAGGTTTACTGTCAATATCCTCACCACTCGGTTTATGTACTGTTGCATTTTTCTCTCTATTATTCTTACTCCCTTACTCCTCTCTTTTTCTCTACAGTCCCTCATTTATCTCACTATGGAACAATAGTAAAACTTCCAAGGAAAAAGTCCTTATTTACGTGATGCTACGGCCTCTTTTTGCCTTTTTAGCTTTGCTTGGTTCATGTAAGCTTTCCCCTCTATGTCCCCCTCAAAACCTTTCTCTCTCCCAGTCGCAACATTTTTACCTGTCTTTCAACACGCAGGACACACACACACACACGCACGCGCGCACACACACACACACACACACACACACACACACACACACACACACACACACACACACACACACACACACACACACACAAGGGAGCGTAGCTGCAGAATCTCAGCCTGGTCTGTTCTCTCCACACCTTGAGACAATTACAGCCCCCCCTACCCCCTCAATAATCCCTCCCCTACAGCCCCCAAGCCCAGGACCGAGGAAAAAGAGACAAAAACTAAAGAGGGAATGCAGACAGGAAAAGGGTGGCCCATTCCCGCTCGGTTTCTTTCGTTCTGTTTCTTTCGCTCTTTTTCTCTCTCTCCAACAATTTTTTTAACACACACACACACACACACACACACACACACACACACACACACACACACACACACACACACACACACACACACACACACACACACACACACACACACACACACATATTCACATTCCAGCTCTTCACAGTATCTGGTTTCTCAGCTATTCATCCTGTTGTCATTTCTGACACAAACACACACAGGCCAGAACAATGGTCTTTCTCAGTCTCTCATAACACCAGCACTAACAGCCTGGGCACAAGTCACAATGTGTTCATCAATAAGGCTGCAGTCACAATTATGGTCACAATTACGGGACTATAGAACTATTGTCTGCATTTTGTGTGGCATTTGCTTGTGTTGGAATGCATAGCCTTCAGTTCCTTTGAGAGCAGGCTGGCAGTGGTGTGTGTGTGTGTTTGGACATGCTGAAACTGAACGCATGTGATGACAAAGACACATAACACCACACAAGCCCTCCCCTACACACACACACATACACGCACACACACCCAAGTCGAGGCCCGACACTGAAACATTGCTGAGGACAATGTGTGACTAGCTCAAAATGGGTGTATATTGTGTTGTGAGAATAGAACAGGCCTAAAGCAGTTGCTCATCAGTTCAAGCCTGTGTATCAGACTGTGGATCGTTCTAAAGTTAAAAAACTTATAGTAATCTTGACATTGGAGCAAGAAATAACAGTCAGAGGATGATGGACAAAGCCAGGAAGAGCTTTGGATCAGGAAGAGATCAGCAAAAGCGTGCATTAGTGCAAATTAGATAGCTTATTCCCCACCCTCTTCTTCAGACTGCAAGCACTCACTGAACTCCATTGGACCACCTCGCTCTCAAGACCAGACCAATTTTCATTGGTTGAGGTTTGTGTCAATCTCTTGTCAAGGGATCCTTTATCTGCATCTGTCATCATGCAGATTTGCCCACGCTCCCCGTGCGGCCCCTCTGTACATTTGTTTTGATTTTGTGCCTGACTCAAGTTTCTCTTCTAAACAACTACATTTAAAAACGAATACAAATAACAATCAGTGTTTTCTTCAGAGAGAATGGACTCATTCTCTGATTTCGGTGTATTCCCTCCTGTTATTTTGAAGTAGCCTGTGTTCTGTAGTTGCCTCTTGCCATGGCGCCAAGAGTAAGTTTAGGCAGAAAGATCTGTAAATATTGTACTTTTGTTTGAACTTTTTTTTTGGCACCAATGTTTTGTTGTTGTTGATAAAACACTTTTATTAAGGGTTTAGTGACCTGCTGGTGGTTTCATAGTAACAGCGTCACCAGCCGAATTCTAATCGAGCTGGCACCAGTTGTGAAACTGGACTGTGTTGGCCTTGGATTCCCTTGTCCAAGCTTTAATTTGAGAATTCCATTCTAGCCAACCTTAATTTGGCCCTAATTTTAAGTGCTAGTGGAAGCGGGGCTTAAAAGCTCCAGAAAAGACCACCACACCTCGACAGTCTCGAACAGTCCCCTACAAGGCGAGCCTCTACCATTCCCTCACACTGCAGTCCACATCCTTCCAGGAACCGGGATAGGTGGAACAAAAAGCTGGTGATGTGAAGGCATCATTCAAATACCATTAGCTGGTTCCTGGAGCAAATCTAACTAACTAGCTTGTTAGCTAGCCAAGCCAAATAAACTGACTTGCCATCATTATGCCTGCAACTCCATGGTTTGCCACCAGATATTTCAGATCAACCCTTATTAATTTACCAAACCCCCCCAAAAAAAGTTTCTTGAAAAATTTAATTAAAAACAAATATGTACAATGTTTACAGAGCTCTCTGCCTATGCAAACTCATGGCGTCATGGCAACCATGGAACCATGTTTCACTTGGCTACCAGTTCCTGATCATTGGAGGAGTCGTCTGAAGCGTGAGAGAAATGATAGAGGAAAGAGGAATACAGCAGTACTGAGTCAGAGGGCTTGTAGTGAGGACGACTGGCTACTATTCTGAACTCTGCTACACAGGGTGGAAGAGGAGAAGTCCATAGGCTGTAAGACTCCGGCTGGATCCCAGACTTTCCCTCTACAAGATCATCAGTAGACTCCATCACCATCATCTACCCTCCTCCAGTGTTGTAGACTACCACTCAGCCTCAAGACCACATATTGACGATTTGACACAATTACTACCATGGTCTTGAATTGGACTCACATTTTTCTGGTCTCGGTCTCGACTTGGTCTTGGACCCCTCGCCTCTCTCCCAGTCTTGGTCTTGACTTGGACTCAATTTGCTCTGGTCTTTGTCTTCAATCGGTCTCACTTTAGGTGGTCTCGAACGCAACATTTTTCAACCAGAATTTAATCAACTGACTTAGATTATGCAATCATCTTTCTCCATAGACACAGTCCATCCTTCTCTTGAGCACTATCACACACACACACACACACACACACACACACACACACACACACACACACACACACACACACACACACACACACACACACACACACACACACACACACACACACACACACACACACACACACACACTCACACACACACAGGCACACACACACACACACACACACACAAACAGGCCTCTGCTGGTTGAAGGCTGGGACCAGACCCAAAATTCCAAATCCGATTTTATATTTAAAAAACAAATTAGACACAATATGTTGTTTGTCCTGGGTCCCTTTCAGTACTAAAGTAACCTTTACTTTTGGGCCATCCTAGTGGTTTCTTTCCATCAAAATGTGGCATTCATTTGAAACGTTTCGTCTCATCGCTGACCGCTTCCGACCAGACCGCCTATAAGAGGCAAAATTCCTCCAAGATCAGCAAGCTTATATGACAGCAGAACTTGTGTGTGCGTCTGTGTGTGTGTCTGTATATATGTGTGTGTGTCGGTGTATGTGTATGTATGTGTATGTGTATTTGTGTGTTGGTATTTATGTAATTGTACCCTTCCACATCCACAAGTGGGAGCAGAGAGTGCTGTAGGTCTATGTGATATTTGGTCAAACAACCATGTTATTGATAATAATTGCTCTTCTCTGTGAGAAACATAGCGTTTTGCGATTTTAGGCTCATAAAAGTGATAATTTCTTAACCTTTACACAAACAACATATTTCAGATAACATATGT
This sequence comes from Oncorhynchus nerka, assembly GCF_034236695.1. Classification (NCBI taxonomy): domain Eukaryota; kingdom Metazoa; phylum Chordata; class Actinopteri; order Salmoniformes; family Salmonidae; genus Oncorhynchus; species Oncorhynchus nerka. Next base: position 69,150,086 of record NC_088397.1, on the reverse strand, counting down.
TTTCACTCTTGAATGCCATATTATTGAAGGGCTTAGTAATGCAATATAGTTTTATTGACTTCTCTTGAGGATGCATCAAATCTGCATTTAGCTCAATTTCTCCACACTGTCGACAGGACAGTAGTGGAGAGCGTAGTAAGTTTTAAGTTCCTCTGCGTACACATCACGGACAAACTGAATTGATCCACCCACACAGACAGCGTGGTGAAGAAGGCGCAGCAGCGCCTCTTCAACCTCAGGAGGCTGAAGAAATTCGGCTTGTCACCAAAAGCACTCACAAACTTTTACAGATACACAATCGAGAGCATCCTGTCGGGCTGTATCACCGCCTGGTACGGCAACTGCTCCGCCCACAACCGTAAGGCTCTCCAGAGGGTAGTGAGGTCTGCACAATGCATCACCGGGGGCAAACTACCTGCCCTACAGGACACCTACACCACCCGATGTCACAGGAAGGCCATAAAGATCACCAAGGACAACAACCACCCGAGCCACTGCCTGTTCACCCCGCTATCATCCAGAAGGCGAGGTCAGTACAGGTGCATCAAAGCTGGGACCGAGAGACTGAAAAACAGCTTCTATCTCAAGGCCATCAGACTGTTAAACAGCCACTACTAACATTGAGTGGCTGCTGCCAACACACTGACTCAACTCCAGCCACTTTAACAATGGAAAAATGTATGTAAAAAATGTATCACTAGTCACTTTAAACAATGCCACTTAATATAATGTTTACATACCCTACATTACTCATCTCATATGTATATACTGTACTCAATATAATCTACTGCATCTTGTCTATGCCGTTCTGTACCATCACTCATTCATATATTTTCATGTACATATTCTTCATCCCTTTACACTTGTGTGTATAAGGTAGTTGTTGTGAAATTGTTAGGTTAGATTACTCGTTGGTTATTACTGCATTGTCGGAACTAGAAGCACATAATTTCGCTACACTCGCATTAACATCTGCTAACCATGTGTATGTGACAAATAAAATTTGATTTGATTTTGACATTTGAAGTACAGTATAGTACACCTACAGGTGCACTGCATATGAGCTGTTTGGAAAGGACTATGCTGGTTGTAAAACTTAACAGGCTTTTCATTTGTGAACTAAATGATTCTGTCAGATTGTCAGGCCAGATAAAGTTGTGGGTTCGGATTCAAGTCTGTTTATGTTTAAGTCACATACCATTGATCCATATTCAAGACAAAGAGATACTGTGCAAAAACTGGTTGAATCAATGTTGTTTCCATGTCATTTAAACACCAAAATTCTATAATGACGTGGAAAACGGATTGGATTTGCAAAAAGTCATCAATGTAAGGTCATTTCAGATTTTTTTTCACCCAACGTTTAACCTAAATCCATTGACATGGTGTTGATTTCACGTTGAATTCACATTAGTTGACAACAACCAAATGATAATCAAAACTAGACATTGAACTGACGTCCGTGCCCAGTGGGATTTCTTAGACAAAAAGCGAGACAAGATGGGAAAACATTCTGTAGTTGAACAAAGTTTCAAAGGAAAGACAACATATATAAGTTAGACTAGTCCAAAATGTTCAAGGTAATGACAATTTAGAAAAAAAAATCTGGCTCAGCAAAAATAAGTCTATTCATAGCTTCCAAGTGGACACTAAACTAAAATATGCATATTTTCTGAGGATACATAGCACAAATACCAAATGTCTTAATGCCGTATTCTGACTGAATGCTAAACCAACACCCAAATATTTGGCTGTTTAGGCCAGTGGTTCTCAAACCTCTCCTCCGGAACCCCCAGAAGATTAACAATTTTGTTGGAGACCTGAACTAGTTCACCTGATTCATGTAGTCAATGACTTGTTGATTAGTTGACATGTTGAATCAGGTGAGGTACCTCTAGAATAGATCAAATACATGGTACTTCTGATGTTCCCCGAGGAGAGGTTTGAGAACCACTGGTTTAGGCAGCCAGGGCTAACTTGACCCCACTGTCAAACCAAAATATCCAGCCAACCATGTTTGAGTCCTGTCAGGGACAATTGTAGCATTCTAGCAAACTTTTCCCTAAACCCTTATTCCAAATTCAACCTAATTCACCTCACCTGCTACGTAAATTCACCTAACCTTCGTCATTTTAGTTCCCCTAACATTTGTCATTAATTCCCCCAACTGCAAACGTAAATTCTCCCTGTAATTCTCCTTTGTTGTTACAGCGCAACAACCATGATTGGTTAAGTAATTCAATGGTATGGGGGTTTTAAGGTTAGTTTTGTCAACAATAACTATGAGGAAAATTATTTGTCAACAACCTATTTTTCCTGACTAAAACTATGACAATATCGAGATGAGAGAATTTATTTTACAAATTCATTGTTGACCTCTGCCTACCCTGACCCTGAGCATGCCTGCCATCGGGTACCGTTGCCCTTCCTCTGGTTTACTGACCCCTGCCTGCCTTAACCTGTCTATTGCCTGCCCCGTTGGAATATTAACCTCTCTTGGGTAGGGGGCAGTATTTTAACATCCGGATGAAAAGCATGCCCAAAATAAACTGCCTGTTACTCAGGCCCAGAAGCTAGGATATGCATATAATTGCTAGATTTGGATAGAAAACACTCTAAAGTTTCTAAAACTGTTAAACTGTCTGTGAGTATAACAGAACTGATTTGGCAGGTGAAACCCTGAGGACAAACTATCCAGGGGAAAAACAATTGAGGTCATAGGATTTTCCAATAGTTTTCTATGGGATACCCTTATTATTAGGAACCTGGTTGCAGTTCCTATGGCTTCCAGTAGATGTCAATAGTCTTTAGAAATTGTTCAATGTTTTTATTTTGAGAAATTAAGAAGTAGTCCCATTCATTGTAAGGGAATACCCCCCTGAAATGAACAAAAATGAATGGGATCTTATTGGCACCGTACGAAACATATACACAATATACAATACCAGTCAAATGGACGTCATTTCATTCAAAACTGATTGCAAATGCCATATGGCAAATGCCAAGTGTCACACAGCAAAAAAATCAATAGATGGCGAGCGCGGTCCACCGTAAATTTTCATATTGCAAATGTAATACCAGTCAAGACCCAAGGGTCAAATTTTGAAAATGTAAAAATTATTTCAAAATCTTATCACCCCCTTAAAAAAGTACTTTCTTGGACGTTTTTTTCGAAATTCTTTAGATTTTTTTTGTTGTCAATTACACATGTATATGAACTGTATGAACATACTTTTGTCATATTTTATTCTCATAATTTTTTCAATTGTCCATAAGGCATATGTTTTGCAATATGATTTCATAGGAAGTCAAAAGTCCAAGTCAAAATTCAGTAAACCATTGCCAAATGCCATAACAAATGTCCAAATGCAATATGAAAGTATCGAAAGTGCCAAATCAGGATGTTGTGTCCATTTGCCATATATGATCATAGGAAGTCGGTTTCCAAACCCAAAAGTCAGTGAACCATGTCCAAATGGCATTTATACTGCCCAAATGATATATAGCACTATGTTAAGCCATGAATCAATTTAGATGGTCTATTTGTCATGTATGATAAGGGAGAAGTGGGACTCTGTTGTTTTTTTTTATTAAAAAATGTCCAAAATGACCAGGGTTGCCCCCTATTGGATGGGCAACGGGTGTGCGGTGCTCCATACCCAACTGTAGAACCCTTGCACCCCCCTAAAGGCATTAAAACAACTTTTTAAAATATGCTCCTGGTAACCCATTCCAATCACCAGGCGCACGGTTGTCCATTTGCAATATGTTTCAATGGGCATTTACCATCACGAATTTGACTTGCTCAAAAATACTGCAGAAATGCAAAATTGACTGGCCCGATGAACTCGGGATGGCTGGGCAGCGATTCTGGTTCCTCCATTGCTCGTTGGTGTTGATTTCAGAATGTCAATTTGGTGATGGTCTATCACTGTTTAAACATATTGCAAATGGACAAAAGTCAGCCAGCAAGTCACCGTCCATCAGTCAATTAAATATCATTCTGACACCCAACTGATACAAACTGACACCACACCCACTTTTTCCAACTCGTTTAGAAGCCAACTATCACATATTTCAGAGCAGGCCCAAAATTCACAGTGCCTTCTGTGTAAACCATAATAAAAACATAAAACACGTAGTTACGTTCTAGCTGCGGGTCCATTTCTGACGTTATGTGTAGGCCTATCTGAGGCGACCCCGAATTCCGAGTTTTGGCTCAATAGGTCATTTGGAGCCCGAACAGTGACCTTAATTGGTGCTGAAAATCCATATTTTCCTGGCATTGCTACGGGATCCTTGAATGAGCTATCGGACAGAAACGTTAGGGTCCATCTCTATGGGCCAAGGCGGTTTCAATGCACCTAGTCTTGAGACTCTGGGATATTTCTAAATGTCGTCATTTTCATGATGTCAAAATGAATGGAAGTTATTGCAAATGTACGAGGCTGTTTCTCAGTCTGAGAACCTTCTAGAGCCACATAACTCACCGTGAACTATCGACTTAAGCTCTAGAACAGGTTTCTAAAGTTTCAGAGCTGCTCTAGGTCTGACGGTTCGTTGATAGTTTGAACAAAGATAACTATTGCAGGCTCTGTGTTTCTGTAAGCCCCCCACTGTCACTCCATCCTTGCTGTGTGTGTGTGTGTGTGTGTGTGTGTGTGTGTGTGTGTGTGTGTGTGTGTGTGTGTGTGTGTGTGTGTGTGTGTGTGTGTGTGTGTATGTGTGTGTGTGTGTGTGTGTGTGGGAGCTTTTCTTCGAAATCTGATGGGAGAAATGACTGATTTACAGTTCATGAGGGTTGCCTAATCACACATTTGAAGTTTTGGAAAGATCTGACTTTTTTATCCCTTCGAAACAGCTCCTATGACCTCAATTTAAGGCACTTCCGGTTGATACAGGAAGCTAAGAGTAAACACATATCCTCATTGGGGTAGGCATTTACAGAATCCTGAGTTTAAAGTTTTTACGTTAAGAACTGACTGATTTACACAGGGTTGAATGCAGTGTTAATCACAAACTGCAGATTGGGTTTATCAAAACACCTTTAGGGTGGAATTAACCACTTCCGGTTGCTCCAGGAAGCTTAGAATCAACACAGGTAGACCTCACAGTGGCCTGAAGGATAGTCATCGAAGACATGTTCATAAGGCATTCATAACCAACATAAGATCCAGGTTCAATTTAGGGGAGCAGGCAATGTATTCATATGGGGAGAGAAGTCATTGTAAAATGTTAGATGTAAACACCCTGTTTTCACTGTTAAGGGTTAATGCCACACAGTCAAGGTTAGGCTTGCACAGATCGGGAGGACCTCAGGAATGTTCCTCAGGTTGAAATGTGCTTCTAACCCTAACGGTTCCCCTGCTGTCACTCAAAAGCACCTGAAATTTAGGGCCAGGCTTCATTATGGGCCTACTTTTTTTCACGGTCGCTGTGCTCAGACCGAGCGAGCTACGGACAAGCAGGTCATTTCATTGAACTCGGCACAGCCTAGAGATTATGGTAATGCCATAGCAGGCTCTGTGTGTCTTTAAGCCCCGCACTGTGTCACTCCATCCTTGCTGTGTGTGTGTGTGTGTGTGTGTGTGTGTGTGTGTGTGTGTGTGTGTGTGTGTGTGTGTGTGTGTGTGTGTGTGTGTGTGTGTGTGTGTGTGTGTGTGTGAGAGAGCTTTTCTTTGACATTTGTTGGGGGAAATGAATGAATTACAGTTCATGAGGGTTGTCTAATCACACACAAGTTTTGAAAAGATCTGACCTTTTTAACCCTTCAAAACAGCCTCTTTGACCCCAATGCACTTCCGGTTGACACAGGAAGCTGAAAGTGAACACATATCCTCCTTGGGGTAGGCTCTAACAAAGTATTTTGAGGTTAAAGTCTTTACGTTAAGAACTGACTGATTTACAGAGGGTTGAAGGAGTGTTTGTGATTTCAGAAAATCCCCAAAAATCCCAGAAATCTCACAGAGCTCCAAAACCCGCCTTAACGGATTCATCTGAACATGCCGCAACTGGATATGTAACCTTTTTGGGAAAAAAACAACATTTCTTTGAACATAAATTGTACATTTGACGTTTTCTCTTAAATTACGATAGATAAATGTCTCGTTCTTCTTTTCCTGACACCGCAGGTTCATGTACTTTGACGTGAAGCAGGTCAAATTAGCGCTCTATTTTTGTTTTTGACCTTTAATCCCAGAAAAATGGCCAAACCTCTTGAAACTAGGGGGCACTGTTTTCATTTTTGGAAAAATAACGTTCCCAAAGTAAACAGGCTATTTTTTCAGGACAAGATGCTAGAATATGCATATAATTGACAGATTAGGATAGAAAATACTCTAAAGTTTCCAAACCTGTAAAAATATTGCCTGTGAGTATAACAGAACTGATATTGCAGGCGAAAGCCTGAGAAAAATCCAATCCGGAAGTGCCCCAGGTTTTGAAAGCGCTGCGTTCCAATGAGTCCCTATTCCGCTGTGAATGTGCCATCAACGAGCTTACACTTTCTACGTATTCCCCAAGGTGTCTACAACATTGTGACGTAGTCTTACGCATTTCTGTTGAAGAATAGCCGTAGGCGGCCACATTGCGTAAGTGGTTACATGGTGGCTCCGAGAGAGATTCTCACGTAAAATACAGAGCCATTACTCCAATCGGTCCTAGTTAAAAACTAATTGTCCCGGATATATTATCGAATAGATATTAGAAAAACACCTTGAGGATTGATTCTAAACAACATTTGCCATGTTTCTGTCGATATTATGGAGCTAATTTGGAATACTGCAATTTCCGGTCGATTTCTCAGCCAAAAGTGAAGAACAAACGGAGCTATTTCGCCTACAAAAATAAGATTTTGGGAAAAAATTAACTTGGCTATCTACCTGGGAGTCTCGTGAGTGAAAAAATCCGAAGTTCATCAAATGTAAATGATTTAATTTGATTGCTTTTCTGATTTGTGACAAGGTTTCCTGCTGCTAGCAAGGCATAATGCTATGCTAGGCTATCGATAAACTTACACAAAAGCTTGTCTAGCTTTGGCTGTAAAACATATTTTGAAAATCTGAGATGACAGGGTGATTAACAAAAGGCTAAGCTGTGTCTCAATATATTTTATTTGTGATTTTCATGAATAGGAATATTTTCTAGGGATATTTATGTCCGTTGCGTTATGCTAATTAGTGTCAGGCGATGATTACGCTCCCGGATCCGGGATGGGGAGTCACAAGAAGTGATCTTAATATCATACTAAATGGAGTGTCACAGATTTTCATACAGAATAATAAAAATTGCCCTGAGACCACATTAAAATATCTGACTACAGTCTTTGTATTTTTCTAGGGCTGTAAGTTCAAAAACTATTTTACCAACATAACCCTTACTGAAAAAAATAAGCAGCCAGGACTTCCTCTTGACTATAGAGCTGTGACACCAGCCCAGGGCTCTGGAGCAGTGGAGTGTGACCAAAGCTAGGTTTATTGTCTCTTATGGTGACTGAGTGGACTGTATTTTTCTCTCCCTCTCGCTCTCTATCATTCCCTCCTCCTCTATTTCACTCTTTCTCCATTTCTCTGTACCTCTCTCGCTCTCTCTCTGTCTCCCTATCTCTTCTCTGCCTATCCCCCCCGCTCTCAATTTTCAACTCTCTTTCTCTCTGTGAGGGGTAGAGCCAAGATGTTATCAGGTATTAAATTGTGCTAATAGACTCCCTACCGTTTGGACTGAAGACTCCAGATAATGGCAGAGATCAACAGATAACAGCCACTGTGACCAGATTAGTTGATCATCTCCCTGGTAGCTCACACAAAAGCACACACAAACGTACACACAAAAGCACATACACTATATGCTGAGAGCTATCTCTCTGAATGACACTGTGCTCAACAGGTATTTCTTAACATGATACCAGCATAGCAGATATGGGAGACTGCACCAACTTGTCTGTCTATACGTGTGTGTGTGTGTGTGTGTGTGTGTGTGTGTGTGTGTGCGTACCCCTGTCATTCAGTGTCTGTGTGTGTGTGCATCTGTTACTGTTCTCATCTATCAGTGTGTGCATCTGTCAGTGGGTGCTTGCATGCATGTGTGTGTGTGCACGTCTATTAGTGTCTGTGTGTGTGAGTGTGCGTTCTCCAGACAGGATGTGTTATCAGATTCCACCCCGGCCCTGGCTCAGCCAGAGGGATTAGTGGGGAGTCTTCTCTACTGCGCTCTACCTCTTCCTCAAATCCCTAGAGGATTAACTGAGTATAGGGAGGGAGGGAGGGAGGGAGGGAGGGAGGGAGGGAGGGAGGGGTGATTGACATGCAAAAGCCTGGCAAGGAGAACAGACAAGATTGGACATGGAGGACAGAGAGAGCAGAGTGGGAACCAGGATTTTTTGTTTTACAGTTTTATCACCACTACACTGAAGTGGAGGGTTGGCTACTGTATTACTGCTGTCACATAGGATTGATGATATTTAGCCTGTAAAAAAAAGGGCAATATTTAGATGACCCCCTTACAAACAGGCCCATTTTTTGCCACATTCTTACCTGCATACACTGCATACGGCATGCTGGGGACAGTTGTAGTTGTGGTTTGCAAATGTGGGTGGGTGTCAATTTTAATAAATCTATTGAGAATTTACATCATAAATAAAGGCAGGTCCTAAGAAACAATATAACACAATTTTAACCACTCCACAAATGTCTTGTTAACAAACTATAGTTTTGGCAAGTCGAATAAGACATCTACTGTGTGCATGACACAATACATTTTTCCAACAATTGTTTACAGACAGATTATTTCACTTACAATTCACTGTATCACAATCCCAGTGGGTCAGAAGTTTACACACACTAAGTTGACTGTGCCTTTAAACAGCTTGGAAAATTCCAGAAAATGATGTCATGGCTTTAGAAGCTTCTGATAGGCTAATTGACATAATTTGAGTCAATTGGAGTACCTGTGGATGTATTTCAAGGCCTACCTTCAAACTCAGTGCCTCTTTGCTTGACATCATGGGACAATCAAAATAAATCAGCCAAGACCTCAGAAAAACGCCTGAAGGTACCACGTTCATCTGTACAAACAATAGTACGCAAGTATAAAAACCACGGGACCACGCAGCCATCATACTGCTCAGGAAGGAGATGCGTTCTGTCTGTTCTGAGATTAATGTACTTTGGTGCGAAAAGTGCAAATCAATCCCAGAACAACAGCAAAGGAACTTGTGACGATGCTGGAGGAAACAGGTTCAAAAGTATCTATATCCACAGTAAAACGAGTCCTATATTGACATAACCTGAAATGCCGCTCAGCAAGGAAGAAGCCACTGCTCCAAAACCGCCATAAAAAAGCCAGACTACGGTTTGCAACTGCACATGGGGACAAAGATCATACTTTTTGGATAAATGTCCTCTGGTCTGATGAAACAAAAATAGAACTGTTTGGCCATAATGACCATCATTATGTTTGGAGGGAAAAGGGGGACGTTTGCAAGCCGAAGAACACCATCCCAATCGTGAAGCACTGGGGTAGCTGCATGATGTTGTGGGGGTGCTTTGCTGCAGGAGGGACTGGTGCACTTCACAAAATAGATGGCATCATGAGGGAGGAAAATTATGTGGATATATTGAAGCAACATCCCAAGACATCAGTCAGGAAGTTAAAACTTGGTCGCAAATGGGTCTTCCAAATGGACAATGACCCCAAGCATACTTCCAGAATTGTGGCAAAATGGCTTAAGGACAACACAGTCAATGTATTGGAGTGGCCATCACAAAGCCCTGACCTCAATCACATAGAAGATTTGTGGGCAGAACTGAAAAAGCGTATGCGAGCAAGGAGGCCTACAAACCTGACTCTGTTACACCAGCTCTGTCAGGAGGAATGGGCCAAAATGCACCCAACTTATTGTGGGAAGCTTGTGGAAGGCTACCCGAAATGTTTAACCCAAGTTAAACAATTTAAAGGCAATGCTACCAAATACTAATTGAGTGTATGTAACCTGCTAAATCCAATTTAAATTATTAAATTATACTGATATTTCACATTCTTAAAATAAAGTTGTGAAAAACAGAGTTAAATGTATTTGGCTAAGGTGTATGTAAACTTCCGACTTCAACTGTATATTTTATAGTAAGAATATAATGGAATTTAACAGAATAAATCACAACACATTTTTCACACACACATATTGTGTCACCGGGAATGTGTGGAACCGCTGTCATGTAAAATCTGATACTTAGAGCCCAAGCCCATGCTTTTTTAAAATTAACGTTTAATCTATGTTTAGGGAGCAGGTGTAGGCTCTTACCTTCATCATGATACAGATAGAAAATAATAGCAATCCTGTTTTCAAAAGTATGTGATTCTCATTCATATTTCACAACCTCCGCTGGCTTTTGGAGTTGCCTTTAGGCTACATTATTGTGTGCTAAATGTTTCTGATCAGTGATTGATGAGCAAATTAATACAGTATATGCGCTATATCAACTCCACTTATTTGCCCAGCCAGAAACCAAGTAACCAAATAGCCTATACAGACAGAGATTCTGTGAAACAAAATCACAAAAAAATATTGCAGTTCAGTAACCAAAGTTGACTGTGGTATTTTGGATGCAGTAATTGCAAAATAACTGCAGTGTACTGCACTGTAACTGCAGTTACACTGAAAACTTACTGCATTGAAACAAACTGTGTTATTCTGTACGCAGTATTTCAATCCAATGTATTTCTAAAGCCCTTCTTACATCAGCTGGTGTCACAAAGTGCTGTACAGAAACCCAGCCTAAAACCCCAAACAGCAAGCAATGCATGTGTAGAAGCATGGTTAGAGTTCAGCATACTGTGGTTATACTGCACTCTAACTACAGTTATATTAGTCTATTACAGTTATACTGCACTCTGACTGCAATCTTTTTTCATAACCTCAACTTAGCTAATGTTTTCCCAGCCTAATTGTAGCCTAACCAATATCCAAATGATGATATTTATTGATTCATCAAGACGAGTCCCCACGCCTGTCTCAAAGCAGCGCGATGGCGCTGTCCCAATCAAAACGGTGCTGTCCCAATCAAAACGGTGCTGTCCCAATCAAAACGGTGCTGTCTCAATCAAAACAGTGCTGTCTCAATCAAAACGGTGCTGTCCCAATCAAAACGGTGCTGTCTCAATCAAAACGGTGCTGTCCCAATCAAAACGGTGCTTTCCCAATCAAAACGGTGCTGTCCCAATCAAAACGGTGCTGTCCCAATCAAAACGGTGCTGTCCCAATCAAAACGGTGCTGTCCCAATCAAAATGGTGACAAGCCGCCTCAACATTATGGCTGCGTTTCATATTAAGCAGTAATCAGCACTTTACTGAAATTATTATTTTATTTATTAGAAATTTAGCAGGATTAAATCTCTTAAATTCTAATTTTCAAGTATCCAAATAAAGACAAACAAACAACACTTAGTAAATAGAATAATATAGCAGCTACTGTCTAATAATAATAACAATGAAATAATAATAATAACAAAAACACCAGAAAAAAGGTGTAATTGTGGACTTGGGTAGAACGTTGTTTTTGATATTTATGTTTTAAGATTTTCCCAAATATTAACCCTTACCTTAACCATTCAGAGTTAATACCTTACCTTAAGAATTCAGCGTAAATGCGTAAACTTAACCTTGAAACTATACATAGAAGTAACCAAACACATATGGAACAACTTAGAAATTTGACGTTTGAGAAACATGGATGAACTTCTAATTCTGATAGGAGGTTGGGAGAGCTTGTTGCTACCCTTAGAATTTGTAATTGCTGCTGTTGTCGAAAGGAGCAGTGTGAGTCTTGTCAAGTTAGATGTTCCTTAATACAGTATATAAGCTACAGGGAAATTTAAGTTGATACATTAAAAAAATAATTTGGTACCAATGCAGTTGTCTTCTGTTTGGGAGTGACAGCCAATTTACTGTTTCAGACATTATTCAATTGTGTGTCTTCTAATGGCATCCAAGAATGAATGTGAAAGATTGTTATAAATTACATATACTTCATAAGGAAGGTCTTTGTTGTGTTTTGATAGATTATGTCACTGTAGTCTAGGATAGGATCCCAGCAGTTGGGTTATTAAGGTCTTTACAATGGATACAGTAAAAAAATCTTACATCATCTGCATAGTAATCAAAGCTTATAGTTAATTGTTTTTCTAATATAATCAATATGCTTTCCAAAAGATAATACAGAATGTACCTTCAAACCCAGATATTTCAAACAATCAACACTTTCAAACACCTGCATGAATTTTGAAATAGTCAGCTGTGAAGTTTTTTCTTTGCCGTGTACCACACATTTACATTACATTTAAGTCATTTAGCAGACGTTCTTATCCAGAGCGACTTACAAATTGGAGACTGCCTAGTATATAGGTCCTGGATGGCAGGAAGCTTGGCCCCAGTGATGTACTGTCTGTACGCATTACCCTCTGTTGCCATACCAGGCGATGATGCAACCTGTTAGAATGCTCTCAATGGTGCAGCTTTTTGAGAATCTGAGGACCCATGTCAAATAATTTCAGTCTCCTGAGGGGGAAAAGGAATTGTCGTGCCCTTTTCACAACTTCCTTGGTGTGTTTGGACCATGATAGTTTGTTGGTGATATGGACACCAAGGAACTTGAAACTCTCGACCCGCTCCACTACAGCCCCCTCGATGTGAATGGGGCGTGTTCGGTCCTCCTTCTTGTAGTGCACGATAATCTCCTTTGTCTTGCTTACGTCGAGGGAGAGGTTGTTCTTGTCAATGCAAGTTAATCAATTAGTAATTGCACAATGGCTGTTATTTTGTTGTGAAATATGTTGCCAGATATTTACTGAGATTTTAATGTAAGAATAGGCCATCAGGACTACTGTGGAGCATTTTGCTATTGTGTTGCAGTATGAATGGCTGTGGCTGATATGGGGGCCATCTACTGTCAACAACACTGGCCCCCATTCCTGCAGACAGCAACCTGGTAAGACGTTTTAGCCAAAGGACTGGTAATATCATTCATTTATGTATCAAATTATATCTACAATGGAAACATATTTTTTTTTTATAGGCCTGATATCAATCGTAAGTATGGAGAGGAGTGACAAAACCTTCTTGCAATGGGATGGGCAGAGATGGGCTTGCCTTCCAAGGAATCAAATCATGGAATTCAAGTGTTGTGCATAGGACCTGTTTTTTATACTGTATTAAAATAATCTGCAGGAGTAATAGTCTGTGTCTGTGTGCATGCGTGCGTGTGCGTGCATCATGTGCGAGCATGTGTGTGGTCCTTGATGTATACGTGTGTGGATGGTGCATGAATCATGAGTGTGTGTGTGTGTGTGACAAAAAACGTGACTAACTTTTGTTCTCCATAATATTCTTTAAAGCATTTCAGGAAATCTTCATTGTCTTTGACTCTTGAGTCAAACCAGATGGTTATGTGCAGCAATGATCATCTACAGTATATTCTATCGATTTATTGTTCATCTGTAAGGGGGGTGCGTGCTGGTGGCAGGGAAGTCAGGCGCAGGAGATCAAACTTGGTATAAACGGAGCAGTTTAATAAGTGCTCAAACACTCAGAAAACCAAAATATACTAAATAATACAAGTGGGTACAAAACCCGTCGCACACCAGAACATATCTTGCACATAGCTTACAAACAAACAATCACCGACAAGGACATGATGGGGAACAGAGGGTTAAATACACAACATGTAATTGATGGGATTGGAACCAGGTGTGATACAAGACAGGACAAAACCAAAGGAAAATGAAAAGAGGATCAGCGATGGCTAGAAAGTCGGTGACTTCGACCGCCGAACGCCGCCCGAACAAGGAGAGGGACTAACTTCGGCGGAAGTCGTGACATCATCAATCATTTGTTTGTTGAAATTTTATCACCTTATGTTTCGTCAGTAATCAGTTTGTTGTAATTTTATCACCTTAGCTTAAATCAATAAATAGTTCACAGTTATTATATCACCTTAGGGTTAATAAATAATCCATTAGTGAAATCGTGGAGGGGACTGAAAAACGTCTAGCTGGAGCTCGCCTGAGAAATTGGCTTCTGAGCCCTCACCTGCTATGTACTTAATGCTGATTCTGACTTGGGTTCTGACCCTCTGCAAGGCAGATGCTTCTTCTTTCAGGGTTTTTATTTCCTTTCCCTTTTCACCATCACAAATTAGGCACACACACTTTGGTTCTTTACAATGGATATTGATAGGAATGACTTCCGCTCTGTGGTTATTCCGATGCACGCACAACATTCCAGAGTATTCCTAATAATGTCCACTATAATAAGTCCTCAGAAAAACATGCTTTTTCTCTTTCCGGAAAGCGATAACACTCTGACCTGAGTGGGCGGGTGCAGTGTCCAGATCCACATTTCCAAGCACTCTGATTGGTTGGGAATGGCAGGGCAATGATGGGTGAGTGTCAACTAAAGCCCTGTTGTCACTTAAAATTGGGGATAGATTTGAGCTCGCTCTAAAGAAATTCTCAAATAGTATGATATATGACTTTGTTGGATTTAATACCAAATTATTTGGTAGAAACAATTTTTGTAAAGTGTTAAAATTATCTTGGATAGTTGCTTATATCAGAAAAGAAGGTGGGCCAATACTGAGCCTTGAGGTACACCTCTACTGAGTTCCAGGTTGTGATTTTTAATTTTTTTAACTAGGCAAGTCAGTTAAGAACAAATTCTTATTTTCAATGACAGCCTAGGAACAACTACCTTGTTCAGGGGCAGAACAACAGATTTTTACCTTGTCAGCTCACAGATTTGATCTTGCAACCTTTTGGTTACTAGTCCAACGCTCTAACCACTAGGCTACCTGCCACCCTTCTGTTAGTGAAACCAATGTTTTTAAGATTTCCTAGTAAGATAAAAGGATCCACTAAATCAAATGCTTTGATAAATCAATAAAATGATTACTAGGTTGTTTGGTGGAAATAAAGGTTTTGGCTTTGATACCGAAACCTTCGGATATAAAGAAAAGATGGAAAAAAGTTGGCGGGATGACAAAGTTGGCGGTATGACAAAGTTGGCGGGAAAACATCTTGGTAATGAAATGGATATATCATTTTGGATGTATGTTTATGCTCAATGGCCTGATCATTGTAAGCATTAATGTAGTACGATTCAATAGTTATATTGTATAGTTAGGTAGTTTTTCCTGACCCTCCAACCTCACCAAGAAATACTGGGTACAATTATGAAATGTAATTAACTTAACTCAATAGTTTCAAGTTCTACTAGTTGGTATTGAAGTACTGTCAACAATGATGCGTGGTCAACTAACTCAAATGTTAATCAGGACAGAATACCCAAACTTTTAAGCTTTAAACTCAGCTTTAAACTCAGCTTTAAACAGTTCAAGGCATTTGGTTTTCTCAAACCATTTGAGTTAAAGGGACCATTGCCATTTACTCTAAAACGTAGTCCTTAACTTTGTCCAGTAAAACGTTGTAGTAGTGTTACATTTTTCTTTGTTCTCTCCAGCAGCATCCATCTGTCATTGATCTGAGTTCCTCTCCAAGCCTCAATCCTGCAGTATTGATGCCTATGTGTTTCATGTGGTTAGAGTCAGAGCCAGGGCACTTATAACAGAGCAGGCAGTGACATATTTCTACTGCTCATACTCACACAGCTCTATGTCTCTAAATGTCTGCTGGACAAAACAGGGGCAAGGAAATGACTGTATATTGGGACTGCTGGATGTGTGTGTGTCAGACTCTCTCTCATGTTTTAATTTGATTCACCTCTGTGTGCAGTGCCATGTTATAAAGGGGCCGTTGTTCTGCCTTCTGGTACTCCAGACCAGAGAGGCCAGGCTGGCCCCGGGCCTGTACCCTGCCAACCCACCGCCCGCCCGCACCCCGCCACCCGCCTGCTTTACCACATGGAACCCTGCTTTCCTGGAAGGGCCACTTTTCTACACTTATAGTTACACTCCCTCTCTTTCTCTCTGGCTTTACTGTTTTTCTCTCTCTACTTGTCCTTCTCTTTCTTTAGGGTAATGATCACAGAGTAATGCCATATGCTGAACCCCAACAAAGAATTCTCTGTCTATGTCCGTTTTTGTATCTTTCTTTTGGCATCCCTCTTCTATATTTCTTTCACAAAGAAAAGTGAAGGGAGGGGAATTAGCTTTTTACACTTTTTAATGCCTATGGTACACTCCTAAAACCATCCCAACCCAAGATTAAGAGTTGTAACTGAGTAACATATCACAAATGGATGTATTTTTGAGTATGTTAATGTGGTGTGTATACATTATGTCTTGAAGATGGAGAGATTAAAAGTAGAATTGAAAATGAAACATGAGTAACAGTACTTACACAATGCAGCCATTTCTTTCGGAAGGTCTGCCCCAAAACGTCCAAAGAGGCTGCTATTGGCCAGAAGGTCGAAAGGTGAGTGGCTCCTCATGGAGTTGAAGGCGAAGGGGTAAACGGCAGGTGAAAAGCCAGTCATGTGACTCACCTGCCGTTCCCTGTTGGTTGCCATGGCCTTGAGAGGATAATTTAGGTCCAGGATAGTTCCGGTCCCTTGTCACTTTTAGGCAGTCTTACTGGAGCTGGTCCTGGGGGCCTGGAGAGGAAAGGGATAAGGAGGGGTGATGAGATGAGGTGGGACCCACAGACGAGACACCAAGCCTGTGCAACGCTGCCTCAGGTCCAGGCTCTCTGGAGGGAGAGATGAGAATAGGAGGTTAGTTCCAATGCCTGTCTGTTAATCGCACACAGTTTTAAGTAGTCTACACAGCCACCTACAGACATAGGATCTTAATTTGATCACTCTTTTTTGCTGGGAATTTTCCTGCACTGCAGGAAACTCAAACTTGTAGTTTATTTGAGCTATTAAAAGACTTCTAAAGTTTTTTATTTCCACTTTGCAATTTAAGACTTGATTTGCCCCCCAATTTTTTTTATCAACCCCTTCAAAAAATTCCCATGAATTATAATCCACATAATAATTTACATTTCCTGTTGCTGCAGGATTATTTTCTTGCAGTAGCAAACTGGCTCAATTTAAGATTTTAAGGGGCAACAGGTAGCCGAGCGGTTAAGAGCGTTGGTCCAGTAACCGAAAGGGCCAGTAGCCTAAATTGAATCCCCAAGTTGACTAGGTGAAAGCTCTGTCGATGTGCCCTTGAGCAAAGCACCTAACCCTAATTGCTCCTGTAAATCACTCTGGAAAGGAGTGTCTGCTAAATTACAAACATTTTAAATGTACAAATACCGGTCAAAAGTTTTAGAACACAAACTCATTTAAGGGTTTTTCTTTATTTGTATTCTCTACATTGTAGAATAATAGTGAAGAAATCAAAACTATGAAATAACACATATGGAATAATTTAGTAACCAAAAAAGTGTTAAACAAATCAAAATATATTTGATATTAGAGATTCTTCAAATAGCCACCCTTTGCCTTGATGACAGCTTTAAACACTCTTGGCATTTGCTCAACCAGCTTCATGAGGTAGTCACCTGGAATGCATTTAAATTAACATGTGTGCATTGTTAAAAGTTAATTGGTGGAATTTCTTTCCATTTCCATTTGAGCCAATCAGTTGTGTTGTGACAAGCATAGGTGGGTATACAGAAGATAGCCCTATTTAATAAAAGACCAAGTCCATATTATCTCAATAACAGCTCAAATAAGCAAAGAGAAACGACAGTCCATCATTACTTTAAGACATGAAGGTCAGTCAATCCAGAAAATTTCAAGAACTTTAAAAGTTTCTTCAAGTGCAGTCACAAAAACCATCAAGCGCTATGATGAAACTGGCTCTCAAGAGGACCGCCACAGGAATGGAAGACCCAGAGTTACCTCTGCTGCAGAGAATAAGTTCATTAGAGTTACCAGCCTCAGAAATTGCAGAACAAATAAATGCTTCACAGAGTTCAAGTAACAGACACATCTCAACATCAACTGTTCAGAGGAGACTGTGTGAATAAGGCCTTCATGGTCGAATTGCTGCAAATAAACCACTACTAAATGACACCAATAATAAGAAGCGACTTGCTTGGGCCAAGAAACATGAGCAATGGACATTAGACCGGTGGAAATCTGTCCTTTGGTCTGCAGTCCAAATTTGAGATTTTTGGTTCCAACCGTCGTGTCTTTGTGAGACGTGGTGTGGGTGAATGGATGATCTCCGCATGTGTATTTCCCACCGCAAGTCATGGAGGAGGAGGTGTGATGTGTGGGGGTGCTTTGCTGGTGACACTGTCTGTGATTTATTCAGAATTCAGGGCACATTTAACCAGCATGGCTTCCACAGCATTCTGCATACGCTATCCCATCTGGTTTGGGCTTAGTGGGACTATAATTTGTTTTTCAACAGGACAATGACCAAACACACCTCTAGGCTGTGTAATGGCTATTTGACCAAGAAGAAGAGTGATGGAGTGCTGCATCAGATGACCTGGCCTCCACAATCCCACAATCCCCTGACCTCAATTGAGATGGTTTTGGATGAGTCAGACCGCAGAGTGAAGGAAAAGCAGCCAACAAGTGCTCAGCATATGTGGGAACTCCTTCAAGACTGTTGGAAAAGCATTCCAAGTGAAGCTGGTTGAGAGAATGCCAAGAGTGTGCAAAGCTGTCATCAAGGCAAAGGGTGGCTACTTTAAAGAATCTCAAATCTCAAATATATTTTTAACACATTTTTGGTTACTACATGATTCCATGTGTTATTTCCTAGTTTTGATGTCTTCACTATTATTCAACAAAGTATAAAATAGTAAAAATAAAGAAAAACCCTTGAATGAGTAGGTGTATTAAAACTTTGACCGGTAGTACAGTTTGTATACTGCATGGAGTGTCACAATCGAAATGCATCAATGCAAATATGATCAAATGAAAAGTCTGTTACAAACATAGAGGGATGGCATCGTTCATGGAGAAACTAACTGACACAAAATATGTTTTGAAAGTTAAAGGAGAAGAAAAAGAGAAGGAATGAAGGAAAAAGGGGAAAGAATATAAATTGGTGAGGTTATGATGAAGACAGTGGTGGCCAGAGAATGAGTACAAAAGAGGCAGTTCCAGGGAAAATAAGAACAAACTAGGTCTGAGAGGATGAGACAGAGAAGAGAGAAGTCTAATTTCTGTATTTTTTTGAAAGTGCAAAATAATGCAATGCCATAAATCAGCCCACTTCACCATGAAGAGTCTCTGTGTTCTCTCTGCCAGAGTCTCTATGGCCCCTCTGCCCAGGGAACTGTGCTCAACACATGGGCACACTTAACGCATTACAACATGCATGCTTTCCCCCCTCTTCTAAGGCCAATCTTCATGAGACTCCAAGGCACGTGATTCTGTAAAGTCTGGATATTTCCATGTTGAGGTCATGTGGTCAGGAAAAAAATGTTGGTTTTGATTGACAAAGATGCAGGGCCTTAAACATGTGCTGTCTTGCCTCTTCTAAATAATTTCATCAATCTATCATTCCCTCTCCCGACCTCTCTCCCTCTCCCTATCTCTCTCTCTGCCCCCCCTCTGTTTCTTTCTCTCTCTCTCTCTCTCTCTCTCTCTCTCTCTCTCTCTCTCTCTCTCTCTCTCTCTCTCTCTCTCTCTCTCTCTCTCTCTCTCTCTCTCTCTCTCGCTCGTTCTGTCCCACCCCCCACAGAGTGATGTGATAAGTGGGGTCACATTCTCTCTGGTGGAGCTGTGGTAAACACACAGGAGCCAAAGAACGCAATGTTTTTTGGGGCCTGATACAACTTATGAATCAGAGGTAGGGGAGATGGAGGGAGAGAGAAAGAGGGAGAGAACGATAGAGGAGGAGCTGGAGAGGGAGAGGGAGAGGGAGAGAGGGGGGGGTGAGAAGGAGAGGGAGAAAGAGGGATGAGAGAGAAAGAGAGGGAAGGCTGAGGAACTTACAGTACCCTCTCAAACCAGGGGAAAAAATGTCCATGTATTAACGTGTACAGTGGAAAACACACACTCACGTACACTCGCTCTGCAGTGACCTGTTCCACACACTGGGGGGCACCACAGGGGCAGTAGCATGGCATACCGTGCAAGCAAGCGCACACACTCATACACAAAAAGACCATAACACAACAAACACAGAAAACACACACATGACCACAAACACATACTCCTAATCCTTCTCTTCTTCCCTCCCCCTCTCTGTCTGTCTTTCTCTCAGCCTCTCTCCCTCGTTCACAGAGCTAGTTAATTACAGCCTACTGCAGCGGGCTGCCTCAGACCACCGCTAATTTAAAGTTCCATTCCAGTAAACTGTTCCACATGTGGGGCCAGGCTGGCTGGCCAACCCAGCCACGTTACAGGAAGGATACACACACATGCACACACACAGACACACACAGTCACACACAGACATACAGCTTTATATTCGTGAAATTACTGGACTTTTTGCAGAGTAAATATGTTTGACCATTAGAAATACTATTTTCCCTAAAACCTACCCCTACCCCTAACCTTAACCTTAACCTTAACCTTAACCTTAGCCTTAACCTTAACTGTAACCGTAACCTTAACCTCAAAACCCTAAACCTAACCCTTAAGTTTAAAATTGCATTTGAACAAATTCAGGACATGAAAAAAGTCCTGATTTTACAAAAAAGTTATTGTTTTCCTGATAAGGTAAAAAAGAAAAAAAAAGCACGCAGACACGCGCACACACGCACGCACGCACGCACGCACGCACGCACGCACGCACGCACGCACGCACACACACACACACACACACACACACACACACACACACACACACACACACACACACACACTAGTTCATATATCATATCATACCAATGCCTAGTATATAATACGTAGAGCCCTGAGTTTTACTTAGTCAGCTCACAACCACCTACACCATGCAGGTATTCTTACCCTTCAACCCAATACATTCAATCCACTAAATCTAACCAGTGGATAACTCTACACCCCCTATCCATACCCGGACCCATCTATCATTACCACAGCTGTCAAAGATACCTTCTCTCTCTTCCATCTCTTCTTCCTGTTTCTATGCCCCCCTTCTCCAACCACCTCTTCCTCCATCTCTAAACCTCCCTCTCTCAACCATTACCAATCAGTCCACGCACTACACCCCCCTCCCTTTCCACATCGCTCATCTGCCAGGGTTTTAATCTGGTTCTCATTGTTCTCTTTGTTCCATCAGGTCTGCCATTAGGCCTAGCTCTGACCCGGCAGTTTACGGGATGTTATGGTTTTCTTCTTTTGTTTGCTTTTGTCTTGTTGTGTTCTGTTCTGAATAACCAACCCCGTAACTCATTATTCAGCAATCACACACATGCATGCACACGCAAACGAAAGCATGAACTCTGTTTTTCAAGCCATAATTCTTCTTATTGAAATGTTGGATGTTCAGGGGTTTCGATTCTCTGTAAGAGCCAATGTGGTCTCTGTCCTACAAATGTTTTTACTGAGAGGGAAAAAGGCGTTTAGACTCCAGAGACAAGAATCTCTTATATGTCAGAAGTATGATAGGATGGTATGAACGTGAATAGACTGATGTCCAAATGAAGGTAAGTGGTTCAAAGACCACATCCCTTGAGACACACATACATACTCCTGCACACACACACATACATGGATCCTAAGCATCCTTATGGGGAAGTGTTTGGTGGGAACCAGGGTCAGTCTGAGGCTTCAGTATGGAGGAGAGATAAAGTTCATACGGGACGTGTCGAACCACTTCCCATAGACTTAGTCACACAATTCACACAATAAGAACCACGTTTCTCTCTAGTACAACGAAAGAAAGAGAAAAAGAAGGAAAGAAAGAAAAGCAGGGAAGCAAAAAAAGTGAAAAGTGAAAGAAGATGGAAAAGAGAAGGAAAGAGAAAATGAAAGCATTTGTTTCAGGCATCTGGAGCCTTTCCTCCATTCGTAGGAGGTGAGTAGTGTTTCATAAATTACTCCCACATTGAGAGCTGGATCAATAAGAAAAAGAGAGGACTGTGATGAAGAAAGAGGGAGGGAGGACAGATGGGGTAGTGGAATAGCAGACATCAAAATAAAGAATCAGTTTTATTTCCTCCAATAAACCCACAACATAATGCGACTCCAAGCCAGGACATTTTTATTTTGCTCTAATGAGTCACGCCATCCTGGGCATCCTTTCTCTCCTTCTTCATCTCTCTCTCTCTCTCTCTCTCTCTCTCTCTCTCTCTCTCTTTTCATCCATCTCTGTCCCTGCCTCCAGGGGATACACAGTGTACCTGTGCGTCTCAATGCTGCCTTTATGAGGCAGGGCTAGGTTGGGTCAGACTGGGCTGTCTGGCCCTGCTGTCTGTGTGTGGAGGGGGTTAAGTTAAGGTGGGCTGTCTCAGTGATCTCATCCCCCACCATCTCCCCAAGTCCCGACCTGATTCAACCTGCCACTGCCTGAGCCACCCCTCTTCTCTCACACACACACACACACACACACACACACACACACACACACACACACACACACACACACACACACACACACACACACACACACACACACACACACACACACACACACACACACACACACACACACGCCAGAGGGGCACCTCTTTCCTAATGGTGAGGAATTTAAAGCAGATATGGTGTGTGTGTGTGTGTGTGTTGCGGGGCATTCCATTCCTTCATCTCTTTTCCACCAAGGCCTTTAACTGAGGGGCACACCTCAACACACACAAAACAAACACAAACGTCTTGCCTCTTCTCACTGGCTTTCCCGTGAAAATGTTTATTTTTTTTACATTATTTGACTAAGGGTCTATAACTGTAAAACGCATTCATATAATGTTACTTTAATGATTGAATGACTGTAATGGTTTGTTATAGCCTCGACCTGCCACTGTATATATAACCATTGACCATTGGATGTGTTTAAAATCAAACTTCTAATTTTCTTTACAAATAAAGCAATCAATATAAGCCCGTTTAAAAAGTGGACCAGAAATAAAAGCATCCTGAAGTGTTTCCAACTGCATCCGCCTCTCTGGGGCTAAGTACTACTGTACTGTGGAAACAGTGTTTCCAACTGCATCCGCCTCTCTGGGGCTAAGTACTACTGTACTGTGGAAACAGTGTTTCCAACTGCATCCGCCTCTCTGGGGCTAAGTACTACTGTACTGTGGAAACAGTGTTTCCAACTGCATCCGCCTCTCTGGGGCTAAGTACTACTGTACTGTGGAAACAGTGTTTCCAACTGCATCCGCCTCTCTGGGGCTAAGTACTACTGTACTGTGGAAACAGTGTTTTCCAACTGCATCCGCCTCTCTGGGGCTAAGTACTACTGTACTGTGGAAACAGTGTTTCCAACTGCATCCGCCTCTCTGGGGCTAAGTACTACTGTACTGTGGAAACAGTGTTTTCCAACCGAGCTAAACCCACACAACAGCTTGTTTCTGAGGCGAAGCGTACACTTCACTGGGTGATTTTTAAGTATCCAGCTTTCATGTGGTCAATGCAACATGCTGAGTAATATGGAGGGGTGGTTTAATATGCCTCTAATTACTGACTTAAACATGCACACACGCGCCCGCACCCGCGCACACACACACACACACATACACACACACACCAGGCCATTACTGAGGTGGGATGTGGAGAGCTTTAATCAAACTAATAAAAACTGAGCTGTGTGACCCCATGGCTAGACGACTTTAGTATCACTTTGATAAGTACACTCTTTATTACTTATTAAATCATTTCTCTGCCTGCCAGACATTTCACCTACTGGCTTCAGGTTTTCACCTCTGTTCCATGTGTACAGTTAAACAAAGTTTCATTCACTTTCATTCAGAGAGAAACTCATGCAGCTCAACTATTCAACATTTTGTCCATAAATGTTCTATAGAACAACACGGTTACGATCTAATACATTTTCCCAACTGGTATTAGAACTGATTTGAATTTAATTTGTCCAAACTGCCAGGTAATACAGATTACCAGCGGTGGGTTTAGGTAACATGGGCAGCCGCCCAGGGTGGCATCTTGCTCGCACAAAGAAATTCCTAATGGTGACATTTGCGCGATCGGTTTTCTATCGCTCATTGACACGTCACGTCAATGATATCATGTCACCGTGTGGGACTGTGGGTCAATTAACTTTGTCGGAGTGGGTGCCCTGATTCTAGTTTGTGAGCTAGGCAGGCTACTGCCGGGGAAGGTCTCCCACTCAGAAGTACGAGATGGGGCTGGGGTAGGTTGACCTCAGGTCTCCCCACTGGAAGCCTGAGGAAGGGGGAGCTGAAGGGGGGGTTGGCCCAGTGAGCCGTTCAAGGTAGAAACGCCACTGCAAAAGACAAAAACGTATATAACTGTGTGTGTGTGTGTGTGTGTGTGTGTGTGCGCGTGTCTGTGTGTGTGTGTGTGTGTGTGTGTTTTCTCTCTATGCAGAACAGAAGTGTTGTCTTTTGTAGCTGAGTTAGCACAGGGTCAAATGGTCCACTTGACTCAGACAGCCTGAAGCAGCAGAGTCTGGCTGGAGCTGGAGCTGGATGAACCAAAACACCTGCTTTTACAACTACTACCACTCTTTGTAATGTATGTGACACCTGGACTCCACCAGAAATATAAATGACCATGTATTATGAGTGAGAATGGGTGGAAAAACATGACTTCAACAGGGATAATTGGCTAGTAAAATATGAAACATACATTAAGGTGTTCTTGCAAGTATTTAACACAAACCAACCAGGAGGTGGTAGGTTCACAACTCACACTCCAAAATACACACTCTGGGAAGTTTCACACACACACACACACACACACACACACACACACACACACACACACACACACACACACACACAGACACACAGACACACACACAGACACAGACACAGACACAGACACAGACACCGACACACAGGGTAAATCACCCATGAACAATACACAATTCAATTATAGATTCTCTCTTTCCCAGACAAATAAAAGGCCATAATATAGGAGTTATGATATGCATATATTTGTAATCATAAGGAATCAGAATATAGCTGGTTCTCTAAAACACATGCTACTCTCGGTATCGTAACACCAACATTGTGGTCAAGGTTTGTGAACAATAACTTTAATTTATGAAAGCTATTATGTCGTGAGATTAGCTGTAACAAAAAAATTGCATAACTATGCATAGAAATGTCCTTTATTACCGAGATTTGGATACCATTTACGACCAAGATTGTAAGTAAAAAATGACTCCCTTTTAACGACTTAACTTATTTGAGGAAAACTAGACTTTTGTAGTAACAAATGAAATGTTTCACTTCATGTGAACGTTTTTTTTAAAACATTTTGTTGTGGAAAGTTTTCCCTCATAATCCGTCATCATGGTCGTTTAGTTTCTATCTATTTAACCATTCTGTATGAATGCTCAGCACAGCTCCTCTCTCCTCTAGCCACAGTCATTTTACTGCATCTCTCACTGTCAAACGGACAGATGGTAAAGGAGCAACATGGGGTTTTGTTTAAGTAGCAGTAACTGCTTTGCCTATGGAAATTGGAATGTGGTTTAAAAAACAGGCCTATAAAGTTTTTCTATACTCTCTTCTATACCTTCCACTGCAAACACTGATTTAGCCAACGTCATATCAAAATAACATAGTAAATTGTAGATTTTGTAATACCACTGTTACTCTTACAATAACTGTCACAACCTTTACAATCTCTTACAAACCATTTCATAAATAATGGTAATTACAGATACATCAACATATTGTTACTCTCCTAATGGTAACTACAGATACATCAACATATTGTTACTCTCCTAATGGTAACTACAGATACATCAACATATTGTTACTCTCCTAATGGTAACTACAGATACATCAACATATTGTTACTCTCCTAATGGTAACTACAGATATATCAACATATTGTTACTCTCCTAATGGTAACTACAGATACATCAACAATATTCTTACCCTCCTAATGGTAACTACAGATACATCAACATATTGTTACTCTCCTAATGGTAACTACAGATACATAAACATATTGTTACTCTCCTAATGGTAACTACAGACACATCAACAATATTCTTACTCTCCTAATGGTACCTACATATACATCAACATATTGTTACTCTCCTAATGGTAACTACAGATACATCAACATATTGTTACTCTCCTAATGGTAACTACAGATACATAAACATATTGTTACTCTCCTAATGGTAACTACAGATACATCAACAATATTCTTACTCTCCTAATGGTAACTACATATACATCAACATATTGTTACTCTCCTAATGGTAACTACAGATACATAAACATATTGTTACTCTCCTAATGGTAACTACAGATACATCAACAATATTCTTACTCTCCTAATGGTAACTACAGATACATCAACATATTCTTACTCTCCTAATGGTAACTACAGATACATCAACATATTGTTACTCTCCTAATGGTAACTACAGATACATCAACATATTGTTACTCTCCTAATGGTAACTACAGATACATCAACATATTGTTACTCTCCTAATGGTAACTACAGATACATCAACATATTGTTACTCTCCTAATGGTAACTACAGATACATCAACATATTGTTACTCTCCTAATGGTAACTACAGATACATCAACATATTGTTACTCTCCTATTGGTAACTATAGATACATCAACATATTGTTACTCTCCTAATGGTAACTACAGATACATCAACATATTGTTACTCTCCTAATGGTAACTACAGATATATCAACATATTGTTACTCTCCTAATGGTAACTACAGATACATCAACAATATTCTTACCCTCCTAATGGTAACTACAGATACATCAACATATTGTTACTCTCCTAATGGTAACTACAGATACATAAACATATTGTTACTCTCCTAATGGTAACTACAGATACATCAACAATATTCTTACCCTCCTAATGGTAACTACAGATACATCAACATATTGTTACTCTCCTAATGGTAACTACAGATACATAAACATATTGTTACTCTCCTAATGGTAACTACAGATACATCAACAATATTCTTACTCTCCTAATGGTAACTACATATACATCAACATATTGTTACTCTCCTAATGGTAACTACAGATACATAAACATATTGTTACTCTCCTAATGGTAACTACAGATACATCAACAATATTCTTACTCTCCTAATGGTAACTACAGATACATCAACATATTGTTACTCTCCTAATGGTAACTACAGATACATCAACATATTGTTACTCTCCTAATGGTAACTACAGATACATCAACATATTGTTACTCTCCTAATGGTAACTACAGATACATCAACATATTGTTACTCTCCTAATGGTAACTACAGATACATCAACATATTGGTACTCTCCTAATGGTAACTACAGATACATAAACATATTGTTACTCTCCTAATGGTAACTACAGATACATCAACATATTGTTACTCTACTAATGGTAACTACAGATAGATCAACATATTGGTACTCTCTTAATGGTAACTACAGATACATCAACATATTGTTACTCTCCTAATAGTAACTACAGATACATCAACATTAGTATTACTCTCCTAATGGTAACTACAGATACATCAAGATATTGTTACTCTCCTAATGGTAACTACAGATACATCAAGATATTGTTAC
This sequence comes from Oncorhynchus nerka, assembly GCF_034236695.1. Taxonomy (NCBI): domain Eukaryota; kingdom Metazoa; phylum Chordata; class Actinopteri; order Salmoniformes; family Salmonidae; genus Oncorhynchus; species Oncorhynchus nerka. The sequence goes on along the minus strand of NC_088397.1, from coordinate 69,122,478 downwards.
TCTCCTAATGGTAACTACAGATACATCAACATATTGTTACTCTCCTAATGGTAACTACAGATACATCAACATATTGTTACTCTCCTAATAGTAACTACAGATACATCAACATATTGTTACTCTCCTAATGGTAACTACAGATACATCAACATATTGTTACTCTCCTAATGGTAACTACAGATACATCAACATATTGTTACTCTCCTAATGGTAACTACAGATACATCAACATATTGTTACTCTCCTAAAGGTAACTACAGATACATCAACCTATTGTTACCCTCCTAATGGTAACTACAGATACATCAACAATATTCTTACCCTCCTAATGGTAACTACAGATACATCAACATATTGTTAATCTACTAATGGTAACTACAGATACATCAACATATTGTTACTCTCCTAATGGTAACTACAGATACATCAACATATTGTTACTCTCCTAATGGTAACTACAGATACATCAACATATTGTTACTCTCCTAATGGTAACTACAGATACATCAACATATTGTTACCCTCCTAATGGTAACTACAGATACATCAACATATTCTTACTCTCCTAATGGTAACTACAGATACATCAACAATATTCTTACCCTCCTAATGGTAACTACAGATACATCAACATATTGTTACTCTCCTAATGGTAACTACAGATACATCAACATATTGTTACTCTACTAATGGTAACTACAGATACATCAACATATTGTTACTCTCCTAATGGTAACTACAGATACATCAACATATTGTTACTCTCCTAATGGTAACTACAGATACATCAACATATTGTTACCCTCCTAATGGTAACTACAGATACATCAACAATATTCTTACTCTCCTAATGGTAACTACAGATACATCAACAATATTCTTACTCCCCTAATGGTAACTACAGATACTTCAACATATTGTTACCCTCCTAATGGTAACTACAGATACATCAACATATTCTTACTCTCCTAATGGTAACTACAGATACATCAACAATATTCTTACTCTCCTAATGGTAACTACAGATACATCAACAATATTCTTACTCTCCTAATGGTAACTACAGATACATCAACAATATTGTTACTCTCCTAATGGTAACTACAGATACATCAACATATTGTTACTCTCCTAATGGTAACTACAGATACATCAACATATTGTTACTCTCCTAATGGTAACTACAGATACATCAACATATTGTTTCCCTCCTAATGGTAACTACAGATACATCAACATATTGTTACTCTCCTAATGGTAACTACAGATACATCAACATATTGGTACTCTCCTAATGGTAACTACAGATACATCAACATATTGTTACTCTCCTAGTGGTAACTACAGATACATCAACATATTGTTACTCTCCTAATGGTAACTACAGATACATCAACATATTGTTACTCTCCTAATGGTAACTACAGATACATCAACATATTGTTACCCTCCTAATGGTAACTACAGATACATCAACATATTCTTACTCTCCTAATGGTAACTACAGATACATCAACAATATTCTTACTTTCCTAATGGTAACTACAGATACATCAACATATTGGTACTCTCCTAATGGTAACTACAGATACATCAACATATTGTTACTCTCCTAATGGTAACTACAGATACATCAACATATTGTTACTCTCCTAATGGTAACTACAGATACATCAACATATTGTTACTCTCCTAATGGTAACTACAGATACATCAACAATATTCTTACTCTCCTAATGGTAACTACAGATACATCAACAATATTCTTACCCTCCTAATGGTAACTACAGATACATCAACATATTGTTACTCTCCTAATGGTAACTACAGATACATCAACATATTGTTACTCTCCTAATGGTAACTACAGATACATCAACATATTGTTACTCTCCTAATGGTAACTACAGATACATCAACATATTATTACTCTCCTAATGGTAACTACAGATACATCAACATATTGTTACCCTCCTAATGGTAACTACAGATACATCAACATATTGTTACTCTCCTAATGGTAACTACAGATACATCAGCAATATTCTTACTCTCCTAATGGTAACTACAGATACATCAACAATATTCTTACTCTCCTAATGGTAACTACAGATACATCAACATATTGTTACTCTCCTAATGGTAACTACAGATACATCAACATATTCTTACCCTCCTAATGGTAACTACAGATACATCAACATATTGTTACTCTACTAATGGTAACTACAGATACATCAACATATTGTTACTCTCCTAATGGTAACTACAGATACATCAACATATTGTTACTCTCCTAATGGTAACTACAGATACATCAACATATTGTTACCCTCCTAATGGTAACTACAGATACATCAACAATATTCTTACTCTCCTAATGGTAACTACAGATACATCAACAATATTCTTACTCCCCTAATGGTAACTACAGATACATCAACATATTGTTACCCTCCTAATGGTAACTACAGATACATCAACATATTCTTACTCTCCTAATGGTAACTACAGATACATCAACAATATTCTTACTCTCCTAATGGTAACTACAGATACATCAACAATATTCTTACTCTCCTAATGGTAACTACAGATACATCAACAATATTGTTACTCTCCTAATGGTAACTACAGATACATCAACATATTGTTACTCTCCTAATGGTAACTACAGATACATCAACATATTGTTACTCTCCTAATGGTAACTACAGATACATCAACATATTGTTTCCCTCCTAATGGTAACTACAGATACATCAACATATTGTTACTCTCCTAATGGTAACTACAGATACATCAACATATTGGTACTCTCCTAATGGTAACTACAGATACATCAACATATTGTTACTCTCCTAGTGGTAACTACAGATACATCAACATATTGTTACTCTCCTAATGGTAACTACAGATACATCAACATATTGTTACTCTCCTAATGGTAACTACAGATACATCAACATATTGTTACCCTCCTAATGGTAACTACAGATACATCAACATATTCTTACTCTCCTAATGGTAACTACAGATACATCAACAATATTCTTACTTTCCTAATGGTAACTACAGATACATCAACATATTGGTACTCTCCTAATGGTAACTACAGATACATCAACATATTGTTACTCTCCTAATGGTAACTACAGATACATCAACATATTGTTACTCTCCTAATGGTAACTACAGATACATCAACATATTGTTACTCTCCTAATGGTAACTACAGATACATCAACAATATTCTTACTCTCCTAATGGTAACTACAGATACATCAACAATATTCTTACCCTCCTAATGGTAACTACAGATACATCAACATATTGTTACTCTCCTAATGGTAACTACAGATACATCAACATATTGTTACTCTCCTAATGGTAACTACAGATACATCAACATATTGTTACTCTCCTAATGGTAACTACAGATACATCAACATATTATTACTCTCCTAATGGTAACTACAGATACATCAACATATTGTTACCCTCCTAATGGTAACTACAGATACATCAACATATTGTTACTCTCCTAATGGTAACTACAGATACATCAGCAATATTCTTACTCTCCTAATGGTAACTACAGATACATCAACAATATTCTTACTCTCCTAATGGTAACTACAGATACATCAACATATTGTTACTCTCCTAATGGTAACTACAGATACATCAACATATTCTTACCCTCCTAATGGTAACTACAGATACATCAACATATTGTTACTCTCCTAATGGTAACTACAGATACATCAATATATTGTTACTCTACTAATGGTAACTACAGATACATCAACAATATTCTTACTCTCCTAATGGTAACTACAGATACATCAACATATTGTTACTCTCCTAATGGTAACTACAGATACATCAACATATTGTTACTCTCCTAATGGTAACTACAGATACATCAACATATTGTTACTCTCCTAATGGTAACTACAGATACATCAACATATTGTTACTCTCCTAATGGTAACTACAGATACATCAACATATTCTTACCCTCCTAATGGTAACTACAGATACATCAACATATTCTTACCCTCCTAATGGTAACTACAGATACATCAACATATTCTTACTCTCCTAATGGTAACTACAGATACATCAACAATATTCTTACCCTCCTAATGGTAACTACAGATACATCAACAATATTCTTACCCTCCTAATGGTAACTACAGATACATCAACATTATTTTTACTCTCCTAATGGTAACTACAGATACATCAACATTATTCTCACTCTCCTAATGGTAACTACAGATACATCAACACTATTCTTACTCTCCTAATGGTAACTACAGATACATCAGCAATATTCTTACTTTCCTAATGGTAACTACAGATACATCAACATATTGGTACTCTCCTAATGGTAACTACAGATACATCAACATATTGTTACTCTCCTAATGGTAACTACAGATACATCAACATATTGTTACTCTCCTAATGGTAACTACAGATACATCAACATATTGTTACCCTCCTAATGGTAACTACAGATACATCAACATATTGTTACCCTCCTAATGGTAACTACAGATACATCAACAATATTCTTACCCTCCTAATGGTAATCATAATAGTGACTGCAGCACTAATGATGGTAATGATGATAATAAAGATGTTTAAATCAAACGCACAATGGTGCCGTTATGTGGAGTCCACCCCCTCTGGTTGACTCTGGGGTTGCCAGGTCGCGACTTAGGTCACCCCATGTCACTCCGGGCTAGGGATAGGGGTCAGGGGTCATGCCTAATTGAGGCATTTGGTAAGCACCTTTTAGCTCTGCTCAAGTGGGTTTGTGTCTGTCTACACTAGGGCTTGGCGTTACCACCTCTCTTCACCCTCTCTCTACCGCTCTCTCTCTTCTCACTCTCGAGGTTGAGGGTTGCGTTCCACAACAGAGGGAGGACTAGAGGTGACTTGCTGTGTTTAAAGGACTAGTTGATGTTGATCTGAAGGCAGGCCTGAGACTGTGATTAAAGTAACACACAGACAGAAGACAGCTTCACTGATGCACCAGGTGACCAGATGATACAATCTGACCTGATGACAATGACCACCATTCAACAGACTCAAACACAGTGTTAAAGAACCAAACGGTACATTCTGAGACATACATTTTGAAGTAAATAGCAATGTTTCCACAAATTGAAGCAGAAACAAAGCATTTTTTAACAGGAAGAAGAACAGACATACTTGTTGTAGAACTGTCATTTGGAAAGAGTTAAATATAGTAGTAGCTGCCCTCAAGAGAGTTGTTCTCAAACAATGCAGGATCTACAGCGGATGGTGAAGATGCAAGGCCCTCCAGCGGATGGTGAAGATGCAAGGCCCTCCAGCGGATGGTGAAGATGCAAGGCCCTCCAGCGGATGGTGAAGATGCAAGGCCCTCCAGCGGATGGTGAAGATGCAAGGCCCTCCAGCGGATGGTGAAGATGCAAGGCCCTCCAGCGGATAGTGAAGATGCAAGGCCCTCCAGCGGATGGTGAAGATGCAAGGCCCTCCAGCGGATGGTGAAGATGCCCCAGTACATCCCTGGGACCGTGCTTCCACCCATCCAGGACATCTACTCGAAACAGTGCATGAGAAAGGCCTGCAGCATCATCAAGGACCCCACACACCCCAGCCAAGAGCTGTTCACTCCCTTACCGCCGTGCAGACGGTATCGGAGCTTAAAGTCTGATAACAACAAGCTCACAGACTTTTCTATCTACAAGCCATCAGACTGCTCAACACTTAAACTGGACTGACCACCTGTTCTGACTCTAGTACACATGCACTCACTTACGCACACACCCACACAGACATATACACATCCAGACACACACACACACACATACATTCATGCTACACATACATCACAACTGCTGCTACCAGACTCTTATTATGATTGCCAAATGCTGCAAAATTGTAACACTGGCCCCCCAATTCCCTCTTCCCCAAAACACGTGTAAATATTGGACTATAAATTGTGCCTTTCTGTATTATGCTTATGCTAACATGTTTATTCTGTTCTACTGAGCCATTTACTTTTCCATTGAAATGTCCATTGATATTTATAGGAAAAACACAGAGGTTGACACGAGGAAAAGAGAAGGAGAGACATTTTAATTTTAGAGCAAGTAAAGCTGAACTCTTACTGTTGCCTATTGTTCACTCAACAAAGAAATAAATATTTTATTTAGGTTCAGACGTGTGTGTTTTTTTTTTGGGGGGGGGGGGCAGTTTGAAAGGGGATGGTATGGACAGACAGGTATGGACAGACAGGTATGGACAGAGAGAGAGAGAGAGAGAGAGAGAGAGAGAGACAGAGAGAGAGAGAGGGAGAGAGAGAGACAGAGAGACAGAGAGAGAGAGAGACAGAGAGAGAGAGAGAGAGAGAGAGAGAGTGGTGTTGAAAATGCTTTGTGTTGACAGATAAGTGGTTACAGTGAAACAGAAAGAAAGAAATAGAGAGAGAAGACCCACAGCCTTCTCCGCCTGAGGGCCTGTCATTCTTGAAAAGTGAAGGGAACAAAGACGCAAAGATTGCAATGCAGTTAAAGGAGTTAGGCAGTAATAACCATCACACAAACACTGCAGATGCATCATTTGTGTGTGTGTGAAAAATGTAACATTTGTTAAACGTGTGAGAAAATATTACGTAGACTGTAGTGGGTGTATGCTGGGAATATATCTAAAGCGTGTGGCCAGACAAGACCAGAAACGTCAGTCTGTCAGGTCAGGTGAGTTTGGTTATAAAACACAGCGCTGACAGACAAGCTTTCACACACTCGCACACAAACACACACATGCACGCATACACAAGAGAGGGGAATGAGTTTAAACTACAAAATACACATTTATAAATAAACAAATGCTATCAAAACAAGTTTTTACAACAGCATAAAATTGTACAAAGAAATTTGGCTATACGACTGTTTCCATTTCCAGACCCCCAGAACAGTTACACATAAGAATGAAATACCTACAGTATATCTAACCAACTAAACTAATCCCCATATGTGAATCAGGGAATGTAGATAACAAAATGAAGAGCAGATGGTAGTCATTGGCGTATGGAATTTAGATCTCTAAGACACTGATCTAGAGTCAGTTTATCATTTTCCACCCTGATGGTTAAGGTTAGGGATTAGAGAGGATAAGCTGATCTTAGACCTGTGCTAATGGCTGACCTGGGAGTTCGGTGGGACTGAGAGTATTGTTGCTGAGGGCCATTAGTTGACACTCTCCAGGCATCTTGGGTCTGGGAACATTAGTGTTTGGATCTTTGACTTCAAACTCATACCTCCAGCCATACAACACGCACCAACCACACACATTAACAAGCACCAACCAACCACACACACACACACACACACACACACACACACACACACACACACACACACACACACACACACACACACACACACACACACACACAGTGAACTACACTCTTACACTCAATGTTGCTATTCACAGCGACTCACACAAAACATTATACACCTGATTGGCACTTCTCATAAATACCAGGATCACTAACACACAAAGACATGAGTACTCTGACACATCACATATACAGTGATGAATAACTGTAGTAAAACTCCACTGACTTCACTCACACAGAGAAAGATATCCAGTCTGAGTAAGTGACACATAGAGTTCTGGTGGTAGAGATTAAGAGAAAGACATCCAGTCTGACTAAGTGACACAGAGAGTTGTGGAGGTAGAGAATAAGAGAAGGGGACTCTCCATGTAGTAAATATAGACACACTCTGACCATGGCGTCTGCCAAGCCACTATATACACACTGCTTTTACTAGAGCTGGCCCTCACTCTGGTGGGACATACAGAATGGTGTGTTGTGTTGTGTTCATCTCTTAGGGAAGTGTGTGTGCTCCCTCCACAAAATACAGCTGACAGATCTTTTTATAGATAATTAAACGTGGGCTTATGAGTGAAGTTTAGTAATTCATTCAGCAATCCTCCTCCTCATCACTCCATGCCAAGACAGTTACTGGTTGTGCTCACTAATATTCCATCAGACATTAGGAAAATACATCTGGAATAGATTTGTCGGGAGTCCGCTACATTGGCAAGGGGCAGGATAGGCATAGCATAGAGCAATATGCTATAGATCAGCACACCGAGGTCAGCACACTATTATTGATCAGCATTACATCACAGCAAGAAGGAAGACAACAGCTTAACTATAGCTTGGTCCATAGACAATGATAGCAAAAGTTTTCATTTGAACAAATGAAGTAAACAGGGCAAGAAACAGTTTACAAGGTTGCAATGTTTATACCGTTCATAACTTAATACTGTACATGTCAAATACAATTGATGCGTACATGTTGCTTTTGCGAAAAATTGTGTACATGCTGTATGAGTAAGTCACAAATGTGTGTACGCAGGTGCACACAAACTCATACACACGTTCAGACATGTAAGCTGGTGCCCACACACTCATACACACACGTTCAGACATGTAAGCTGGTGCACACACACTCATACACACACGTTCAGACATGTAAGCTGGTGCCCACACACTCATACACACACGTTCAGACATGTAAGCTGGTGCACACAAACTCATACACACGTTCAGACATGTAAGCTGGTGCACACACACTCATACACACACGTTCAGACATGTAAGCTGGTGCACACACACTCATACACACACGTTCAGACATGTAAGCTGGTGCCCACACACTCATACACACACGTTCAGACATGTAAGCTGGTGCACACACTCATACACACACGTTCAGACATGTAAGCTGGTGCACACACACTCATACACACACGTTCAGACATGTAAGCTTGTGCACACACACTCATACACACACGTTCAGACATGTAAGCTGGTGCACACACACTCATACACACACGTTCAGACATGTAAGCTGGTGCACACACACTCATACACACACGTTCAGACATGTAAGCTGGTGCACACACACTCATACACACACGTTCAGACATGTAAGCTGGTGCACACACACTCATACACACACGTTCAGACATGTAAGCTGGTGCCCACACACTCATACACACACGTTCAGACATGTAAGCTGGTGCACACACACTCATACACACACGTTCAAACATGTCAGCTGGTCAACACACACTCATACACACACGTTCAGACATGTAAGCTGGTGCCCACACACTCATACACACACCTTCAGACATGTAAGCTGGTGCACACACACTCATACACACACGTTCAGACATGTAAGCTGGTGCACACACACTCATACACACACGTTCAGACATGTAAGCTGGTGCCCACACACTCATACACACACGTTCAGACATGTAAGCTGGTGCACACACACTCATACACACACGTTCAGACATGTCAGCTGGTGCACACACACTCATACACACACGTTCAGACATGTAAGCTGGTGCACACACACTCATACACACACGTTCAGACATGTCAGCTGGTGCACACACACTCATACACACACGTTCAGACATGTAAGCTGGTGCACACACACTCATACACACACGTTCAGACATGTCAGCTGGTGCACACACACTCATACACACACGTTCAGACATGTAAGCTGGTACACACACTCATACACACACGTTCAGACATGTCAGCTGGTGCACACACACTCATACACACACGTTCAGACATGTAAGCTGGTGCACACACATACACAGAAGTGCCATGCCCATAAGGGGCACAGGGGCACGAGCCCATGCAGATTTGTCCTCTTTCTTTTTCCCTTTTCCCCCTTTTTTCCCCACTCTTGTTTGTGATTTGTCAGATTGCTGAATGAATTACTAAACTTCACTCATAAGTCCACGTTTAATTATGTATAAAAAGATCTGTCAGCTGTATTTTGTGGAGGGAGCACACTGACCCCCCCACTCCCCCCCCCCCCCCATTCCCCTTAGTAAGTGGTTCCTTCCAAGGTGCACTAAGGAGCAAAGATATGCTAGGTGGGATGCTAGATACTCTAGTGCATGCAGAAGGTATCGTCAGTGGAGGAGGAGAGAGAGTGTCCAGTAACACACACAGCGTTTGATTTGATTTTAGCTGCCGGTGCTGGGCAGGACTCGCAGGAAGTATGTTTGTAAATTCATTTGATCAAGCTATATTGATTCCTTTTTTATTTATAAAAAAAACAAAACATTTTGTTCTTTCTCTGTAATAGCAACTTTATGAAGTTGGCTTTAGCTAGCCAGCTAGATACTATCGGTTCCCAATCTCCCCACCTCATCATAGCTTACCAAGCCATTTCAGGCTATCAAGTTAGAGTAGCTAGCTTGTCAAACTATCTTAGCTGGCATGCCTGCCGGCAAGGTTACTAGACTTTTAAAAAGCAAGCAATTACTAATGCACTGAATAAGACTTGCATTCCTTTGAATATTTTACTCAGATTTGAGCAGAGATACAGAGAAGCATATTTAGTTTCTTACATTTTGTATTTACCACCAGTACAGGCAGCTCAAGAGGTATGCTTAGATATACAGAAAAATGTAATGTAAATGTAATCTGGTACCTTATGATTTGTTATGATATTTATGTATTAATTATGATGTCATGATAAGTGCATGTACTGATGATGTGTGTTATGATCCCATGTTTAGTGTTGTAATGTGGATGTAATATCCCAGGCATGTTAGTGCAGTATATTGAGATGTGTGATTTACATCAGTCAGAATGACACTCTCATGTAAATGATAATTGAACAGTTAAAGAGGTATACATAACCTATGTAGAAAAACACATATTTATTTTATATAGAATTAGGAACAATGACTCTTGAAACTACCACCACCTCCTCCTTTCCCATGTACTTCATGCCCCCTCTAAAATAAGGGTGCATAACACCTCTGAACACACACACACACACACACACACACACACACACACACACACACACACACACACACACACACACGCACACACACACACACACACGCAAAGCAGTGGGCAAAGCAGAGGCCCTAATGTCTGAGTACAGAGTTTGTATGGTGGCTGGCTTTGTCTACTCCTACAGTAGCTACCACATAACAGGTCTGTGCTTCTGTGCTGTGTGTGACCATAACATGGGGGTGGAAATATAATCACATGTAAAGACACATATTACAAAGTAATTGAGATGGAATTACACAGACATATATGTGCACATGTATAATGACAAAGGGAGGAAATATACTGACATATAAGTACACATACTATGAAGACATGGAGGTGCATTACACTGACAAACAGTATATGTCCCCATAATATAAAAGTTAGTGCAGGCCGATGTGAGAATATATTGTGTCATGCAACGAATAGAAAACACAGCGTTCATGTCAGCATGTCACATTGGGAATTTGAGCATGTTTGAAAATGAAAAGATAGAAGATGTCATACAATCGGCAACACACACAAGAACGCAAAGAACATACAGAAACCTGAACATATCACACGCACTGGCACTCAGGCATACAATACTGCACATGCACTCACACACATAATAATGGTCGAGCACAAGAGCACAAGAAAGAGGCGATCTTCTTTCATTCCTCTCCTTTTTTATGTCTTTCTCACTCACTCGATTTCCTTCCTCTCTCTCTTTAAATCTCTGTTCTCAATTAAGCTGTCCTCTGGAAACTCACTCTCCCCTCGTAGCGTCCCAATCCTCCCCAAACACTCTGTTTCAATTGTCTCCCCGTCCCTCACACACACACACACACACACACACACACACACACACACACACACACACACACACACACACACACACACACACACACACACACACTCTCTCTCTCTTGTCTTAGTCCTGCTCTGACATGTTCTCTTTGTCTTTCATTCTCTCGCAAATCCACAGAAAGACACAGAAAGAAAGAAAAAACTGGAAAAAGAGGGATGTTTTCGTCTCTAACGCTCAAACAGAAACGCAAACTCACCGGATCTGGATTGTGTCTGGAGCACAGACAGACGGATGAAGGAAGAGAGTGAAAGGAGAGGTGAACAGAGGAGAAGTGTAGTGGAGTTCAGTTGGTCAGTCAGAAGTCCCTCTCAGAGCGAAGAATAAGCACGGCCTGTTGCATTCCGCCTTCCTCTCGCTTTTTTCTTTTCTCGCTCTCTCCCCCTCTCTCACTCTCTTGCTCAGTCACTCACACACTCTCTCTCTCTTCTTGCTCTCTCTCTCTCCCCCACTGAAATCATTATGCACTTTGATTCACAAACCCTGCCTCTGTCACGTGATCCAACACTTCAAATATACAGCACATTTTTTACAAGCCACATAATGCCTGAAGGGATGGAAAATAGGGTCCAGAAAGCTTAGGTTTCAACTTCTCAGCCCCCCTCTCTTTCCTTCTCCCTCTCTCTCCCTCTTTCTTTGTCTCTCACTCTCTCCCTTCACTCTCCATCCTACACGTTTGGATTGTCAGTTACTTAACTATTCTTGGATAATTCCTTTCCTTGACTGTTCCCATACCTCCCTTTATGCATCTTCATTTAAAAAACAAACAATTGTCCACCCAACTTTGTACAAGTGTATGCACCCGTGTGCGTGCACCTGAATGTATGTGAAGGTGTGTGTCAGAAATGCCAATTCGTTCATTTTTCTTCTCAGTCCCATCATGCTGTCGTGTTCTATGTTCCTAATTTCAATTTTAATTTAAAGTCACACACACACCAGACCAGCTCCAGGAAATTGTATGACTAACGAAGCCATCCGTCAAATGTGACAATTCACAATATGAGTGAGCAGCCTGTGGGCAAAGCAGAGGCCCTATTGTCTGAGTACAGAGTGTGTATGGTGGCTGGCTGGCTGGCACTCACACACACACCTCAAACATATGCTCTGAAACAGTCATTACCTAGCAGACATACACAAACACACACGCAGCAGAAGGCTGTGCAGCTTTGGGGATATCCATATCAATCCTTGGTTTGCTTCATGTTTACCATGCCTGAACTGTGGGACTGGGGCCAATGATCTGGGAGCCCAAGAGAGGCTTGAGTCATGGAACACCGAACACACTATTGTGACTAAATCTTCCCAATCACACAGAAATATACTCACTCTGACTCAATAGCCCAGGTGATTTACATAGTGACACCAATAACACCAATCCAATATTAAACCCTTAAAAAATGTATGTTATTATTTAACAAGAATAACAAATACACTACCGTTCAAAAGTTTGGGGTCACTTAGAAATGTCCTTGTTTTTGAAAGAAAAGCACATTTTTTGTCCAGTAAAATAACATCAAATTGATCAGAAATGCAGTGTAGACATTGTTAATGTTGTAAATGACTGTTGTTGCTGGATATGGCTGATTTTGAATAGAATATCTACAGTACATAGGCATACAGAGACCCATTATCAGCAACCATCACTCCTGAGATCCAATGGCACGTTGTGTAATGTACTTGTCCTCTTGCTCAGTTGTGCACCAGGGCCTCCCACTCCACTTTCTATTCTGGTTAGACAGTTTGTGCTGTTCTGTGAAGGGAGTAGTACACAGCTTTGTATGAGATCTTCAGTTTCTTGGCAATTTCTTACATGGAATAGCCTTCATTTCTCAGAACAAAAATAGACTGACGAGTTTCAGAAGAAAATGATTGGTTTCTAGCCATTTTGAGCCTGTAATCGAACCCACAAATGCTGATGCTCCAGAACATCAACTAGTATAAACAGGACAGTTTTATTGCTTCTTTAATCAGAACAACAGTTTTCAGCTGTGCTAACATAATTGCAAAATGGTTTTCTAATGATCAATTAGCCTTTTAAAATGATAAACTAGGATTAGCTACCACAACGTGCCATTGGAACACAGGAGTGATGGTTGCTGATAATGGGCCTCTGCACGCCTATGTAGATATTTCATTCAAAATAAGCAGTTTCCAGCTACAATAGTCATTTACAACATTAACAATGTCTACACTGTATTTCTGATCAATTTGATGTTATTTTAATTGACAAAAAATGAGCTTTCCTTCAAAAACAAGGACATTTCTAAGTGACCCCAAATTTTTGAACGGTAGTATATATAAGTCTGGCTACTTGAATCTAAAAATTAAATAGTGAAGTATTTGTCCTAAATGTCCTAAAAGTCTATTTGCTAAGTAATAACCAACAGCTTTTATTTGTAATAACTCCACTATTTTCTTAAAAAGCATCAGTTGGACAAACTCTTAACTCGCACACAGTAAACCAATAAGAAATGTGACTAAACTAAATTTGATAATAAACACTAATCTTATGTCGCTAATAACTTAACCCTATTACTGTAAAGCTAAGCTGATACAAGCAGTGAAACTACTGCGTTTGGAGATTTGAAGGATTGTGGTAGTAATGTAATCATATGTCTGTTGGAATGAACGTGAAATAGACAACCCAACAGAATGAACGTGAAATAGACAACCCAACAGAATGAACGTGAAATAGACAACCCAACAGAATGAACATGAAATAGACAACCCAACAGAATGAACGTGAAATAGACAACCCAACAGAATGAACGTGAAATAGACAACCCAACAGAATGAACATGAAATAGATAACCCAAAAGAATGAACGTGAAATAGACAACCCAACAGAATGAACATGAAATAGATAACCCAACAGAATGAACGTGAAATAGACAACCCAACAGAATGAACATGAAATAGACAACCCAACAGAATGAACATGAAATAGATAACCCAACAGAATGAACGTGAAATAGACAACCCAACAGAATGAACATGAAATAGATAACCCAACAGAATGAACATGAAATAGACAACCCAACAGAATGAACGTGAAATAGATAACCCAACAGAATGAACATGAAATAGATAACCCAACAGAATGAACATGAAATAGACAACCCAACAGAATGAACGTGAAATAGATAACCCAACAGAATGAACATGAAATAGACAACCCAACAGAATGAACATGAAATAGATAACCCAACGGAATGAACATGAAATAGATAACCCAACAGAATAAACATGAAATAGATAACCCAACAGAATGAACATGAAATAGACAACCCAACAGAATGAACAAGAAATAGACAACCCAACAGAATGAACAAGAAATAGACAACCCAACAGAATGAACAAGAAATAGACAACCCAACAGAATGAACATGAAATAGACAACCCAACAGAATGAACAAGAAATAGACAACCCAACAGAATGAACATGAAATAGATAACCCAACAGAATGAACATGAAATAGACAACCCAACAGAATGAACAAGAAATAGACAACCCAACAGAATGAACATGAAATAGACAACCCAACAGAATGAACATGAAATAGATAACCCAACAGAATGAACGTGAAATAGACAACCCAACAGGAGAAAACATTTCATATTACATTCATTGTCTCTTTGCCATCTTAGAGTGAATGATTCTTCTTTTTCCCCTTTTCTGTCTTTTTCATTCATTTTAGGAGAAATTTCCAGGTTTTCAAAAGAAAAAACAATCTTATGCAATGTGTCCTTTGCACTAACATGCAGTGTAAATGGCCAAGCTATTTGTACAGAAAATAGTTTTCTCCACTAACTGTGTTCTCTAACTTGTTCCTGTCAAAGGTTTTCAGACTCAGAGGAACTGAAACCATGGGTTAATTACACCCTCCAATTCCCTAACCCCCTAACCTCCCAAACCCCCTTTACCCTTACCTCAGCCCCTTACCCTGCTATCCCCTTTCAGCCTCAATCCCACACACATATGTACACACACACATGCACGCATGCACGCACACACACACACACACACACACACGCACTAGAGACTACACGTGAACACTCATCTGGCAACACCAAAAACATACACAAACGTACTGTGTGTAACACACTGATTTGTAAAGGACAATGGGTTCATTCTACACTGGTTTCCATACTTTTAACTCCATTTCTGTAGAAGCCTGCTCTGTTCCTCCTCCAGGATTTTCATAGGCAAATCAGCAATGTGGTTTTCTGGTAAGGAAGCGTTTGATGGAGGTACAATTAAATCAGTCATTACATCGAGCCCTGCCCCAGAGGACCCAATTATGTCTGTCTGTCTGTCTGTCTGTCTGTCTGTCTGTCTGTCTGTCTGTCTGTCTGTCTGTCTGTCTGTCTGTCTGTCTGTCTGTCTGTCTGTCTGTCTGTCTGTCTGTCTGTCTGTCTGTCTGTCTGTCTGTCTGTCTGTCTGTCTGTCTGTCTGTCTGTCTGTCTGTCTGCCTGCCTGCCTGCCTGCCTGCCTGCCTGCCTGCCTGCCTGCCTGCCTCTCCTCTCTCTCTCTCTCTCTCTCTCTCTCTCTCTCTCTCTCTCTCTCTCTCTCTGCCTGCCTATCTGTCTGTCTGTCTGCCTGGAAATCAGAAAAACAGTCTGAAATAGTCTGAACAGACAAACTAACTCCAGCAGACTGACCAGCGTATTAAATGAAAACCTAAACTAACTGTAGCAGACCGTTACAGAAGACTATTAACTGACCAGGACCCGGTTTTCCCATAGAAATGGAACTTACAATTAAGAGTGTTTTAACGATGCTTTCCAAACACCACACAGAGAGAATGGTGGTGAAGTGCATCGTTGGAGCATGTGTCCATACTGACATGATCGAAAGAAAGGAAGTGCTGCTCTCAGATCAGCTTTCTCCATTCATATCTTACCTTAACATTAAAATGATTTCACAATACTGATGACAGATCAGCTCCAAGAGAGATATTACCACCTACGGCTGCAAATTTTGAGGTGGCTTGTTCTTATGCTTACCCAATAAATATGGCTAAATCACAGATTTGGCACATAATTATGCACATGTTAGACTACACATCATTAAATATATTGAGACAAATTACAGACAGTAGCCTACAAGTAGCAAAATAGAACTCAATTGATTGAACATGAAATGTATTTCAATATGATTGAAATAGGCCTATAGCCTACTGTTTATATTTTAATGGTCATCTCGGTTTTCATTTGAAGCATATTTTTATAGGTCACTTGTTTGTATCAATTGCAAAGACATTGGCAACTTTATATTTTTTGTCAACCTTGTTCAGAAGTTATCGATGGTCTTAGAGAGACGGATAAACCACTCGATTCTATGTTTAGAGGAGATCTTGTACATATGTGTATAAAGTGAGGCAGGAGGGCAAAAAGCATCTTACGACGCACATACAGTGCCTTGCAAAGTTATTCATACCTCTTGGATTTCATCACATTTTATTATGTTACAAAGTGGGATTATAATGGATGTATTTATAATGTTTTGTCAACAACCTGCACAAAAAACTCAGTGGAAGAACATTTGTAACTTTTTTAATGATTAATCTAAATGAAATAATTAAAATATAATTGTTGCATAAGTATTCAGCTCCCTGAGTCAATGCATGTTAGAAACACCTTTGGCAGCGATTACAGCTGTGAGTCTTCTTGGGTCTCTAAAAGCTTTACACACCTGGATTGTGCAATATTAGCCCATTATTCTTTTTATAATTCTTCAAGCTCTGCCAATATGTTAGGGATCATGGCTAAACAGCCATTTTTAAGTTCTGCCATAGATTTTTAAGCAGATCTAATTCAAAACTATAACTTGGCCACTCAGGAACATTCACTGTCTTCTTGGTAAGCAACTCCAGTGTAGATTTGGCCTTGTGTTTTAGGTTATTGTCCTGCTGAAAGGTGAATTCCTCTCAGTGTCTGGTGTAAAGCAGACTGATACAGGTTTTCCTCTAGGATTTTCACTGTGCTTAGCTGCATCCTGTTTCTTTTTCCCTGAAAAACTCCCCAGTATGTGCCAATGTCAAGCATACCCATACCATGATGTAGCCACCACCATGCTTGGACATAAGGAGGCAGTTACCTAGTGATGTGTTGTGTTGGATTTGCTCCAAACATAAGGTTTTACATTTAGGCCAAAAAGTGCATTCCTTTTGCATGTTTTTTGTTGTTGTTGCAGTTTTACTTTAGTGCCTTGTTGCATACAAGATGCATGTTTTGGAATATTTGTATTCTGTATATTTTATTCTTCTTTTCATTCTGTCATGTAAGTCATTATTGTTGTTGAGTCAGTTTTCTTCCATCACAACCATTGATCTCTATAACTGGCCTCATTGTAACATCCCTGAGCAGTTTCATTCCTGTCCTGCAGCACAGTTCAGATGGACGACTGCATATTTGATGTGTCTGGGTGGTTTAATACATAATCCACAGCATAATTATTAACTTGACCATTCTTAAAGAGATATTGAATGTCTCATTTGTTATTGCTACCCATCTAGGAAAGAAAGTTAACTTGGGCTAAGGCTAGACTAACTAAATCTAAGGCTGATTGGCAGTCTGTCAGACATTTGAGAAATAGATGTCTATCTCTCGTTAGAAAAGCAAAATCAACATATTTCTCGAATTGTGTATCGGAGAGTGGTGGTAATCCAGCTAACTTCTGGAAAGTGGTCAAAACATTGAAACAAAACTCCACCTCCTCATTGACCCAGCAGGTTCCTACAGCCTCTGGTCCCATCCATACTAGACAACATTTGTGGTGCTTAATTACCATTTTCCTTCAGCTGGCCACCTGTCTGAAAGGATAGACTCTGAAAATTAATCTCATTCTACTAGAGAGAGTCCTCCAGTCACCTCAGAGCAGATTGTAGAGAATTATGCACTAATAAACTCACATGCTTTATTTTCACTTCAACCATTTGATGTCTATGATGTACTAAGTGCTTTGCTAAAGATTGATGTAAAAAAAAATCCATGTGGGCTGTCACTTAATCCGTTCCTACTGCAGCTCTCTGGCCCACTTATTGCAGAACCATTTACCTATATCTTTAATTTGACAATTGTTTCCGGTGTTATCCCTAAGATCTGGAAAGAGGCACATGTTCTCACACTACATAAAGGAGGAGATCCTTCTGACTTACAGTAGATAACTACCCTCCAATCTCCAAATTATCTTGCCTTTCCAAAGTTTTAGAATCCCTGGCCAACTGTCAGCTCAGAACTTTTATAACTTCTCACTCTATTCTTAATGTGCACCAATCCGGTTTTAGACCTGGACATAGCACTGTTTCAGCTGTGTTATATTGTTTAGATCATAAAAATCATTGTTCTTCCTATTTCTAGACTTTTCCAAGGCCTTTGACACTGTTGACCTTCACACTCTCACTCAAAGGTTGACTGAAATAAGCCTGGATCGGGTTTCTTGCAAGTGGTTTGAGAATTATCTGTCAGACAGGACACAATGTGTGATTTCGGATTGTGTTAAGTCTATTTTTCTGGATATTCCGAAAGGTGTACCACAGGGGCCGTTATTGGGACTTATTTTCTTTACTATTTATATAAATAATATTGGTCTTTCTGTTCAAACCTGTAATATGCATCTATATGCAGATGATACTGGTACTGTACGTATGCCATTGCCTCAACTGTAGACCAGGCATTGTTAGAGCTGCAATCTGACTTTATTGCCGTACAAAATGCCCTAGTTCGTTTAAAACTTACAGTTGAAGTCGGAAGTTTACAAACACTTAGGTTGGAGTCATTAAAACAAGTTTTTTAACCACTCCACAAATTTCTTGTAAACAAACTATAGTTTTGGGAAGTCAGTTAAGACGTCAACTGTGTGCATGACACAAGTAATTTTTCCAACAATTGTTTACAGACAGATTATTTCACTTATATTTCACTGTATCACAATTCCAGTGGGTCAGAAGTTTACATACACTGAGTTGAATATGCCTTCAAACAGCTTGGAATATTCCAGAAAATGATGTCATGGCTTTAGAAGTTTCTGACAGGCAAATTTTTAATTTCAGTCAATTGGAGGTGTACCTGTAGATGTATTTCAAGGCTTACCTTTAAACTCAGTGCCTCTTTGCTTGACATTGTGAAAATCAAAAGTAATCAGCAAAGACCTCAGAACAAAATTGTAGACCTCCACAAGTCTGGTTCATCCTTGGGAGCAATTTACAAATGCCTGAAGGTACCACATTCATCTGTACAAACAATAGTACGCAAGTATAAACATCAAAGGACCACACAGCCGTCATACCGCTCAGGAAGGAGACGTGTTCTGTCTCCTAGAGATGAACGTACTTTGGTGCGAAAAGTGCAAATCAATCCCAGAACAACAGCAAAGGAACTTGTGACGATGCTGGAGGAAACAGGTACAAATTATCTATATCCATAGTAAAACGAGTCCTATATTGACATAACCTGAAATGCCGCTCAGCAAGGAAGAAGCCACTGCTCCAAAACCGCCATAAAAAAGCCAGACTACGGTTTGCAACTGCACATGGGGACAAAGATCATACTTTTTGGATAAATGTCCTCTGGTCTGATGAAACACAAATAGAACTGATTGGCCATAATGACCATCACTATGCTTGGAGGAAAAAGGGGGAGGCTTGCAAGCCGAAGAACACCATCCCAACCGTGAAGCACTGGGGTAGCAGCATGATGTTGTGGGGGTGCTTTGCTGCAGGTGGGACTGATGCACTTCACAAAATAGATGGCATCATGAGGAAGAGAAATTATGTGGATATATTGAAGCAACATCTCAAGACATCAGTCATGAAGTTAAAGCTTGGTCGCAAATGGGTCTTCCAAAGCAAACTTCCAAAGATGTGGCAAAATGGCTTAAGGACAACATAGTCAAGGTATTGGAGTGGCCATCACAAAACCCTGACCTCAATCCTATAGAATATTTGTGGGCAGAACTGAGAAAGTGTGTGCGAGCAAGGAGGCCTACAAACCTGATTCAGTTACACCAGCTCTGTCAGGAGGAATAGACCATAATTCACCCAACTTATTGTGGGAAGCTTGTGGAAAGCTACCCAAAACGTTTGATCCAAGTTAAACAATTTAAAGGCAATGCTACCAAATACTAATTGAGTGTATGTCAACTTTTGACCCACTGGGAATGTGATGAAAGAAATAAAAGCTGAAATAAATCATTATCTCTATATTCTCTGAATATATAAAGAACCTCTTTATGAGGCTTCCTAAACGTTACCTGGTCTTTGTAGTTGAATCTGTGCTTGAAATTCAATACTTGACTGAGGGACCTTACAGATGTTGTATGTATGGGGGACAGACACACAGAGTGAGTCCATCTAATTTATTCTGTAATTTGTTAAGCCACATTTTACTCCTAAACTAATTTAGGCTTGCCTGAACAAAGGGGCTGAAAACTTATGCAATGACTGTATTTTAGTTATCACATTTAAAAATATATATTTTGAGTAGATTGTTGACCATGAATAACAATTAAATACATTTTTATCGCACTTTGTAACACAATAAAATGTGCAGGAATCCAAAGGTTATGAATACTTTTGCAAGGCACTGTAGCTGTTCTACAAGTGGTCTGAGGCAGGCATTAGAGCATTTTCAAGTGTAACATTAATAACAATGGTTTTGGGAAACAAATTGTAGATTTAATGATGCTCCTAAAAAGGTTCTAACAATTAACTTAGCTTAGATGCTTTTGGGTGACACTAACTTTCAGCAAGCAGACTGTTACAGACAGCTGGTTACTGGCCAGCATATCAAATCAAAACTGAAACTAACTCTAGCAGACTGTTACATATGGCTGGTAACTGACCAGCATATCAAATAAAGACTGAAACTAATTGTATCAGACTCTTTAATACTGCTGTTAACAGCCCAGCTAGCACATAACGTTCTGAGAACCATATGTTTTTTTGTGCTTGGTGGGAGCGTGGTTGTCCTATGGTTATTTTGCATACAACCTTCCCAAAACCTTCTGGGAATGGTGCAGGATACCCAGCTAGCACAAAATGTATACAAGGTGGGAATTTCAGTACTTCAGCATAACGTTTTCTACAGGTTTCCTTGTGGTTCTATTTAAAGTAATGTTGTCAAATTGTTCAGAGAAAAATCGATTCAAATTCAAATTCAAATAAAATTGTAGTTGTCACATATGCTGAATACAACAATTTCACCTTACAGTGAAATGCTTACTTACAAGCCCTTAACCAACGATGCAGTTTAAAGAAAACATTTGTGTTAGGAAAGTATTTACTAAATAAACTGAAGTAAACAATAAATAAATAAAAATACAAATGAAAAAAATAAGAAAATAGAAAAATAACAAATATTTAAAGAGTAACAATAAAATAACAGTAACTAGGCTATATACAGGGGGTAAAGGTACAGAGTCAATGTGCGGGGGCACAGGTTAGTCAAGGTAATGAGGCAATATGTACATGTAGGTAGAGGAAAAGTGACGATGCATAGATAATAAACAGAGATTAGCAGCAGCAGCTCAAAAAATGGGGGGGTCAATGCAAATAGTCCGGGTAGCCATTTGGTTAGCTGTTCAGGACTCTTATGGCTTGGAGGTAGAAGCTGTTAAGAAGCATTTTTGACTTAGACTTGAAGCTCCGGTACCGCTTGCCGTGCAGTAGCAAAGAGAACAGTCTATGTGTCACGTTCGACTGAATGAATGGACCAAGGCGTAGCGTACTTAGAGTTCCACATGTTTAATAAATACGAAACTCACCAAAAACAAAACGTGACGTTCTGGGCTGCTCACAGGCATCTACACAAAAACAAGATCCCACAAACAACAAGTGGGAAAAGGCTGCCTAAATATGATCCCCAATCAGAGACAACGATAGACAGCTGCCTCTGATTGGGAACCATACAAGGCCAACAAAGAAATAGAAAACATAGATTGCCCACCCTAGTCACACCCTGACCTAACCAAATAGAGAATTAAAAGGATCTCTAAGGACACGGCGTGACACTATGACTAGAGTGTCTGGAGTCTTTGACAATGACACCACCTGGTATAGAGGTCCTGGATGGCAGGAAGCTTGGCCGTATGCACTACCTCTGTAGTGCCTTGCGGTCGGAGGCCCAGAAGTTGCCATACCATCGATCCTCTTGATGTTGAAGCTGCAGAACTTTTTGAGGATCAAGGGACCCATGACAAATATTTTCAGTCTCCTGAGGGGGAATAGGCATTGTCGTGCCCTCTTAAAGACTGACTTGGTGTGTTTGGACCATGACAGTTCATTTGTGATGGACACCAAGGAACTTGAAGCTCTCAACCTGTTCAACTACAGCCCCGTCGATGACAATGGGGGGTGTGCTCAGCCCTCCTTTTCCTGTAATCCATGATCATCTCCTTTGTCTTGATCACGTTGAGGGAGAGGTTGTTATCCTGGCACCACCACCACTAAGCTAGAAGTGTTATTAAAACTCTTACTGAAACATGTTCTCAGAACATTATTTAGCTACCTTCAAATTACCAATAATTTCCGTTCTCAGGACGTTAATGAAAGCTCCCCAGAAAACTTTCAGAGAACCATAGTAAAACGTTCTCAGAACCTTCCTGCAACCTAAAAATGTACAGGTTAAATGTTTTATTCGGTTTAAATAACATTCCATTTTACCGTTCAAGAAACATATGGATTCGTTCCCAGAAACAAAAACGTATGTTCCCACAACTTCTAAGGAAGCAAATGTGCTTGCTGGGATTCCAGCATCTCAAATAAAGACTGAAACTAACTCTAGCAGACTGCTGGTAACTGATCAGCATATCAAATGAAGAGTGTATCATTGTGCCGATGGACCTTACCTTCAATATATATGAAAGAAAGTGTCTTACCATACAATAGATTTGTTTGTGTGTGCGTGTGTGTGTGTGTGCGTGCGGGAGCATATTACTGTCTGTGGAGCAGTAGCATCAGGGAGGTTAAAGGTTAGTAGTGTTTGTGTTTCAGTGTCAGTGAAGTGTGCGAAGAGCAGGGGGAGTAGATTTATGGGTTGAGTGTCTGTCTGTCTGTGTGTGTGTGTGTGTGTGTGTGTGTGTGTGTGTGTGTGTGTGTGTGTGTGTGTGTGTGTGTGTGTGTGTGTGTGTGTGTGTGTGTGTGTGTGTGTGTACATGCGGAAAGGGGATAGGAAATAGAGATTTAGCTATTATCTGCCTTTAATACCTAATTCTGTTGACTGCATACACACACCCACACACACTCAACCCATAAATCTACTCCCCCCTGTTCTTTGCACAATTCACTGACACACACACACACCTTACCATCACCCTCTGTTCGCTATCCACAACTATTCATCAAATTTCCGTTTCCTTGATCAGGTCGGTTTCTGTCTAATTGTGTGATTGTGTTGTATTGCATTTTGCACTTCGTGTGGACTCCAGCGAGATTAGCTGTTGCCAAAGAAACAAACAATAAATCAATAAATTAACCTAAGTGCATTATGTACATCTGCTACAGGCTGTGAGGGAAAGAGAGGAACAAACGGGGGTATTTGGTCAGGATGGAACATGAGAAGAATAGGGGGAGGGACTGGATAATGTAAAGGAAATGGGAAAGGCATTACAGCTGTGTTTGTTCCAGGTAAAGGAAGACAGCAGAGAAATAAGAAGAAGAAGGCCGAAGCTGAGATAGAACTGGAAATAAGACTGAAGCTGAGATAGAACTGGAAATAAGGCTGAAGCTGAGATAGAACTGGAAATAAGGCTGAAGCTGAGAGAGAACTGGAAATAAGGAAGAAGCTGAGATAGAACTGGAAATAAGGCTGAACCTGAGATAGAACTGGAAATAAGGCTGAAGCTGAGAGAGAACTGGAAATAAGGAAGAAGCTGAGAGAGAACTGGAAATAAGGAAGAAGCTGAGAGAGAACTGGAAATAAGGAAGAAGCTGAGAGAGAACTGGAAATAAGGCTGAAGCTGAGATAGAACTGGAAATAAGGCTGACACTGAGAGAGAACTGGAAATAAGGAAGAAGCTGAGAGAGAACTGGAAATAAGGCTGAAGCTGAGATAGAACTGGAAATAAGGCTGAACCTGAGATAGAACTGGAAATAAGGCTGAAGCTGAGAGAGAACTGGAAATAAGGCTGACGCTGAGAGGGAACTGGAAATAAGGCCGAAGCTGAGAGAGAACAGGTAATACAACAGACGCTGAGAGAGAACTGTAAATAAGGCCCGAAGCTGAGAGAGAACTGGTAATAAGGCCGAAGCTGAGAGAGAACTGGAGATAAGGCCGAAGCTGAGAGGGACCTGGAAATAAAGCTGAAGCTGAGAGGGAACTGGAAATAAGGCCGAAGCTAAGAGAGAACAGGGAATACAACAGATGCTGATAGAGAACTGTAAATAAGGCCAGAGGCTGAGAGAGAACAGGAAATAAGGCCGAAGCTGAGAGAGAACTGGAAATAAGGAAAAAGCTGAGAGAGAACAGGAAATAAGGAAGAAGCTGAGAGAGAACTGGAAATAAGGAAGAAGCTGAGAGAGAACTGGAAATAAGGAAGAAGCTGAGAGAGAACTGGAAAAAGGCAGAGGCTGAGAGAGAACTGAAATAAGGACGAGGCTGAGAGAGAACTGGAAAAAGGCAGAGGCTGAGAGAGAACTGAAAAAAGGCAGAGGCTGAGAGAGAACTGAAAAAAGGCAGAGGCTGAGAGAGAACTGGAAAAAGGCAGAGGCTGAGAGAGAACTGAAAAAAGGCAGACGCTGAGAGAGAACTGAAAAAAGGCAGAAGCTGAGAGAGAACTGGAAATAAGGAAGAAGCTGAGAGAGAACAGGGAATACAACAGATGCTGATAGAGAACTGTAAATAAGGCCCGAGGCTGAGAGAGAACTGTAAATAAGGCTGAAGCTGAGATAGAACTGGAAATAAGGAAGAAGCTGAGAGAGAACTGGAAATAAGGAAGAAGCTGAGAGAGAACTGGAAATAAGGAAGAAGCTGAGAGAGAACTGGAAATAAGGCTGAAGCTGAGAGAGAACTGGAAATAAGGAAGAAGCTGAGAGAGAACTGGAAATAAGGCTGAACCTAAGATAGAACTGGAAATAAGGCTGAAGCTGAGAGAGAACTGGAAATAATGCTGAAGCTGAGATAGAACTGGAAATAAGGCTGAAGCTGAGAGGGACCTGGAAATAAGGCTGAAGCTGAGAGGGAACTGGAAATAAGGCCGAAGCTGAGAGAGAACTGGTAAAAAGGCCGAAGCTGAGAGAGAACTGGAGATAAGGCCGAAGCTGAGAGGGAACTGGAGATAAGGCCGAAGCTGAGAGGGAACTGGAAATAAGGCAAAAGCTGAGAGAGAACTGGAAATAAGGAAGAAGCTGAGAGAGAACTGGAAATAAGGAAGAAGCTGAGAGAGAACTGGAAATAAGGAAGAAGCTGAGAGAGAACTGGAAAAAGGCAGAGGCTGAGAGAGAACTGAAATAAGGCCGAGGCTGAGAGAGAACTGGAAAAAGGCAGAGGCTGACAGAGAACTGGAAAAAGGCAGAGGCTGAGAGAGAACTGAAAAAAGGCAGAGGCTGAGAAAGAAATGAAAAAAGGCAGAGGCTGAGAGAGAACTGGAAAAAGGCAGAGGCTGAGAGAGAACTGAAAAAAGGCAGAGGCTGAGAGAGAACTGAAAAAAGGCAGAAGCTGAGAGAGAACTGGAAATAAGGAAAAAGCTGAGAGAGAACTGGAAATAAGGCTGAAGCTGAGATAGAACTGGAAATAAGGCTGAACCTGAGATAGAACTGGAAATAAGGCTGAAGCTGAGAGAGAACTGGAAATAAGTCTGAAGCTGAGATAGAACTGGAAATAAGGCTGAAGCTGAGAGGGAACTGGAAATAAGGCTGAAGCTGAGAGAGAACTGGTAAAAAGGCCGAAGCTGAGAGAGAACTGGAGATAAGGCCGAAGCTGAGAGGGAACTGGAAATAAGGCCGAAGCTGAGAGGGAACTGGAAATAAGGCCGAAGCTAAGAGAGAACAGGGAATACAACAGATGCTGATAGAGAACTGTAAATAAGGCCCGAGGCTGAGAGAGAACAGGAAATAAGGCCGAAGCTGAGAGAGAACTGGAAATAAGGCAAAAGCTGAGAGAGAACTGGAAATAAGGAAGAAGCTGAGAGAGAACTGGAAATAAGGAAGAAGCTGAGAGAGAACTGGAAATAAGGAAGAAGCTGAGAGAGAACTGGAAAAAGGCAGAGGCTGAGAGAGAACTGAAAAAAGGCAGAGGCTGAGAGAGAACTGAAAAAAGGCAGAGGCTGAGAGAGAACTGGAAAAAGGCAGAGGCTGAGAGAGAACTGAAAAAAGGCAGAGGCTGAGAGAGAACTGAAAAAAGGCAGAGGCTGTGAGAGAACTGAAAAAAGGCAGAAGAAGGTAGAAAGAGGGGGAGCGCATGAGTGACTTTTTGGAGAACTTAAAATGGGGCCCCATTTGGACGTGAGCAGTGGAGAAACCACAGAAGGGTGTGAGCCCCAGGCTGGAAAGAGGGAGGGACGGGTAAGAGAGGGAGGGAGGGAGGGAGGGAGGGAGGGAGGGAGGGAGGGAGGGAGGGAGGGTAGACGGCAGGTTTTAATCAGCAGCAGGCTGTTGGTAATGAGATCACTATCCCACTGCTCTCAGATTGATGTCATGTGAATCTCTGAGAGGCATGCTGAGGACAACAGACATGCGCACACACACACACACACAAAAATAAACACATACACACACGAATTGAAACACCCACGTCCACAGATATACAAACACTCTTACATCAGTATATACACTCATGCGCGTGCACACACACATTCAAAATACACACACACTTTCACTAACCACTGTTAGCCTTTGTGTTCAACTCTTAGCGGGTATGTTAAGTGTTGGAAACAAGAACAAACACTAACAAATACAAACAAGCACACCCCCACACACAAATACACTTGAACTCCCTCACACAGATACACACAGCCTCACACACACATACAAAGAACTCACTGTACCAGTGGCAGAGAGTCCGAGAGATTTGGTGAGACAAAAAGAGAGAGAGAGACTTCTACTTCACTTGCTTTGGCAATGTTAACATGTGTTTCCCATGCCAATAAAGCCCCTTGAAAAGAATTGAATTGAGAGAGAGAGAGAGAGAGAGAGAGAGAGAGAGAGAGAGAGAGAAAGAGACTTAATCAAGGATCGTGCCCTTTTTTCAATTCTTGCCTAAAATGACATACCCAAATCTAACTGCCTGTAGCTCAGGACCTTAAGCAAGGATATGCATTTCCTTGATACCATTTCAAAGGAAACACTTTGAGGTTCATGGAAATTTGAAATTAATGTAGGAGAATATAACACATTAGATCTGGTAAAAGAAAATACAAACAAAAAACTACTATTTTTTGTTTTTTTGTTCCATCTTCTTTGAAATGCAATAAAAAAAAGCCATACTTCCAAATAGGAATATAGGTTTAATTTAGATTTCGGCCACCAGATGGCAGCAGAATGTGTGTGCAAAGTTTCAGACTGATCCAGTGAAGGATTACATTACTGCATTTTGTATTTTGTATCAAGTCTGTTAGGAGTTTTCTCAAATGTGCCGAATTGGTCAATTGATACATTTTCAAGTACATAACTATAGATAAAATAGAAAAATGCTATGGTAATAAAAAAAGTTTACACACACCCAGGAATGTCATACATGATGGATCATTAGTTTATACTAACTTTCACACATCTAGATGGCCAGGCGGGGTGGGTGTGGAGCCAGAGACAGTAGTGGGGTCAAGCTACATTTGAACATAAAAATGCATTTTATCAAACAAAACTATGCTACATTTTATCTCTGGGACATTCAGGGTGACAAATCAGAGCAAGATTACTGAATATAAGTACATTATTTACCTTCAGAGGTGAATGTATCAAACCAGTTGCCGTGATAAAAGTTTTGTTCACTCTCCTCAAACAATAGCATGGTATTGTTTCACTGTAATAGCTACTGTTAACTGGACACTGCAGTTAGATTAACAACAATTTAAGCTTTCTGCCCATATATGACATGTCTATGTCCCAGAAAGTTGGCTGTTGTATACAATGTCATTCTAGTCACATTAGTGCACATTAGCAACAACCATCCCGGTTTAGGGTCACCAATCCCATAGCGAATAGAAAGAGAGAGAGAGTGTGTGAGAGAGAGAGAGAGAGAGAGAGAGAGAGAGAGAGAGAGAGAGAGCGAGAGAGAGAGACAGCGAGAGAGAGACAGCGAGAGAGACAGCGACAGAGACAGTGAGAGAGCGAGAGAGAGTAGCAGGGGAACAGTTGTCAGTTTTGGGTTATAAAGTTAAACACACATCCTGAGTGATGAAGGAGTTCATTCATTCTACAGCAGCCCAACACTGTGCAACTTGCACACCTACACGCACACACACACACACACAGAGAGAGAGAGAAATACTGCTGACGAACACACACATTTAGCTGCAGCCAAGATGCAGTGCAATTTAAACAGCAGAGAAAGGGGTGACAGAGAGAGTGAGTGTATTGATGGATTGAGATACATGACTTTGTGTTGTTTTACATCCAGTATGGGTCAGCGTACGGCCAGCTGATTTACAATCTGTGTGTGTGTGTGTGTGTGTGTGTGTGTGTGTGTGTGTGTGTGTGTGTGTGTGTGTGTGTGTGTGTGTGTGTGCGTGTGTGTGTGTGTGTGCGTGTGTGTGTGTGTGTGCGCATGCGTGTGTGAGGAGGGAGTGCATATTCTTCTACATGTGTGTCCAATGAGAGGTGAATAGTTTTCCTATATAAACGCTGCTCAGAAATCAGCCATGATGTCACTGTGAACCTGTGCTGAACCCACCTCTGTCAACTACCATTACGGTCTTATTCCAACTCTCTCTCTCCATTCTCTGCTATCATTCTCCCTCTCCCCCTCACATCTCTCACTTTACTTGGTCCCTTTTCCTTACTCTCCCTTTGTCCCATACTCTCTTCCTGTTACCTAGCTCCATTTTTCTTTTCAAGTCTCTCTGAAACTATTTTTCTTACATCCAACATTCACCCACCCGATACCCCATCCCTCCCTTACATATCACTCCTTATTTCTCTCTCTCTCTCTCTCTCTCTCTCTGTAACTCCTCGAGATCATTTGGAACTTAATCAGAACAACCTGGCACATTTTGCCAGCGAGCTGCACTGATTTCCAGGCAGACAGACAGATAGGCA